>NC_134472.1:41779968-42144968 GCF_964194025.1 Convolutriloba macropyga
CGCCAACCCCGAGCCGACTACTTTTTTGAATGAAATTTTGAACATATATTAGGATATTAGGCGCAATTTCATCGACAGAAAAAAAATTTGAGCCCCAAAGGTGCTCAAAATTTTTCAGTAATAATATTACCAAAAAAAAATTATTAAGGGCGCATCATACAAAAAAATTGTCTGAGGTGATTTTTTTGTGAAAAACTTGTTATTTATTCCCACAAAAGTCGAAACAGGGCTTTCTACTGGGCTTTAGGGTTTCAATCCGTGAAACAGCCTGTTCGTAGGGTAGTAGCGATGTTATTATGTGAGTTTTTATTGTTGAAAACACATCATTCATTTAGTTTTTATTGTGATTTCTGATCGAAGCACGCCCTTATGAGTCAGGAAACCTGTTGTTGGCAATATTTTTGGGTCATATATTCCAATGCAAATCCTCGGATGTTAAACTGAACTGGTTTTGACAAAAATTTTTGATTTTAGTTCAAAATCAAATATTTTGATTCAGAAATTTTTTACAATAGTTGTGATATTTCACTCGAAGAATTGTGTTTACTTGATGAACTGGATAACTCAATTACCGTTGCTACGCTCAGTTCACTCATTGAACCTAAGCAGAGAAACGAGAAGCAAAATTTGCCGAGTTTTGATAAAGTGGACAAAGATGACGTAGAGATATATCTCTATGCAGATCAAGATAAATTTTTTGTAAAATTTGTTATGATAAAAAAATTGGGGATTGTTTGCCACAGATTCATTTCAGAAGGATGGCTCTGTTTGGTTCTACCGGGGAACGAGGTTCAGTAGAGACGAATACTTCAAAGAACTCATTGAGTCCGAATTCGCAGATGAAAAAATTATTACTGATGAAAAATGAATTGTATATCCATATAACAGGGATGTTGCTTTGGCAACGGCGTTTATCGCTCGGTATACCAACTATGAGCAAAAAAGACCGAATTTTAGAGTAAAAAGCTACGTTTCGCGAGACAGATTGCCGAATGTCCAGTTTATCGCATTGAGAAAAGTGGGAATAACTTTTTTTTACAAAATCGGGCTGTATAGTGCGACCTAATAGTTAAAAATAATTTTTTCCAAAAGTGTTCAAAAACAGCCCTTTTTTAGAAAGGAGCTCTAAAATAGGCCACTTTTTTCATTCGTGAAGCAGTTCTTGGCAGTTCAGGCCTGTAGTGGTCAATTCACAAAAATTTGTATGATAAACCCTTAATAATTAAAAATTTGCTAAGCAAATTTTGAAGTCAATTATTAGTGGTTTTTAGTTTTTGTGTAGGGCTGAAATTCAGCATGCAGGTTTGTTTTGGGCTTGGATAAAATGCGCACACAAGACATCTGAACGTTTTCAGTTCAAAAAGTGACTTTGAGGATTTCGGTGTATGATACGACCTCAATAATTCACTATGTATGATACACCCCAATAATTATTTTTGATGTGTATGATAGGCCTTTATAATTATAATAATAATAATAATAATAATAATAATAATAATAATAATAATACTAATAATAATAATAATAATAATAATAATAATAATAATAATAATAATAATAATAATAATAATAATAATAATAATAATAATAATAATAATAATATTAATAATAATAATAATAATAAAAATAATAATAATAATAATAATAATAATAATAATAATAATAATAATAATAATAATAATAATAGTACACTGAACATTAAAAGATGGCAAATGGTATAGACAGTTATTTAAAACTCTCAAACAAGTTCCAATATATCTCACTAAAAAAGGAGTGCACTCGGAAGTTCGATAACTAGTATAGCCGAAATTAAATTCTGTTTTTTTAGCACTGTTTACTCAAAAGCGTATCGCAACTGCTGTATAGCAGAGAATATAAAGAGTGAGAAGGTAAATAGTACATTAAACACATGTGAACACTATACCCACTGAATACAGTATCTAACAGTTATAATAATCCTACTTAAGTACTACATTACTTTTACAATTATAACATTATCATCTTATATAATCATATGACCATCTTCTAAATTTTATTATACCACCACTACTTCATATCACTCAGTATTCTCCTGCACTCAGCATTACAGAATGCAATTCCATATTCTTTAAAATTATTGAGTATATAGTATTACTTAATAACAAATAAATCCTTTTATTCAATACACAGTATTTCTACTACTTTTATCTAGCACACATTCCTAACCCGAACCTTGTGTGCACACCTCTAAGACAGTAAAAAAACAAAACAAAAAGATATATATATATATTAACAAATGAAACATCAATATTATGAGTATGACTGAAAGTAAAATGAGTATAAAAACTAAAAGTTGTTAACATTCACCTAACCTCTAACCCATATAAGCAAATATCCATCAATTAAACACAAAGTTATGGATAGACAAAAATGTCACTAGACATTATTACACATCAGTGTTCAATAAATACCCTTGAAAACAGACAAAATGTGATGCATACCACCTTAAGTTTTATAACCTTCTAGTGGGATAAGTTAAAAAAAACAACATAAATATGAAGGGATTGTACTGTTTGAACATGTAATCTCAAACTCCAACACTTTTGTAACCAAGTCATCAACGTCCATTGTCACCACTGTCCATCGACAAACACTACCTCTGAACTGACACACATTCAGCAATGATCACCCATTGTCATTGATAAAACAAAGTCAAATAACAAACACTCAATGTAACAAATAAATTGTCCCAACACGATATACTAATACAAATGAATATTGATAGTGGCCCTTGAACCAATCACCAATGAATGGAAAAGGTAATTTCATATAAACAAATAACAAAACACAATACGACCAAAACACAAACGGTTTTTAACGTTCACAGGCTTGGAACTGGAATAGACGTTTAGAGATTGTCGACATTAAACAAATAAACAAAGAAATCAAAAAATAAAATAATCAAAACACAAACAGAATCAAATAACAATATCCTCTATAATATGATCGATGATTCACGAAATGGAATAAATATTATGTAGAAATTAATATTCAGACTGTCATCATTATGACTACAATACTTTGTTTACTAAAACTCTAGTACTAACACTCGTTCAACAAGGAGAAATATACAAAAAGAAAAAAAGAAACAAAACAATTATAGGGATAACATTCTTTTTATAATAAAGAAACTAAAAATAGTTTAACTTCCTCATTGGAACAAAGAACAATTTCCTCTTTTAAGTAAATTCCTCTTTTAAAACAAGTAATTCAATCATGAAAAGTACCCTAATGTAATGCTGTAACAACTAAAAGGCTAGCACAGATAAACGCTAGAACCGCTAAACGCTATACTAAACACTAGTGTGTTAACAAATAAACGATAAGTTATAATTATAACACACATAAACACTAAACCAAGTAACAATCCAATAACAATCAATGTAACTATCTAGGGTACTCATACACACGGTATTTTAGACAATTAAATATCCACAACGGCTCAATATCTGAAACACATGAAATCCAGTTCACATTGATATTATCAGATATTACATTGACTATTTATCGGTCAAACGACCTTTGGCTCACAAATCGACCAAGCGACCTTCGGCTAAATAGACATAAACCTGAGTATACACTCGTAACATTTACCCGTGACATTTCCATAACACGTCATACCTCTGCATACGAACCTCTGCATACGCCATAGCCCTTATTAAAAATACGGACGTCAGTAAACAGGACGTCAGCAAACAGATACCTCATTAGTATTGCAACTAGTTTCCTCATTTGTATTATCATTAACGAGAACAAGAACAACGTTCAAAAGTAACAAGGACCCCATTAAAGGGAAGAAACAAACAAATCGATACTTTCATCAATAAGATGAGGGGATGTATGAACAAATTACAGGGACTTACCGTTCCCTTGCAGACGCATTTAGTAACAAACAGAAAATGCCAAACCAATTAACATATTCAACGCCATGAACGTAATGGTGATTACCATGATAGATCTACAAAGAAGTTGAAGTAAACATTTCATCCGCACACCACTTCAATCGTACCCACAAACACGTCCGACATGACGTCGATACCAAACAACTAATTAACAGTTGCAGTTTGCAAACGAACTATATACTTGACATTTGCTCCAATTGCACCAAATACCACCTTGGTAACTCATTAACGATATACACCAACGGCGTCACCGTCCACTTCAACCATCTACATCAATTATACCATTGATTAAAAACCTTGAAGTTAAATGTTAACAAGTGACAAAAACACCAAAGTAAATAATTACTACCTCTAACATACCATGACAAAAGTACGTCACACTACCATCAAACATACCAATTACATACCAACATACCAATTACACGGGAAAAACAATCATAACAACAAAGCTGAAGTAACTTCAGAAAGAATCTTATAATTCGAAAACTCAGAATCCAAAAGTCTAATTAGACCCAGTAAACTAGTAAAATTGGCAACTTCAAGAACCAAGAAAAGAAAACGGAAGGTATGCAAATTCCAAAAATATTATAGAGGCAACTAACAGTTGAGTTAAAAATCACAACTCCGATTTTGTCTCGTACAAATCACAATCTCAGCTATATTTGAAAAATCTGAAAATTTCAGTTAAACTGATACACAGAAACATAAATTCAAATGTTCAGTGAGAAAAAATTTCCAACTTCTACTCAAAACTTCATTTTCTGAATTCATTATCCCAAATACAAACAAAACTTCATTTCATTTCATTTCTAAAGCCATAACATCATCTCATTTCCCCTGCCAAAAAATAATACTGAAATTCTCAAATTTCATACTCTCTCGATCTCAAAATTTCAGCCAAAAACGATTCAACAGTACCAGGTAATCTGAATTATTTTAATTTCATTTCTGACAGACTAATTCATGATTACAGTAAACATTATAATGAACAACCACCTATGCTATCAGTGTCAGAGTTCATGAAATCATTGAATAGAAATCAGCTTTGCATAAAAATAATTGTTCAAATAGATGATTATGTTGAACTTGAATATCCACCAGATTGTCCTATACATTTCGACGACAACAGTATTCAACTAACAAACTGTAAAAGCTCACCTAAAAACTATCTTCTTCTAATAGAAGGAGAAACAGAAACTGGACAAGAAGTAAAACTCTTTTGAGGAGAAAAACATTTTGAAATACTAAAGAACACGACACCGTGTACTGAAACAAATACAGAATTCGAAAAACTAAAACAACAAATTAGCACAGACAAGTGTATCAATATAAACAAATTACATACAGTTTTTCTAATAGTTTGCAAAAAAGACGCTCTAACATTGTCTGACGACAAGTTGAAAAAACTAAATAAGTAATGATACCTATCACTGTTATCGTTGTATATCATTCACATAAAAAACAAACGCTTTTGAAACAACCGGATTTTCATAGTGCGACACCGTTAAGTGTCAGTTACAACAGTAAATAACTGTCACTTTTCAGTGAAGCATTTCCATCGAATCAAGTTTAATACAATACAAACAAAAACTAAAATAAACAACACATAGAGAAAACAACAAAAACAGTTTCAACGATTGATTTTCCTAGCGCACTAATAGCAACGTATTTAATATCGTCTAAAATAATATTTTTCATAACTATCTTTCTCGTACCGTGTATAGTAGTTATTTCAACATACCTAGCTGTAGTAACAATATACGAAGTTATTCGAAACCGTAGAGTCATCTACGCCAGTCCATCGGTTCAATAACAAATCCAATGCATGACGTACATTCTGATATCTTTCAAATATGCAAGTCTGATATAGATATAATAGAACTGGAAATTTTTAAACTTGGAAATTAAAATTGCACTAATAATTTATTTCTTCTTACGCATGTTTTTAATGTTAATAGAATATTTTATGAATCCATAAAAATTGATCCTTTACCAGATATAGAAGAATCAATATATTACACACTACACTTCCAAAAATTTTATCTACAAATAGGATTTCCTGAAAATTCACCATTACACGGCAACTTTATAATTTATCAATTACAACTCAGACTTGAAAATAACGAAATTTGGGTATCAAATCTAGGAGCACAAACACAACAACCAGAACAAGAATTAACACCACTAATACTCCTATCACCACTATTCGTCCAAGTCCCACCACACGGATCTGGCTCAGGAGCTTAAAATATAATTTACAAAAATTGCGTCGTCTAACAATAATCAAAGTAACAATAATAATCAAGAAAGACCACATCATAACGAAGTTACAGATTTAACAAATATACCAACTCCGCCAGAAATTGATGATTATCCCGGAAACGAAAATCCTTATACCGTACGGCGAGACCACCCGGAAAGAAGAGAACTCTTAAGAGCACGACGTTGTTCTCGCTATCATTCCCAACACAAGATTCAAAACTCGTTTCATATGGTTCAACAGATATAGAATCTAACATAATAAGACCTATAGAAGCAGGAACCTCAGAACCACCAAGTAGAACAGGAACTCCAACACTACACAATTTTAGTTTAGGTTCACCAAGCGATCATTTTGCTAATAGTGCAATCCAAACACCCACACAATCTGAATTGAGAGCAAACCCATTTCTACCACCTACATTCCAACAACGACAAGATTTTAATTTTGTTCAAGAGCATTTTCGAGCACAGCCATTACACTGATAGCCATTACACAGCCACCTAATAGTTCTCTTTGGTCAGCAACATCACCACAATCCGTAAGTGGTAATACAACACCACAAAAATCAAATCAAACATCATCATCGAATACCTCTGTAAGCGTACCACACGTTGAACTAACAAACTCCCTACAGCCACCAAGAAATACAGCTTTATCCCCATCATCCTTTATACCGGAAATAAGATTACCATCAAACCATCCCGGTAGAACACGATCAACACCAATACTTAACCCTAATCCACCTACTAAAAGTAGGACTAATGAACATACATATCTTTTCGCACTAGATCATCTGCACACCACTTCAATCGTACACACAAACACGTTCGACATGACGTCGATACCAAACAACTAATTAACAGTTGCAGTTTGCAAACGAACTATCTACTTGACATTTGCTCCATTTGCACCAAATACCACCTTGGTAACTCATTAACGATATACACCAACGGCGTCACCATCCACTTCAACCATCTACATCAATTATTCCATTGATTAAAAACCTTTTTGAAGTTAAATGTTAACAAGTGACAAAAACACCAAAGTAACTAATTACTACCTCTAACATACCATGATAAAAGTACGTCACACTACCATCAAACTTACCAGTTACATACCAACATACCAATTACACGGGAAAAACAATCATAACAACAAAGCTGAAGTAACTTCAGAAAGAATCTTATAATTCGAAAACTCAGAATCCAAAAGTCTAATTAGACCCAGTAAACTAGTAAAATTGGCAACTTCAAGAACCAAGAAAAGAAAACGGAAGGTATGCAAATGCCAAGAATATTATAAAGGCAACTAACAGTTGAGTTAAAAATCACAACTCCGATTTTGTCTCGTACAAATCACAACCTCACCTATATTTGAAAAATCTGAAAATTTCAGTTAAACTGATACACAAAAACATAAATTCAAATATTCAATGAGAAAAAATTTCCAACTTCTACTCATTTTCTGAATTCATAATCTCAAATACAAACAAAACTTCATTTCATTTCGTTTCTAAAGCCATAACCTCATCTCATTTCCCCAGCCAAAAAATAATACTGAAATTCTCAAATAATTACTCTCTCGATCTAAATAAACCAATTTGAGAAACCTCAAAATATTCATTGAGAACTTAAAACTAATATCTCTTCTTCAATTAACTGTTTTATCATCAAAATTTCAGTCAAAAACGATTCAACAGTACCAGGTAATCTGAATTATTTTAATTTCATTTCTGACAGACTAATTCATCATTACAGTAAACATTATAATGAACAACCACCTATGCTATCAGTGTCAGAATTTATGAAATCATTGAATAGAAATCAGCTTTGCATAAAAACAATTGTTCAAATAGATGATTATGTTGAACTTGAATATCCACCAGATTGTCATATAAATTTCGACGACCACAGTATTAAACTAACAAACTGTAAAATCTCACCTAAAAACTATCTTCTTCTAATAGAAGGAGAAACAGAAACTGGATAAGAAGTAAAACTCTTTTGAGGAGAAAAACGTTTTGAAATACTAAAGAACACGACACCGTGTACTGAAACAAATACAGAATTCTAAAAACTAAAACAACAAATTAGCACAGACAAGTGTATCAATATAAACAAATTACATACAGTTTTTCTAATAGTTTGCAAAAAAGAGGCTGTAACATTGTCAGACGACAAATTGAAAAAACTAAATCAGTAATGATACCTATCATTGCTATCGTTGTATATCATTCCCAAAAAAAACAAACGCTACTGAAACCAACGTATTTTCATAGTGCCACACCGTTAAGTGTCAGTTACAATAGTAAATAACTGTCACTCTTGAGTGAAGTATTTCCATCGAATCAAGTTTAATACAATACAAACAAAAACTAAAATAAACAACACATACAGAAAACAACAAAAACAGTTTCAAAGATTGATTTTCCTAGCGCACTAACAGCAACGTATTTAATATCGTCTAAAATAATATTTTTCTTAACTATCTTTCTCGTACCGTGTATAGTAGTTATTTCAACATATCTAGCTGTAGTAACAATATACGAAATTATTAGAAACCTAAGAGTCATCTACGCCAGTCCACCGGTTCAATAACAAATCCAATGCTTGACGTACATTCTGATATCTTTCATATATGCAAGTCTTATATAGATATAATAGAACTGGAAATTTTTAAATTTATTAAAATTGCACTAATAATTTATTTCTTCTTACGCATGTGTTTAATGTTAATAGAATTTTTTACGAATCCATAAAAATTGATCCTTTACCAGATATAGAAGAATCTATATATTACACACTACACTCCCAAAAATTTAATCTACTAATAGGATTTCCTGAAAATTCACCATTACACGGCAACATTATAAATTATCAATTACAACTCAGACTTGAAAATAACGAAATTTGGGTATCAAATCTAGGAGCACAAACACAACAACCAGAACAAGAATTAACACCACTAATACTCCTCTCACCACTATTCGTCCAAGTCCCACCACACGGACCTGGCTCAGGAGCTTAAAATATAATTTGCAAAAATTGCGTCGTCTAACAATAATCAAAGTAACAATAATAATCAAGAAAGACCACATCATAACGAAGTTACAGATTTAACAAATATACCAACTCCGCCAGAAATTGATGATTATCCCGGAAACGAAAATCCATATACCGTACGGCGAGACCGCCCGGAAAGAAGAGAACTCTTAAGAGCACGACGTCGTTCTCGCTATCATTCCCAACACAAGACTCAACACCCGTTTCATATGGTTCAACAGATATAGAATCTAACATAATAGGACCTATAGAAGCAGGAACCTCAGATACACCAAGTAGGACAGGAACACCAACACTACACAATTTTAGTTTAAATTCACCAAGCGATCATTCTGGTAATAGTACAATCCAAACACCCACACAATTTGAATTGAGAGCAAACCCATTTCTACCACCTACATTCCAACAACGACAAGATTTTATTTTGTTCAAGAACATTTTCGAGCACAGCCATTACACTCACCTAATAGTTCCCTTTGGTCAGCAACATCACCACAATCCGTAAGTGGTAATACAACACCAAAAAGATCAAATCAAACATCATCATCGAATACCTCTGTAAGCGTACCACACGTTGAACTAACGAACTCCCTACAGCCACCAAGAAATACAGCTTTATCCCCATCATCCTTTATACCAGAAATAAGATTACCATCAAGCCATCCTGGTAGAACAAGATCAACACCAATACTTAACCCTAATCCACCTACTAAAAGTTGGACTAATGATCATACATATCTTTTCGCACTAGATCATAAAACTTGGAATCCACCTCCACCGTTATACGGACCCACTAATCTCGGTGATACACTTACTAATTGGTCAAGAAGTAGACTAACAAACACTTTAAATCTTACGCATTGACAACATAACGCAGCAATTAACGTTTTAGCAACACCATCTCTCGAACTTAAATTTAACACAACAATTAAATACGACACTGTCTTTAATCACCCGTTCCGCGCAACTACACCATCAATAGTAACAACCACACTTCCAGCACCGTTCATTTGCATTGGCGTTATATACAAATTTGACAGATATACAAACATTAGGATTTGCAACATTCTACAATCCACACACTGGTCTGTCATACAGATGTCGATTCAACTAAAAGCTATTATTCTCATTTTATTATTAATATATATATATATATATATATATATATATATATATATATACATATATATATATATATATATATATATATATATATATACATACATATATATATATATATATATATATATATATACATGCAAATAGAAACAAAAATACAATTAGAACGAAGACTAAAAAATGATGCTAGACAACACATTAAAGACCGTATAAATGAAAGAATGGAAATAAAAATCCAACAATTTCAAAATAAAAATAAAACAAAAAACACAGAAGATAAAAGTAATTTCCTCACAATTGATCAACAAAAATACACGAACCTTAGACACCATGTATTTAAAAATAATATTAAAGTTAACACTAATTCACAACATTTCAAAAATACTAAAATCGAAGAACTCGGTGACTTTGAAAACAGCTCAGACAACGAAGCAATGTGGGAAATAGCCATCGATAAATGGACACGAAATTGGAATTTTTACAGAGAACGATTAACAGATAGTTTATTAGAGAAATTTGGCATGAACAATAAAAGACAAAAGCGACAAACAAAAATAGACTTTGTAGAACTAAAAGGACAGAATATCAATGGCTCGGCAACAGGACCACAAGACATTTTCATTGAACACTATGATTGTGATGCAGAAGAAATAACTAATGTTAAATATTACGAATTAAACAAAATAGGCACTTGTAAATTCAAACCCCTAGATTTAGATATGACAAAAACTTAAGTACAACTATAATCGAAAGCACAAGCGGTAGAAATAACAGCATACGCAGTTGCAGGAACAATTAAAGAACGCGTTAAATGGTGTTCACAACACACCGATTATATCCGAGCTAATAGACCAAGTTATTATGTCTCAGATGCACGAAGAACAAAAATACTAGACGCAGATGAAGTTCGTAACGAACTCGACAGAATAAACCGTCTTAAAAATACAAGATACAAACCAACACGATATTTCATTATATTTCACTACATAACATTTCACTCATTTACATAGCTAACCCACCACTTCAGAAAACGATTGAAGACATGCAAGGCAGAATACAATTCGACCTTGATACTCCTATGGTACCACCATATGGACGAATAGTTTATGACTATACAAACCCAATGTGGATACCAAACGCAATTAAAAATGCACAATCAGACTGCATGAAAGGACCAAGAAAACAGAACAGAATAGACATACTAGATTGGACATTAGCAATACGAGAAGTATCACTTATACTAAACTTAGATACTGAAGAAATATTATATATGGGAACAAAATTACTATGCGACCTCCCCAAAGGAGAATGTCTACCGACGCCTTTCACAAAAGCAACAATAGTTTGGGAACCACAAACACATTGTCAATTATTTGAACTTATTAGATTTGATGCATTTATGGTAAAATACCAAGACAGATATTGGATAGAAACGAATGCCGAATGGACAACAGTTCAACAACATGATAAAACACAGAAAATAAAAAAGAACAAAACAGACACTATAGCCACAAGATTTGAAATCTACCCATTAGTCGAACACGAATGCGGTTCGCTTCAACAAATACCCAAAACAGAATACGACGATTTCTACATAATATACGAACACGGATTCGATATGCATACAGGACAAAAGGTAGCAAGGAAAAAAGAAAAATTTGAAGAAGAAGAAATTATACGGATCAAACCAAAACAGATAACATTACAATATACACGATATGAAGACGAGGAAAACAAACAATTCTACTATGGTTTTGTAAACCAAAACACAAACATAACCATGAAAATGGACCTTTACATGAGTAACATATATTCGAGAATAAGTCTACAAGCAATAGAATTTTACTCGAAAATTTGTGAACAAACTAGAAATAATCGACAATTAACATTGGCACAAGTACAAAAGAATACACCACTCTTAGGATACATCCTAACTGGAGATAGATCGGTCTTTGTTAAACAGGAAGAAGTAAATGTAATGAAAATTTACAAATGCGCGAAAAAATCATCACCTTTATATGTACCACAAACCCGAGAATGTTATGATAAAATACCAATACTGTATAAGAACAGAGTACAATATGTACATCAACTTACAAGAAAAACATACTTATGGGCAAAGAAAGTCCCATGTTCACATAGCAACTTCGATCAACTAATCTCAATAGATACTGAAGGAACAGCACGATATAGAGTAACACCCTATCCTGTAAAAGTAGAAACAATACTGAACACAATATCACCTGAAGAAATTGTACTTGATAACATGTTTAATAAAGCAAGTTTAATAGAAAGTGGTATGTACAGTAAAGAACAACTAATTCAAGAACGAAAACGAGATTTATTACACGAATACATGAGAGATCGTCAAAAACCATTCCAAGAAGCAACATCAGCAAACGCACAAAAACTACTATAACTTGAACAATTAGGACTACTACAAACTTATAAAAACTACGAAGAATCCTTAAAATGGTTAAGAGACCTGAACATAAAAGGATATAACTTCCAAGTCGACCAACCCAGTGTTAACTGGGAAGAAATCTTTGACGGAGCTTGGATTAAAGAACAAATATTAACAATCTTTGGTTGGCCATGGCACGTTTTAGAAAAAATGGCAATCATTTACGCAATGATAAGCATGATACTATTTATCACAAATTTAAATATAAAATTCTACAACGCTTTTGCAATACATAAAGCAATTTGCAAACAAGTCAGTATAACAAAAATACTCCTTACAGGAATATTTGGAATTTTTTTCTCAAACACTAACACAACTAGTAGCTCAAATACAAGAAGACGAAGAAAATAGCCTTGACAGCGATGAAAATAATACACACTACAGAAATGACAAACCGAAAAAGAAGCATACATTTCGCAGACATTCCACAGACATAACACATACAACAGATTATACTGATAATGAGAAACCTGCAGAAATTTATGTAGATAAAAACTACAAACATTATAAAACAACGATTCGTAGAACGGATAAAGGACTACAACTAAGAACAACAGATTCACCTCCAAAGAAACAAAAACCACCATTACCAGAAAGAAAATATAAGCAAGAACCTTTAAGAGTAGAGCCACTGGAAACAAAATCAGAAAAAAAACTACAAACACTGCCACCACAACTCATTACTCCACCTCCTGCAAATCAATGCTTGGGAAATAATATATCATTCCCAAATACACCCCTCACTCACAACACACCCCTTCCTAGTGCGCCTAACATACAACAGCAACAAACTACATCATTTCAGACACACTCATACGAACAACCACACAATATGAACCAGCCAACATCTTATGAAACACCACAACCATCTAATAAATCTACAAATAAACAACATCTTATCCCAACGGTAAAACTACTGGATATACAAAATCCACCACCAATAGATTTTGACCAATTAAAAATAACGGCTAACAAAATGCAAACCCGCAGCCATAGTTTAGACATACTAAAAAATGATGATCAACCACATATGAATGAAGTAACATATTTTAAAAATCATTCGGCGGATACATACGAGGTTTAACAACAACCACGTAGTACACGAACAACTAACATTATACAATTTATGTACAACACATTCCTTCAATGTTAATAAATTTTTCC
Organism: Convolutriloba macropyga; assembly: GCF_964194025.1. Lineage (NCBI taxonomy): Eukaryota > Metazoa > Xenacoelomorpha > Acoela > Convolutidae > Convolutriloba > Convolutriloba macropyga. The sequence continues at coordinate 41,793,982 of NC_134472.1, forward strand.
TAACCCTCCTTTTATGACCCTTCTAATGACCCTTCTTCTCACTTTGTAATTTTCATTTTAGTAACCAACAATCTCTTTCATCTAATTCATTTTATTAATACATGTAGTTTTCACATAGATCATATAATAATAACAATATAAATGTAAATTTCGTAACGACACACTAACCGTTGAATGATGATCAGCCAATACCTATTCATACTGATACAATATCTTCTTAGTAATGATAGTAACAGAAAAATTTTAACCAATACGTAACAGTTCGCTTCAACAAATACGTAACAGGAAAATTTTAATAGGAAATAGTCATACCGACTCCAAATAACAATCAAATAATAACAAATATAATAATCGTACCATATGTAATAATCCAAAACATGTACTAAACAGTAACAATTTTTGCAAATGACTTCCAGAATGGACTACGAAAATGAATCACCTTACAAGACATACTCTCCACTAAGCTATGATGTGGAAGAAGGCGAGCTCAGCCCTGGCTCTGGACGATCAAGCCCACGGACAATCCGCGACAACGCATCCGATTGTAGTACACAAACGGATGAAAATTTTGATCACCAACAGGGTCGAGTAACAACTATGCGAATAGAAGTGGAAAACGCAACATCTACACAACAGACGCAGACTAACCAACGTACACCACAAAAGATAGCGAACCACACCTCAGAACACATTGGTAAGAAGCGACAGTCGGATACCCAACAAAATCTAGATTCGTTTCATAACAGAACAAATGAACAAAGTACAAACACTAATTTACGTAGTTACCAGAACAGTAGGCCGAGTAACAAAACTACGAATGAAACAAACGTCTCTCCTCCTTTGCCAAGTTATCCACCACCAGTACGACCACCCCCACCTTATAATTACATAACCGCAACTAACAGAATACAGAACAGTGCCCACCAAAGTTGGACAGCAACGAATCCACATCACATTAGACCGAACAACCTGCGGTTTCCATACGCAGTTACACCTAGGAGTAACAATAGGAAATCGTTCTTTCACTAATCGACCAATGAGCAAACCCCTACAACAACTGTAATGGAAACAATTTGGTTCCAAGAAAAGGACCCGAGAACTCTTAACAATCCACACAACAGTAATTATAATCCTTTACTATCGTACCGTAACTGGTCTGAAATGCCATTCGATTCACGAGATTATAATTTCGTTATGACAGCATTACATAACTTAAAAGATCGTGTCTCGGAATACTTCCCGGCTCTACCATCAGAGAATACTAACACTGTAAAACGTAGTACTAAGAATATGGGGAGAGATAAACTACATCCGTCAACATATCCCATCTTGAAACAATTCTATAGTCTAACGGAACGCTTCATGTAAGATTACGACTACGAGTTTAAGGTACCAGTAAATTGTACCTTTCACTATCTTGTCGCCAAGGCATCCCAAGACCTTTCGGCTTACAGTGTGTTCGAACATCAAATTTTCCAACTAAGCTTTAACTTCTTACATCCAACAATTATCGGGTACACGGAAAAAAGTTGATACACAACTTGATATAATATACGTTCCTACGCGATAAGAATATTAACACTACTAAGAGTTACATACATATTAACGATCAATTATTCTCACCGTATTTCTTAAACTACCGATATAAGCTAAAATGGGACTATACTATCGGGACTTTACCTAATTTTGACCCTATTAAGAATTATTACACTTTTCAACCCAAGGAAGCACTGGAACGACCACTAGTTGTACCAATCGAAGCGCTTGAACCGTGTGAAGTATATCACACTTACCACTTAGAAGGCAGCGTAACGAATAAAGCCTTTAGTAATATGATACAATTTAATAACGAACGAAAAATAACGGAAATTGAAAAAGAGATAAGGAATACAGTTAAAGCGTCGATAACTGACGTACCAATTGACGAAATAACTAATATCTTCGCACATTTTCTGTCAAAAGATGATCAATTTCTTAAGGAATACAGGCATTATAGGGACAGAACAAATCATCCCAAACAAACGGACAAATTGTAACGACACACACTGAGAACAAGTAACAATGTCGAAATTTAAACACTGTACATTGAATAAATCTGTACAATCATTATCCAACTATGAATCCTTCTCTGCATATGTGTTTTACCCTTTTTGCAGTAACAATCTGTACTTAAATTGTTTGAACAGACTATTTGGTATGTTTATAATCTATCTTTCCAAATAACCATTATTTAAAGTTGTACAGTCCTCTACATTTGTACCATTCTCTACAATTGTACCCCAGTTTATATCCCTTATAACTATTGATAGTTATAGCAATTGGTTATAACACTTGATGTGTAATAAACTTTAGATAGATCTCAATTTTTTGCTTTTCTAAAAATCTACCTATCCTACTCTTAGCTGATATAACTATAAATGTACATATACAAAGATTTTCCATAGTTAGATATATGCACTTTTGTAAATAAAGAAAAGACCAAAAATAACTTGTACTTTGTAGAATGAACAATAGGAATAGATACAAACAAGTGTAACAAACGTAATGTACAGGTTGTATGTAACAGACATGCACAATAAATTCAACACATAACGTGTACACAGTTATTCAATAGGTTGAGTCATGACATGACAATTCTACCAATTTTAGCAGTAATATTACTATGTAATACTAAATTAATATCTAGTATTAAAAATAACAACATGAATGAAAAATATTTCATAACCACATCTGATAAAACTAAATAACAAAATATTAACAGTTTCTAACAAACCGAAACATAGGTTTATTACTAATTCGAAAATTTCAAATCACAAAATTTTGACAAGGTTGTATGTAACTGACATGCACAATAAGTTCAACACATAACGTGTACATAGTTATTCAATAGGTTGAGTCATGACATGACAATTCTACCAATTTTAGCAGTAACATTACTATGTAATACTAACTTAATATCTAGTATTAAAAATAACAACATGTATGAAAAATATTTCATAACCAAATCTGATAAAACTAAATAACAAAATAATAACAGTTTCTAACAAACCGAAACATAGGTATATTACTAATTCGAAAATTTCAAATCACAAAATTTTGACAAATCCGTAAATCAGTTTATTACCATATAGACGGATTAATATAAAACATGCTATAACAATTAGAACATTATTTCTATACATGTAAACAATTAAATATGATATAATTCCCAAAGGAATTATAATTACCAAAGGAATTATTTGGAAGGTTGAATATCAATGTGTCGTATCAGGCGAACCTTTAAAAAATAAAAAGCGCGTAGACGAATAACCTACTAAATTTATCCATGATGAAATACACGCTAATGGAAATACGACAATTGTACATTTTTTGGACATACCTGTTATAACCTGTAGGCGAGATCGGTAACCTTTACTAAATTTACAGATATTAAAAACGCGAACAATAACAGTGAACATTAATCGTAACAACTAACAAATCCAAAACCTGTAGAAATATGACAAAACAATTTGTAAGAATTAATTGCATCAGATTAACTCCTGGTTTCGGGAGACTTCAAATGTTCATCTTCGGTAACAACCTTTAACATGGCCAAAACGTCACATGTCACTAACATTTCTCGTTATTGTCAACAACCTTTTCGTTGACCAACTACCTAACTACTCTCGATTTTTCCACCGAATTCCATATAACCTTTCGACCAAATGATTTTAATTTTTCTTTCCAACCGGAAGGGATACTACGTATAACAGAAAAAAATCATTATACCTAACATGATAATCTGATAAAGAGAAAAATTTTAAACATTAAACAACTGACACAAACAAATCAGGTTAGTCAGGTAAGTCGCCAGACATCAGGAGCGCCTCCAACATCAACACTGGGCCTACCCGAAAGGACCTTCACCCACTGGACGTGGTACTGGAATAGATACTTTTGTGGTTGTTGATGTTCTCTCCTTGCTCTTTGGGCAACCTGTGTCTGGGAACCGACTCACTGACGAACGAACTACAAGGCAACACATTCAAACAGAAAAGAAAATCCTTCAGAGAGAATAAAGAGAAATTGACTTATTGTACTAATCAGAAGATTTTCAAAAAACTCAAAACCCCGGAAAGATGGATTCAATGTTGACTTCCAACAAAAGACTTGAAGACTTTATTTATTTAAATAAAATAAAGACTGAAATACTCAACCCTGATTGGTTGAAAAAGGGAAAATACCTTTCCTTAAAGGTTTATCTGTTTTCCCTTCATAACCGTTTCGTCAACCCCGTTAGTCGGTACTAGTCACAGACCTAATATAATAATAAAGTATATTTCTCTCTCTCTACTCCGCTCTTGTTTTGTATTGAGATATACGTTAGACCTTAGCATTGGTGCCCGTGCACTGTCTACTGAAGCTCAGATAGAAGAGTAACAGACTAGAGATCTAGAACTTTAGTTAGTCAGGTAAGCATTAAGAGTATTCTATATTCTTGAGACAACCATATGACAGTTCCAGAAGTAGCCTATAAAAAGGTAAGCTCAGAACACGTCTTACATATAGTAAAAAAAATGTTTTTAAATGTAAAAAAGTCTATTTTTATATGTAAGAATTCAGTAAAGTGCAAAAGTCTCTCTACTTAAATAGGTATAAAAAAAACTGTTATTTCATTAACCATATGGTAAACAAAGATTTTTAAATGGTAAAAAGTCAATTTTCATGTGTAGGAATTCTGTAAAAATGCAAAATTTTCACCACTTAGGTAGTTATAACAAACTTTTATTTCATTAACTTTATAGTAAAAAAGGTTTTTAAATGGTAAAAAGTCAATTTTCATATGTAGGAATTCAGTATAAATGCAAAAATCTCAACACTTGAGTAGTTATAAATAACATTTCTTATTAACCATATAGTAAAAAGGGTTTTTAAATGGTAAAAAGTCAGTTTTCATATGTAGGAATTCAGTGAAAGCGCAAATATCTGATTGTTAATAGTTATAAAAAACTTTTTTATTAAGCATATAGTAAATAAAAAGGTTTTTGAATAGTAGAAAGTCAGTTTTTATAAGAAGGAATTCAGTGAAAAAAAACCTCACTACTGGAGTAGTTAGAAAAAACTTTTATTTTATTATACATATAGTAAAAAAAGGTTTTTAAATGGTAAAAAGTCAATTTTCATATGTAGGAACTCAGTATAAGTGCAAAAATCTCACCACTTAAGTAGTTATAAACAACTTTTCTTTTTATTAATCATATAGTAAATAAAACCGTTTTTAAATGCTAAAAAGTCAATTTTCATAAGTAGGAATTCAGTAAAAGTTCAAACATCTCACTACATAATAGTTTTAAAAAACTATTTTATTAACCTTATATTAAAAAAAGGCTTTTAAATGGTAAAAAGTCAATTTTCATATGTAAGAATTCAGTGAAAGTGCAAAAATCTCACTACTTAAGTATTTAGAAAAAACTTTTATTTTATTAACATTATGGTAAAAAAAGTTTAAATGGTAAAAACTCAATTTTCATATGCATGAATTCTGTAAGAGTGCAAAATTTTCACTACTTACGTAATTAAAATAAAACTTTATTTTCATCAACCATATGGTTAAAAAAAGCTTTTTAATTGGTAAAAAGTCAATTTTCATATGTAGGAATTCTGTAAAAGTGCGAAATTTTCACTACTTAAATAGTTATAAAAAATTTTTATTTCATTAACCATTTGGTAAAAAAAGGTTTTTAAAAGGTAAAAAGTCAATTTTCATATGTAGGAATTCTGCAAAAATACAAAATTTTCACCACTTAGGTAGTTATAACAAACTTTTATTTCATTAACTTTATAGTAAAAAAGGTTTTTAAATGGTAAAAAGTCAATTTTCATATATAGGAATTGAGTATAAATGCAAAAATCTCAACACTTAAGTAGTTATAAATAACATTTCTTATTAACCATATAGTAAAAAGGTTTTTTAAATGGTAAAAAGTCAGTTTTCATATGTAGGAATTCAGTGAAAGCGCAAATATCTGACTGTTAATAGCTATAAAAAACTTTTTTTATTAAGCATATGGTTTTTGAATAGTAAAAAGTCAGTTTTTATAAGAAGGAAATCAGTGAAAAAAACCTCACTACTGGAGTAGTTAGAAAAAACTTTTATTTTATTATACATATAGTAAAAAAAGGTTTTTAATTGGTAAAAAGTCAATTTTCATAATTAGGAATTCTGTAAAAACGCAAATTTTTCACTGCTTAAGTAGTTAGAAAAAACTTTTTTTATTAACCATATAGTAAAAAAAAGGTTTAAATAGTATAAAGTCAGTTTTCATATGTAACAATTCTGTAAAAGTGCAACATTTTCAATACTCAGGTAGTTAAAAAACTTTTATTTCATTAACCATATGGTAAAAAAAGGTTTTGAAATGGTAAAAAGTCAATTTTTATATGTAGGAACTCTGTAAAAAAGCGAAATTTTCACTATTAGGTAGTTACAAAAAACTTTTATTTCATTAACTTAATAGTAAAAAAAAAGGTTTTTAAATGGTAAAAAGTCAATTTTCATATGTAGGAACTCAGTATAAGTGCAAAAATCTCACCACTTAAGTAGTTATAAACAACTTTTCTTTTTATTAATCATATAGTAAATAAAACGGTTTTTAAATGGTAAAAAGTCAATTTTCATATGTAAGAATTCAGTGAAAGTGCAAAAGTCTCACTACTTAAGTAGTTAGAAAAAACTTTTATTTTATTAACATTATGGTAAAAAAAGTTTAAATGGTAAAAACTCAATTTTCATATGCATGAATTCTGTAAGAGTGCAAAATTTTCACTACTTACGTAGTTAAAATAAAACTTTATTTTCATCAACCATATGGTTAAAAAAAGGTTTTTAGTTGGTAAAAAGTCAATTTTCATATGTAGGAATTCTGTAAAAGTGCGAAATTTTCACTACTTAAATAGTTAGAAAAAACTTTTATTTTATTAACCTTATGATAAAAAAAGGTTTAAATGGTAAAAAGTCATTTTTTATATGTTAGAATTCTGTAAAAGTTCAAGTTTTTCACTATTTAAGTAGTTAGAAAAAACTTTTATTTTATTAACCATATAGTGAAAAAAGGTTTAAATGGTAAAAATCAATTTTCATATGTAGGAATTCAGTAAAAGTGCAAAAATCTCACAACTTAAGTAGTTATAAATACTTTCTCTTTTATTAACCATATAGTAAAAAAAGGTTTTTAAATGCTAAAAAGTCAATTTTCATAGGTAGGAATTCAGTAAAAGTTCAAACATCTGACTACCTAATAGCTATAAAAAACATTTTTTATTAACCATATTGTAAAAAAAGGTTTTTAAATGGTAAAAAGTCAATTCTCATAAGTAGGAAATCAGTGAAAGTGCAAAAATCTCACTACTTAGGTAGTTAGAAAAAAGTTTTATATTATTATACATATAGTAAAAAAAGGTTTTAAGTTGGTAAAAAGTCAATTTTCATATTTCGGAATTCTGTAACAAGAGTTAGAAAAAACTTTTATTGTATTAACCATATATTAAAAAAAGATTTAAATTGTACAAATCAATTTTCATATGTAGGAATTCTGTAAAAATGCAAAATTTTCACTACTTAGGTAGTTAAAAAAACTTTTATTTCATTAACAATTTGTTAAAAAAAGGTTATTAAATGGTAAAAAGTCAATTTTCATATGTAGGAATTTCTTTAAAAATGCGAAATTTTCACTATTTAAGTAGTTGAAAAAACTTTTAGTTTATTAACCTTATGGTATGAAAAAGGTTTAAATGGTAAACAGTCATTTTTTATATGTAAGAATTCTGTAAAAATTCAAATTTTTCACTACTTAAGTAGTTAGAAAAAAAATTCTTTTATTAACCATATAGTAAAAAAGGTTTAAATGGTAAAAAATCAATTTTCATATGTACGAATTCTGTAAAAATGCAAAATTTTCATTACTTAGGTAGTTTTAAAAAACTTTTATTTCATTAACAATATGGTAAAAAAAAGGTTATTAAATGGTAAAAAGTCATTTTTCATATGTAGGAATTCTGTAAAAGTGCGAAATTTTCACTATTTAAGTAGTTGAAAAAACTTTTAGTTTATTAACCTTATGGTATGAAAAAGGTTTAAATGGTAAGAAGTCATTTTTTATATGTAAGAATTCTGTAAAAATTCAAATTTTCCACTAGTTAAGTAGTTAGAAAAAACTTTTCTTTTATTAACCATATAGTAAAAAAAGGTTTAAATGGTAAAAAATCAGTTTTCGTATGTAAGAATTCTGTAAAAATGCAAAATTTTCACTACTTAGGTAGTTATAAAAAACTTTTATTTCATTAACTTTATTGTAAAAAAAGGTTTTTAAATGGTAAAAAATCAGTTTTCATATGTAGGTATTCAGTAAAAGTGCAAAAATCTCACCACTTAAGTAGTTATCAATACTTTTTTTATCCATATAGTAAAAAAAAAAGGTTTTTAGATGGTAAAAAGTCATTTTTCATATGTAGGAATTCAGTAAAAGTTCAAAGATCTCACTACCTAATAGTTAAAAAAAACATTTTTTATTAACCATATTGTAAAAAAAGGTTTTTAAATGGTAAAAAGTCAATTTTCATATGTAGGAACTCGGTGAAAGTGCAAAAATCTCACTACTTAAGTAGTTTAAAAAACTTTTATTTTATTAACCATATAGTAAAGAAAGGTTTTTAAATGGTAAAACGTCAGTTGTCATCTGTAAGAATTCTGTTGAAGTGCAAATGTTTCACAAAATTGGTTATAATAAATTTTTATTTTTCAACCATTTGGTTAAAAAAAGATTTTTTAATGGTAAAAAGTCAATTTTCATATGTAGGAACTCAGTGAAAGTGCAAAAATCTCACTACTTAAGTAGTTTTAAAAAACTTTTATTTTATTAACCATATAGTAATAAAAAGTTTTTAAACGGTAAATAGCCCATTTTCATATGTAGGAATTCTGTAAAAGTGCAAAATTTTCACTACTTAAGTAGTTAGAAAAAACTTTTATATTACTATACATATAGTAAAAAAGGTTTTTAAATGGGAAAAAGTCAATTTTCATGTTTAGGTATTCTGTAAAAGTGCAAAGTTTTCACTACTTAAGTAGTTAGAAAAAATTTTTATTTCATTAACCATATAGTAAAAACAGATTTTTAATTGGTAAAAAATCAGTTTTCATATGTAGGTATTCAGTAAAGTGCAAAAATCTCACCACTTAAGTAGTTATCAATACTTTTTTATTCATATAGTAAAAAAAGGTTTTTAGATGGTAAAAAGTCAATTTTCATATGTAGGAACTCGGTGAAAGTGCAAAAATCTCACTACTTAAGTAGTTTTAAAAAACTTTTTTTTTATTAACCATATAGTAAAAAAAGGTTTAAATGGTAAAAAATCAATTTTCGTATGTAAGAATTCTGTAAAAATGCAAAATTTTCACTACTTAGGTAGTTATAAAAAACTTTTATTTCATTAACTTTATAGTAAAAAAAGGTTTTTAAATGGTAAAAAATCAGTTTTCATATGTAGGTATTCAGTAAAAGCGCAAAAATCTCACCACTTAAGTAGTTATCAATGCTTTTTTTATCCATATAGTAAAAAAAGGTTTTTAGATGGTAAAAAGTCATTTTTCATATGTAGGAATTCAGTAAAAGTTCAAAGATCTCACTACCTAATATTTAAAAAAAAACATTTTTTATTAACCATATTGTAAAAAAAGGTTTTTAAATGGTAAAAAGTCAATTTTCATATGTAGGAACTCGGTGAAAGTGCAAAAATCTCACTACTTAAGTAGTTTAAAAAACTTTTATTTTATTAACCATATAGTAAAGAAAGGTTTTTAAATGGTAAAACGTCAGTTGTCATATGTAAGAATTCTGTTGAAATGCAAATGTTTCACAAAATTGGTTATAATAAATTTTTATTTTTTTAACCATTTGATTAAAAAAAGATTTTTCAATGGTAAAAAGTCAATTTTCATATGTAGGAACTCAGTGAAAGTGCAAAAATCTCACTACTTAAGTAGTTTTAAAAAACTTTTTTTTTATTAACCATATAGTAAAAAAAGGTTTAAATGGTAAAAAATCAATTTTCGTATGTAAGAATTCTGTAAAAATGCAAAATTTTCACTACTTAGGTAGTTATAAAAAACTTTTATTTCATTAACTTTATAGTAAAAAAAGGTTTTTAAATGGTAAAAAATCAGTTTTCATATGTAGGTATTCAGTAAAAGCGCAAAAATCTCACCACTTAAGTAGTTATCAATACTTTTTTTATCCATATAGTAAAAAAAGGTTTTTAGATGGTAAAAAGTCATTTTTCATATGTAGGAATTCAGTAAAAGTTCAAAGATCTCACTACCTAATATTTAAAAAAAACATTTTTTATTAACCATATTGTAAAAAAAGGTTTTTAAATGGTAAAAAGTCAATTTTCATATGTAGGAACTCGGTGAAAGTGCAAAAATCTCACTACTTAAGTAGTTTAAAAAACTTTTATTTTATTAACCATATAGTAAAGAAAGGTTTTTAAATGGTAAAACGTCAGTTGTCATATGTAAGAATTCTGTTGAAATGCAAATGTTTCACAAAATTGGTTATAATAAATTTTTATTTTTTTAACCATTTGATTAAAAAAAGATTTTTCAATGGTAAAAAGTCAATTTTCATATGTAGGAACTCAGTGAAAGTGCAAAAATCTCACTACTTAAGTAGTTTTAAAAAACTTTTTTTTTATTAACCATATAGTAAAAAAAGGTTTAAATGGTAAAAAATCAATTTTCGTATGTAAGAATTCTGTAAAAATGCAAAATTTTCACTACTTAGGTAGTTATAAAAAACTTTTATTTCATTAACTTTATAGTAAAAAAAGGTTTTTAAATGGTAAAAAATCAGTTTTCATATGTAGGTATTCAGTAAAAGCGCAAAAATCTCACCACTTAAGTAGTTATCAATACTTTTTTTATCCATATAGTAAAAAAAGGTTTTTAGATGGTAAAAAGTCATTTTTCATATGTAGGAATTCAGTAAAAGTTCAAAGATCTCACTACCTAATATTTAAAAAAAACATTTTTTATTAACCATATTGTAAAAAAAGATTTTTAAATGGTAAAAAGTCAATTTTCATATGTAGGAACTCGGTGAAAGTGCAAAAATCTCACTACTTAAGTAGTTTAAAAAACTTTTATTTTATTAACCATATAGTAAAGAAAGGTTTTTAAATGGTAAAACGTCAGTTGTCATATGTAAGAATTCTGTTGAAATGCAAATGTTTCACAAAATTGGTTATAATAAATTTTTATTTTTTTAACCATTTGATTAAAAAAAGATTTTTTAATGGTAAAAAGTCAATTTTCATATGTAGGAACTCAGTGAAAGTGCAAAAATCTCACTACTTAAGTAGTTTTAAAAAACTTTTATTTTATTAACCATATAGTAATAAAAGGTTTTTAAATGGTAAATAGCCAATTTTCATATGTAGGAATTCTGTAAAAGTGCGAAATTTTCACTACTTAAGTAGTTAGAAAAGTCTTTTATTTTATTAACCTTATAGTAAAAAAAGGTTTAAATGGTAAAAAGTCAATTTTTATATGAAAGAATTCTGTAAAAGTGCAAAAATCTCACTACTTAAGTAGTTAGAAAAAACTTTTATATTACTATACATATAGTAAAAAAGGTTTTTAAATGGGAAAAAGTCAATTTTCATATTTAGGTATTCTGTAAAAGTGCAAAGTTTTCACTACTTAAGTAGTTAGAAAATTTTTTTATTTCATTAACCATATAGTAAAAACAGATTTTTAATTGGTAAAAAATCAGTTTTCATATGTAGGTATTCAGTAAAGTGCAAAAATCTCACCACTTAAGTAGTTATCAATACTTTTTTTATCCATATAGTAAAAAAAAGGTTTTTAGATGGTAAAAAGTCAATTTTCATTTGTAGGAATTCAGTAAAAGTTCAAAGATCTCACTACCTAATAGTTAAAAAAACATTTTTTATTAACCATATTGTAAAAAAAGGTTTTTAAATGGTAAAAAGTCAATTTTCATATATAGGAACTCGGTGAAAGTGCAAAAATCTCACAACTTAAGTAGTTTAAATCTTTTATTTTATTAACCATATAGTAAAGAAAGGTTTTTAATTGGTAAAACGTCAGTTGTCATATGTAAGAATTCTGTTGAAGTGCAAATGTTTCACAAAACGGTTATAATAAATTTTTATTTTTTCAACCGTTTGATTAAAAAAAGATTTTTAAATGGTAAAAAGTCAATTTTCATATGTAGGAACTCAGTGAAAGTGCAAAAATCTCACTACTTAAGTAGTTTTAAAAAACTTTTATTTTATTAACCATATAGTAATAAAAGGTTTTTAAATGGTAAATAGCCAATTTTCATATGTAGGAATTCTGTAAAAGTGCGAAATTTTCACTACTTAAGTAGTTAGAAAAGTCTTTTATTTTATTAACCTTATAGTAAAAAAAGGTTTAAATGGTAAAAAGTCAATTTTTATATGAAAGAATTCTGTAAAAGTGCAAAAATCTCACTACTTAAGTAGTTAGAAAAAACTTTTATATTACTATACATATAGTAAAAAAGGATTTTAAATGGGAAAAAGTCAATTTTCATATTTAGGTATTCTGTAAAAGTGCAAAGTTTTCACTACTTAAGTAGTTAGAAAATTTTTTTATTTCATTAACCATATAGTAAAAACAGATTTTTAATTGGTAAAAAATCAGTTTTCATATGTAGGTATTCAGTAAAGTGCAAAAATCTCACCACTTAAGTAGTTATCAATACTTTTTTTATCCATATAGTAAAAAAAAGGTTTTTAGATGGTAAAAAGTCAATTTTCATATGTAGGAATTCAGTAAAAGTTCAAAGATCTCACTACCTAATAGTTAAAAAAACATTTTTTATTAACCATATTGTAAAAAAAAGGTTTTTAAATGGTAAAAAGTCAATTTTCATATGTAGGAACTCGGTGAAAGTGCAAAAATCTCACAACTTAAGTAGTTTAAAGCTTTTATTTTATTAACCATATAGTAAAGAAAGGTTTTTAATTGGTAAAACGTCAGTTGTCATATGTAAGAATTCTGTTGAAGTGCAAATGTTTCACAAAACGGTTATAATAAATTTTTATTTTTTCAACCGTTTGATTAAAAAAAGATTTTTAAATGGTAAAAAGTCAATTTTCATATGTAGGAACTCAGTGAAAGTGCAAAAATCTCACTACTTAAGTAGTTATAAAAAACTTTTTTTTATTAACCATATAGTAATAAAAGGTTTTTAAATGGTAAGCAGTCAATTTTCATATGTAGGAATTCTGTAAAAGTGCGAAACTTTCACTACTTAAGTAGTTAGAAAAACCTTATATTAAAAAAAAGGTTTAAATGGTCAAAAGTCAATTTTTTTATGTAAGAATTTTTTAAAAGTGCAAAAGTCTCACTACTTAAGTAGTTAGAAAAACTTTGGTTTTACTATACATATAGTAAAAAGAGGTTTTTAAATGGGACAAAGTCAATTTTCATATTCAGGTATTCTGTAAAAGTGCAAAAATTTCACTACTTAAGTAGTTAGAAAAATTTTTTATTTCATTAACCATATAGTAAAAACAGATTTTTAATTGGTAAAAAATCAGTTTTCATATGTAGGTATTCAGTAAAGTGCAAAAATCTCACCACTTAAGTAGTTATCAATACTTTTTTTATCCATATAGTAAAAAAAAAGGTTTTTAGATGGTAAAAAGTCAATTTTCATATGTAGGAATTCAGTAAAAGTTCAAAGATCTCACTACCTAATAGTTAAAAAAACATTTTTTATTAACCATATTGTAAAAAAAGGTTTTTAAATGGTAAAAAGTCAATTTTCATATGTAGGAACTCGGTGAAAGTGCAAAAATCTCACAACTTAAGTAGTTTAAAGCTTTTATTTTATTAACCATATAGTAAAGAAAGGTTTTTAATTGGTAAAACGTCAGTTGTCATATGTAAGAATTCTGTTGAAGTGCAAATGTTTCACAAAACGGTTATAATAAATTTTTACTTTTTTAACCGTTTGATTAAAAAAAGATTTTTAAATGTTAAAAAGTCAATTTTCATATGTAGGAACTCAGTGAAAGTGCAAAAATCTCACTACTTAAGTAGTTATAAAAAACTTTTTTTTAACCATATAGTAATAAAAGGTTTTTAAATGGTAAGCAGTCAATTTTCATATGTAGGAATTCTGTAAAGGTGCGAAACTTTCACTACTTAAGTAGTTAGAAAAACCTTATATTAAAAAAAAGGTTTAAAAGGTCAAAAGTCAATTTTTTTATGTAAGAATTTTTTAAAAGTGCAAAAGTCTCACTACTTAAGTAGTTAGAAAAACTTTGGTTTTACTATACATATAGTAAAAAGAGGTTTTTAAATGGGACAAAGTCAATTTTCATATTCAGGTATTCTGTAAAAGTGCAAAAATTTCACTACTTAAGTAGTTAGAAAAATTTTTTATTTCATTAACCATATAGTAAAAACAGATTTTTAATTGGTAAAAAATCAGTTTTCATATGTAGGTATTCAGTAAAGTGCAAAAATCTCACCACTTAAGTAGTTATCAATACTTTTTTTATCCATATAGTAAAAAAAAAGGTTTTTAGATGGTAAAAAGTCAATTTTCATATGTAGGAATTCAGTAAAAGTTCAAAGATCTCACTACCTAATAGTTAAAAAAACATTTTTTATTAACCATATTGTAAAAAAAGGTTTTTAAATGGTAAAAAGTCAATTTTCATATGTAGGAACTCGGTGAAAGTGCAAAAATCTCACAACTTAAGTAGTTTAAAGCTTTTATTTTATTAACCATATAGTAAAGAAAGGTTTTTAATTGGTAAAACGTCAGTTGTCATATGTAAGAATTCTGTTGAAGTGCAAATGTTTCACAAAACGGTTATAATAAATTTTTACTTTTTTAACCGTTTGATTAAAAAAAGATTTTTAAATGTTAAAAAGTCAATTTTCATATGTAGGAACTCAGTGAAAGTGCAAAAATCTCACTACTTAAGTAGTTATAAAAAACTTTTTTTTAACCATATAGTAATAAAAGGTTTTTAAATGGTAAACAGTCAATTTTCATATGTAGGAATTCTGTAAAAGTGCAAAACTTTCACTACTTAAGTAGTTAGAAAAATCTTTTATTTTATTAACCTTATATTAAAAAAAAGGTTTAAATGGTCAAAAGTCAATTTTTTTTATGTAAGAATTTTTTAAAAGTGCAAAAGTCTCACTACTTAAGTAATTAGAAAAACTTTTGTTTTACTATACATATAGTAAAAAGAGGTTTTTAAATGGGACAAAGTCAATTTTCATATTCAGGTTTTCTGTAAAAGTGCAAAATTTTCACTACTTAAGTAGTTAGAAAAAAATTTTATTTCATTAACCATATAGTAAAAAAAGATTTTTAAATGGTAAAAAGTCAATTTTCATATGTAGGAAATCAGTAAAAGTGCAAAAATCTCACTACTTAAGTAGTTAGAAAAACTTTTTTTACTATACTATAGTAAAAAAAAGATTTTTGAATGGTAAAAAGTCCATTTTCATATGTAGGAATTCAGTAAAAGTTCAAATATCTCACTACTTAATAGTTATAAAAAAACAGTTTCTATTAACCATATAGTAATAAAGGTTTTTAAATGGTAAAAAGTCAATTTTCATATGTAAGAGTTCAATGAAAGTGCAAAAATCTCACTAGTTATAAAAAACTTTTATTTTGTTAACCATATAGTAAAAAAAGGTTTTTAAATGGTAAAAACTCAGTTGTCATATGTAAGAATTCTGTTCAAGTGCAAAGTTTTCACAAAAGTTGTTATAAAAAACTTTTATTTTTTTAACCATATAGTAAAAAAAGATTTTTAAATGGTAAAAATTCAATTTTCATATGTATGAATTCAGTAAAAGTGCAAAATTTTCACTACTTAAGTAGTTAGAAAAAATTTTTATTTCATAACCATATATTAAAAAAAAGGTTTTTATATGGTAAAAATTTAGTTTTCACATGTAGGAACTCAGTGAAAGTGCAAAAATCTCACTACTTAAGTAGTTATAAAAAACTTTTTTTTATTAACCATATAGTAATTAAAGGTTTTTAAATGGTAAACAGTCAATTTTCATATGTAGGAATTCTGTAAAAGTGCGAAACTTTCACTACTTAAGTAGTTAGAAAAATCTTTTATTTTATTAACCTTATATTAAAAAAAAGGTTTAAATGGTCAAAAGTCAATTTTTTTTATGTAAGAATTTTTTAAAAGTGCAAAAGTCTCACTACTTAAGTAATTAGAAAAACTTTTGTTTTACTATACATATAGTAAAAAGAGGTTTTTAAATGGGACAAAGTCAATTTTCATATTCAGGTATTCTGTAAAAGTGCAAAATATTCACTACTTAAGTAGTTAGAAAAAATTTTTATTTCATTAACCATATAGTAAAAAAAGATTTTTAAATGGTAAAAAGTCAATTTTCATATGTAGGAAATCAGTAAAAGTGCAAAAATCTCACTACTTAAGTAGTTAGAAAAACTTTTTTTTACTATACTATAGTAAAAAAAGATTTTTAAATGGTAAAAAGTCAATTTTCATATGTAGGAATTCAGTAAAAGTTCAAATATCTCACTACTTAATAGTTATAAAAAAACAGTTTCTATTAACCATATAGTAATAAAGGTTTTTAAATGGTAAAAAGTCAATTTTCATATGTAAGAGTTCAATGAAAGTGCAAAAATCTCACTAGTTATAAAAAACTTTTATTTTGTTAACAATATAGTAAGAAAAGGTTTTTATATGGTAAAAACTCAGTTGTCATATGTAAGAATTCTGTTCAAGTGCAAAGTTTTCACAAAAGTTGTTATAAAAAACTTTTATTTTTTTAACCATATAGTAAAAAAAGATTTTTAAATGGTAAAAATTCAATTTTCATATGTATGAATTCAGTAAAAGTGCAAAATTTTCACTACTTAAGTAGTTAGAAAAAATTTTTATTTCATAACCATATATTTAAAAAAAGGTTTTTATATGGTAAAAATTTAGTTTTCACATGTAGGAAATCAGTAAAAGTGCAAAAATCTCACTTCTTAAGTAGTTATAAAAATCTTTTATTTTATTAAACATATATTTAAAAAAAGGTTTTTAAATGGTAAACAGTCAGTTTTCATATGTAGAAAATCAGTAAAAGTGCAAAAATCTCACTACTTAAGGTGTTATAAAAAACTTTTATTTCATTAATCATATAGTAAAAAAAGGATTTAAAATGGTAAAAACTCAATTTTCATATGTAGGAATTCAGTAAAATTGCAAAAATCTCACTACTTAAGTAGTTATAAAAAACTAAATTTTATTAGCCATATAGTAAAAAAAGGTTTTTAAATGGTAAATAGTCAATTTTCATAGGTAGGACTTCTGTAAAAGAGCGAAATTTTCATTACTTAAGTATTTAGAAAAAACTTTTATTTTATTAACCTTATAGTAAAAAAAGGTTTAAATCGTAAAAAGTCAATTTTTATATGTAAGAATTCTGTAAAAATGCAAAAATCTCACAACTTAAGTAGTTAGAAAAAACTTTTATATTACTATACATATAGTAAAATAAGGTTTTTAAATGGGAAAAAGTTAATTTTCATATTTAGGTATTCTGTAAAAGTGTAGAATTTTCACTACTTAAGTAGTTAGAAAAAATTTTTATTTCATTAACCATATAGTAAAAGAAGATTTTTAAATGGTGAAAAGTCAATTTTCATATGCAGGATTTCAGTTAAAAAGCAAAAATCTCACTAACCAAGCAGTTAGACAAAACTTTTATTTTACTATACATATAGCAGAAAACGATTTTTAAATGGTAAAAAGTCAATTTTCATATGTAGGAATTCAGTAAAAGTTCAAATATTTCACTACTTAATAGTTATAAAAAACATTTTTTATTAACCATATAGTAAAGAAAGGTTTTTAAATGGTAAAAAGTCAATTTTTTATTTGTAAGAATTCTGTCAAAGTGCAAAAATCTCACAACTTAAGTAGTTAGAAAAAACTTTTATATTACTATACATATAGTAAAGAAAAGTTTTTAAATGGGAAAAAGTCAATTTTCATATTTAGGTATTCTGTAAAAGTGTAAAGTTTTCACTACTTAAGTAGTTAGAAAAAAAATTTATTTCATTAACCATATAGTAAAGAGATTTTTAATTGGTAAAAAGTCAATTTTCATATGTAGGAATTCAGGAAAAACTGCAAAAATCTCACTACTTAAGTAGTTATAAATAACTTTTCTTATATTAACCACATAGTGAAAAAAAGATTTTTAAATGGTAAAAACTAAATTTTCATACGTAGGAATTCAGTAAAATTGCAAAAATCTCACTACTTAAGTAGTTATAAAAAACTTTATTTTGTTAACCATATAGAAAAAAAAAATTTTTTAAATGGTAAATAGTTAATTTTAATATGTAGGAATTCTGTAAAAGTGCAAAACTTTCACTACTTAAGTAGTTAGAAAAATCTTTTATTTTATTAACCTTATATTAAAAAAAAGGTTTAAATGGTGAAAAGTCAATTTTTATATGAAAGAAGTCTGTAAAAATGCAAAAATCTCACTACTTAATTATTTAGAAAGAACTTTTATTTTACTATACATATAGTAAAAAAGGTTTTTAAATGGGAAAAAGTCAATTTCCATATTTAGGTATTCTGTAAAAGTGCAAAGTTTTCACTACTTAAGTAGTTAGAAAAAATTTTTATTTCATTAACCATATAGTAAAAACAGATTTTTAATTGGTAAAAAGTCAATTTTCATATGTAGGAGTTCAGTAAAAGTGCAAAAATCTCACTACTTAAGTAGTTATAAATAACTTTTCTTTTATTAACCACATAGTGAAAAAAAGATTTTTAAATGGTAAAAACTCAATTTTCATACGTAGGAATTCTGTAAAATTGCAAAAATCTCACTACTTAAGTAGTTATAAAAAACTTTATTTTGTTAACCATATAGTAAAAAAAAGTTTTTAAATGGTAAATAGTTAATTTTAATATGTAGGAATTCTGTAAAAGTGCGAAACTTTCACTACTAAAGTAGTTAGAAAAATCTTTTATTTTATTAACCTTATAGTAAAAAAAAAGGTTTAAATGGTAAAAAGTCTTTTTTTATATGTAAAAATTCTGTAAAAGTGAAAAAATCTCACTACTTAATTAGTTATAAATAACTTTTCTTTTATTAACCACATAGTGAAAAAAAGATTTTTAAATGGTAAAATCTCAATTTTCATATGTAGGAATTCAGTAAAATTGCAAAATTCTCACTACTTAAGTAGTTATAAAAAACTTTATTTTGTTAACCATATAGTAAAAAAAAGTTTTTAAATGGTAAATAGTTATATTTAATATGTAGGAATTCTGTAAAAATGCAAAAATCTCACTACTTAATTATTTAGAAAGAACTTTTATTTTACTATACATATAGTAAAAAAAGGTTTTTAAATGTGAAAAAGTCAATTTCCATATTTAGGTATTCTGTAAAAGTGCAAAGTTTTCACTACTTAAGTAGTTAGAAAAAATTTTTATTTCATTAACCATATAGTAAAAACAGATTTTTAATTGGTAAAAAGTCAATTTTCATATGTAGGAGTTCAGTAAAAGTGCAAAAATCTCACTACTTAAGTAGTTATAAATAACTTTTCTTTTATTAACCACATAGTGAAAAAAAGATTTTTAAATGGTAAAAACAAAATTTTCATACGTAGGAATTCAGTAAAATTGCAAAAATCTCACTACTTAAGTAGTTATAAAAAACTTTATTTTGTTAACCATATAGAAAAAAAAATTTTTTAAATGGTAAATAGTTAATTTTAATATGTAGGAATTCTGTAAAAGTGCGAAACTTTCACTACTTAAGTAGTTAGAAAAATCTTTTATTTTATTAACCTTATATTAAAAAAAAGGTTTAAATGGTGAAAAGTCAATTTTTATATGAAAAAAGTCTGTAAAAATGCAAAAATCTCACTACTTAATTATTTAGAAAGAACTTTTATTTTACTATACATATAGTAAAAAAAGGTTTTTAAATGGGAAAAAGTCATTTTCCATATTTAGGTATTCTGTAAAAGTGCAAAGTTTTCACTACTTAAGTAGTTAGAAAAAATTTTTATTTCATTAACCATATAGTAAAAACAGATTTTTAATTGGTAAAAAGTCAATTTTCATATGTAGGAGTTCAGTAAAAGTGCAAAAATCTCACTACTTAAGTAGTTATAAATAACTTTTCTTTTATTAACCACATAGTGAAAAAAAGATTTTTAAATGGTAAAAACTCAATTTTCTTACGTAGGAATTCAGTAAAATTGCAAAAATCTCACTACTTAAGTAGTTATAAAAAACTTTATTTTGTTAACCATATAGTAAAAAAAAGTTTTTAAATGGTAAATAGTTAATTTTATTATGTAGGAATTCTGTAAAAGTGCGAAACTTTCACTACTAAAGTAGTTAGAAAAATCTTTTGTTTTATTAACCTTATAGTAAAAAAAGGTTTAAATGGTAAAAAGTCTTTTTTTATATGTAAAAATTCTGTAAAAGTGAAAAAATCTCACTACTTAATTAGTTATAAATAACTTTTCTTTTATTAACCACATAGTGAAAAAAAGATTTTTAAATGGTAAAATCTCAATTTTCATATGTAGGAATTCAGTAAAATTGCAAAATTCTCACTACTTAAGTAGTTATAAAAAACTTTATTTTGTTAACCATATAGTAAAAAAAAGTTTTTAAATGGTAAATAGTTAATTTTAATATGTAGGAATTCTGTAAAAATGCAAAAATCTCACTACTTAATTATTTAGAAAGAACTTTTATTTTACTATACATATAGTAAAAAAAGGTTTTTAAATGGGAAAAAGTCAATTTCCATATTTAGGTATTCTGTAAAAGTGCAAAGTTTTCACTACTTAAGTAGTTAGAAAAAATTTTTATTTCATTAACCATATAGTAAAAACAGATTTTTAATTGGTAAAAAGTCAATTTTCATATGTAGGAGTTCAGTAAAAGTGCAAAAATCTCACTACTTAAGTAGTTATAAATAACTTTTCTTTTATTAACCACATAGTGAAAAAAAGATTTTTAAATGGTAAAAACTCAATTTTCATACGTAGGAATTCAGTAAAATTGCAAAAATCTCACTACTTAAGTAGTTATAAAAAACTTTATTTTGTTAACCATATAGTAAAAAAAAGTTTTTAAATGGTAAATAGTTAATTTTATTATGTAGGAATTCTGTAAAAGTGCGAAACTTTCACTACTAAAGTAGTTAGAAAAATCTTTTATTTTATTAACTTTATAGTAAAAAAAAGGTTTAAATGGTAAAAAGTCTTTTTTTATATGTAAAAATTCTGTAAAAGTGAAAAAATCTCACTACTTAATTAGTTATAAATAACTTTTCTTTTATTAACCACATAGTGAAAAAAAGATTTTTAAATGGTAAAATCTCAATTTTCATATGTAGGAATTCAGTAAAATTGCAAAATTCTCACTACTTAAGTAGTTATAAAAAACTTTATTTTGTTAACCATATAGTAAAAAAAAAGTTTTTAAATGGTAAATAGTTAATTTTAATATGTAGGAATTCTGTAAAAATGCAAAAATCTCACTACTTAATTATTTAGAAAGAACTTTTATTTTACTATACATATAGTAAAAAAAGGTTTTTAAATGAGAAAAAGTCAATTTCCATATTTAGGTATTCTGTAAAAGTGCAAAGTTTTCACTACTTAAGTAGTTAGAAAAAATTTTTATTTCATTAACCATATAGTAAAAACAGATTTTTAATTGGTAAAAAGTCAATTTTCATATGTAGGAGTTCAGTAAAAGTGCAAAAATCTCACTACTTAAGTAGTTATAAATAACTTTTCTTTTATTAACCACATAGTGAAAAAAAGATTTTTAAATGGTAAAAACTCAATTTTCATACGTAGGAATTCAGTAAAATTGCAAAAATCTCACTACTTAAGTAGTTATAAAAAACTTTATTTTGTTAACCATATAGTAAAAAAAAGTTTTTAAATGGTAAATAGTTAATTTTATTATGTAGGAATTCTGTAAAAGTGCGAAACTTTCACTACTAAAGTAGTTAGAAAAATCTTTTATTTTATTAACCTTATAGTAAAAAAAAAGGTTTAAATGGTAAAAAGTCTTTTTTTATATGTAAAAATTCTGTAAAAGTGAAAAAATCTCACTACTTAATTAGTTATAAATAACTTTTCTTTTATTAACCACATAGTGAAAAAAAGATTTTTAAATGGTAAAATCTCAATTTTCATATGTAGGAATTCAGTAAAATTGCAAAATTCTCACTACTTAAGTAGTTATAAAAAACTTTATTTTGTTAACCATATAGTAAAAAAAAAGTTTTTAAATGGTAAATAGTTAATTTTAATATGTAGGAATTCTGTAAAAATGCAAAAATCTCACTACTTAATTATTTAGAAAGAACTTTTATTTTACTATACATATAGTAAAAAAAGGTTTTTAAATGGGAAAAAGTCAATTTCCATATTTAGGTATTCTGTAAAAGTGCAAAGTTTTCACTACTTAAGTAGTTAGAAAAAATTTTTATTTCATTAACCATATAGTAAAAACAGATTTTTAATTGGTAAAAAGTCAATTTTCATATGTAGGAGTTCAGTAAAAGTGCAAAAATCTCACTACTTAAGTAGTTATAAATAACTTTTCTTTTATTAACCACATAGTGAAAAAAAGATTTTTAAATGGTAAAAACTCAATTTTCATACGTAGGAATTCAGTAAAATTGCAAAAATCTCACTACTTAAGTAGTTATAAAAAACTTTATTTTGTTAACCATATAGTAAAAAAAAGTTTTTAAATGGTAAATAGTTAATTTTATTATGTAGGAATTCTGTAAAAGTGCGAAACTTTCACTACTAAAGTAGTTAGAAAAATCTTTTATTTTATTAACCTTATAGTAAAAAAAAGGTTTAAATGGTAAAAAGTCTTTTTTTATATGTAAAAATTCTGTAAAAGTGAAAAAATCTCACTACTTAATTAGTTATAAATAACTTTTCTTTTATTAACCACATAGTGAAAAAAAGATTTTTAAATGGTAAAATCTCAATTTTCATATGTAGGAATTCAGTAAAATTGCAAAATTCTCACTACTTAAGTAGTTATAAAAAACTTTATTTTGTTAACCATATAGTAAAAAAAAAGTTTTTAAATGGTAAATAGTTAATTTTAATATGTAGGAATTCTGTAAAAATGCAAAAATCTCACTACTTAATTATTTAGAAAGAACTTTTATTTTACTATACATATAGTAAAAAAAGGTTTTTAAATGGGAAAAAGTCAATTTCCATATTTAGGTATTCTGTAAAAGTGCAAAGTTTTCACTACTTAAGTAGTTAGAAAAAATTTTTATTTCATTAACCATATAGTAAAAACAGATTTTTAATTGGTAAAAAGTCAATTTTCATATGTAGGAGTTCAGTAAAAGTGCAAAAATCTCACTACTTAAGTAGTTATAAATAACTTTTCTTTTATTAACCACATAGTGAAAAAAAGATTTTTAAATGGTAAAAACTCAATTTTCATACGTAGGAATTCAGTAAAACTGCAAAAATCTCACTACTTAAGTAGTTATAAAAAACTTTATTTTGTTAACCATATAGTAAAAAAAAGTTTTTAAATGGTAAATAGTTAATTTTATTATGTAGGAACTCTGTAAAAGTGCGAAACTTTCACTACTAAAGTAGTTAGAAAAATCTTTTATTTTATTAACCTTATAGTAAAAAAAAGGTTTAAATGGTAAAAAGTCTTTTTTTATATGTAAAAATTCTGTAAAAGTGAAAAAATCTCACTACTTAATTAGTTATAAATAACTTTTCTTTTATTAACCACATAGTGAAAAAAAGATTTTTAAATGGTAAAATCTCAATTTTCATATGTAGGAATTCAGTAAAATTGCAAAATTCTCACTACTTAAGTAGTTATAAAAAACTTTATTTTGTTAACCATATAGTAAAAAAAAAGTTTTTAAATGGTAAATAGTTAATTTTAATATGTAGGAATTCTGTAAAAATGCAAAAATCTCACTACTTAATTATTTAGAAAGAACTTTTATTTTACTATACATATAGTAAAAAAAGGTTTTTAAATGGGAAAAAGTCAATTTCCATATTTAGGTATTCTGTAAAAGTGCAAAGTTTTCACTACTTAAGTAGTTAGAAAAAATTTTTATTTCATTAACCATATAGTAAAAACAGATTTTTAATTGGTAAAAAGTCAATTTTCATATGTAGGAGTTCAGTAAAAGTGCAAAAATCTCACTACTTAAGTAGTTATAAATAACTTTTCTTTTATTAACCACATAGTGAAAAAAAGATTTTTAAATGGTACAAACTCAATTTTCATACGTAGGAATTCAGTAAAATTGCAAAAATCTCACTACTTAAGTAGTTATAAAAAACTTTATTTTGTTAACCATATAGTAAAAAAAAGTTTTTAAATGGTAAATAGTTAATTTTATTATGTAGGAATTCTGTAAAAGTGCGAAACTTTCACTACTAAAGTAGTTAGAAAAATCTTTTATTTTATTAACCTTATAGTAAAAAAAAGGTTTAAATGGTAAAAAGTCTTTTTTTATATGTAAAAATTCTGTAAAAGTGAAAAAATCTCACTACTTAATTAGTTATAAATAACTTTTCTTTTATTAACCACATAGTGAAAAAAAGATTTTTAAATGGTAAAATCTCAATTTTCATATGTAGGAATTCAGTAAAATTGCAAAATTCTCACTACTTAAGTAGTTATAAAAAACTTTATTTTGTTAACCATATAGTAAAAAAAAAGTTTTTAAATGGTAAATAGTTAATTTTAATATGTAGGAATTCTGTAAAAATGCAAAAATCTCACTACTTAATTATTTAGAAAGAACTTTTATTTTACTATACATATAGTAAAAAAAGGTTTTTAAATGGGAAAAAGTCAATTTCCATATTTAGGTATTCTGTAAAAGTGCAAAGTTTTCACTACTTAAGTAGTTAGAAAAAATTTTTATTTCATTAACCATATAGTAAAAACAGATTTTTAATTGGTAAAAAGTCAATTTTCATATGTAGGAGTTCAGTAAAAGTGCAAAAATCTCACTACTTAAGTAGTTATAAATAACTTTTCTTTTATTAACCACATAGTGAAAAAAAGATTTTTAAATGGTAAAAACTCAATTTTCATACGTAGGAATTCAGTAAAATTGCAAAAATCTCACTACTTAGGTAGTTATAAAAAACTTTATTTTGTTAACCATATAGTAAAAAAAGGTTTTTAAATGGTAAATAGTTAATTTTATTATGTAGGAATTCTGTAAAAGTGCGAAACTTTCACTACTAAAGTAGTTAGAAAAATCTTTTATTTTATTAACCTTATAGTAAAAAAAAGGTTTAAATGGTAAAAAGTCTTTTTTTATATGTAAAAATTCTGTAAAAGTGAAAAAATCTCACTACTTAATTAGTTATAAATAACTTTTCTTTTATTAACCACATAGTGAAAAAAAAGATTTTTAAATGGTAAAACCTCAATTTTCATATGTAGGAATTCAGTAAAATTGCAAAAATCTCACTACTTAAGTAGTTATAAAAAACTTTATTTTGTTAACCATATAGTAAAAAAAAAGTTTTTAAATGGTAAATAGTTAATTTTAATATGTAGGAATTCTGTAAAAGTGCGAAACTTTCACTACTTAAGCAGTTAGAAAAATCTTTTATTTTAATAACCTTATATTAAAAAAAAGGTTTAAATGGTAAAAAGTCAATTTTTCTATGAAAAAATTCTGTAAAAGTGCAAAAATCTCACTACTTAAGTAGTTAGAAAGAACTTTTATTTTACTATACATATAGTAAAAAAAGGTTTTTAAATGGGAAAAAGTCAATTTTCAAATTTAGGTGTTCTGTAAAAGTGCAAAGTTTTCACTACTTAAGCAGTTAGAAAAAATGTTTATATCCTTAACCATATAGTAAAAACAGTTTTTTAATTGGTAAAAAGTCAATTTTCATATGTAGGAATTCAGTGAAAGTGCAAAAATCTCACTACTTAAGTAGTTATAAAAAACTTTATTTTGTTAAGCATATAGTAAAAAAAAAGTTTTCAAATGGTAAATAGTTAATTTTAATATGTAGGAATTCTGTAAAAGTGCGAAACTTTCACTACTTAAGTAGTTAGAAAAATCTTTTATTTTATTAACCTTATAGTAAAAACAGATTTTTAATTGGTAAAAAGTCAACTTTCATATGTAGGAATTCAGTAAAAGTGCAAAAATCTCACTACTTAAGTAGTTATAAAAAACTTTATTTTTTAACCATATAGTAAAAAAAAAGTTTTTAAATGGTAAATAGTTAATTTTAATTTGTAGGAATTCTGTAAAAGTACGAAATTTTCACTACTAAAGTAGTTAGAAAAATCCTTTATTTTATTATTCTTATAGTAAAAAAAGGTTTAAATGGTAAAAAGTCATTTTTTATATGTGAAAATTCTGTAAAAGTGAAAAAATCTCACTACTTTATTAGTTATAAATAACTTTTCTTTTATTAACCAAATAGTGAAAAAAAGAGTTTTAAATGGTAAAAAGTCAACTTTCATATGTAGGAATTCAGTAAAATTGCAAAAATCTCTCTACTTAAGTAGTTATAAAAAACTTTTTTTTGATAACCATACAGTAAAAAAAAAGTTTTTAAATGGTAAATAGTTAATTTTAATATGTAAGAATTCTGTAAAAGTGCGAAACTTTCACTACTTAAGTAGTTAGAAAAATCCTTTATTTTATTAACCTTATAGTAAAAAAAGGTTTAAATGGTAAAAAGTCATTTTTTATATGTGAAAATTCTGTAAAAGTGAAAAAATCTCACTACTTTATTAGTTATAAATAACTTTTCTTTTATTAACCAAATAGTGAAAAAAAGATTTTTAAATGGTAAAAAGTCAACTTTCATATGTAGGAATTCAGTAAAAGTGCAAAAATCTCACTACTTAAGTAGTTATAAAAAAAACTTTTTTTAACCATATAGTAAAAAAAAAGTTTTTAAATGGTAAATAGTTAATTTTAATATGTAGGAATTCTGTAAAAGTACGAAATTTTCACTACTTAAGTAGTTAGAAAAAACTTTTATATTATCAACCTTATGGTAAAAAAAAGGTTTAAATGGTAAAAAGTCATTTTTTATATGTGAAAATTCTGTAAAAGTGAAAAAATCTCACTACTTTATTAGTTTTAAATAACTTTTCTTTTATTAACCACATAGTGAAAAAAAAAGATTTTTAAATGGTAAAAACTCAATTTTCATAAGTAGGAATTCAGTAAAATTGCAAAAATCTCACTACTTAAGTAGTTATAAAAAACATTATTTTGTTAACCATACAGTAAAAAAAAGTTTTTAAATGGTAAATAGTTAATTTTAATATGTAAGAATTCTGTAAAAGTGCGAAACTTTCACTACTTAAGTAGTTAGAAAAATCCTTTATTTCATTAACCTTATAGTAAAAAAAAGGGTTTAAATGGTAAAAAGTCTATTTTTATATGAAAGAATTCTGTAAGAGTGCAAAAATCTCACTACTTAAGTAGTTAGAAAGAACTTTTATTTTACTATACATATAGTAAAAAAAGATTTTTAAATGGGAAAAAGTCAATTTTCAAATTTAGGTATTCTGTAAAAGTGCAAAGTTTTCACTACTTAAGTAGTTAGAAAAAATTTTTATTTCCTTAACCATATAGTAAAAACAGATTTTTAATTGGTAAAAAGTCAATTTTCATATGTAGGAATTCAGTAAAAGTGCAAAAATCTCACTACTTAAGTAGTTATAAAAAACTTTATTTTGTTAAGCATATAGTAAAAAAAAGTTTTCAAATGGTAAATAGTTAATTTTAATATGTAGGAATTCTGTAAAAGTGCGAAACTTTCACTACTTAAGTAGTTAGAAAAATCTTTTGTTTTATTAACATTATAGTAAAAACAGATTTTTAATTGGTAAAAAGTCAACTTTCATATGTAGGAATTCAGTTAAAGTGCAAAAATCTCACTACTTAAGTAGTTATAAAAAACTTTATTTTGTTAACCATATAGTAAAACAAAAAGTTTTTAAATGGTAAATAGTTAATTTTAATATGTAGGAATTCTGTAGAAGTACGAAGTTTTCACTACTTTAGTAGTTAGAAAAAAACTTTTATTTTATTAACCTTATAGTAAAAAAAAAGGTTTAAATGGGAAAAAGTCAATTTTCATATTTAGGTATTCTGTAAAAGTTTTCACTACTTAAGTAGTTAGAAAAAATTTTATTTCATTAACCATATAGTAAAAATAGATTTTTAATTGGTAAAAAGTCAATTTTCATATGTAGGAATTCAGTAAAAGTGCAAAAATTTCACTACTTAAGTAGTTATAAAAAACATTATTTTGTTAACCATATAGTAAAACAAAAAGTTTTTAAATGGTAAATAGTTAATTTTAATATGTGGGAATTCTGTAAAAGTACGAAGTTTTCACTACTTTAGTAGTTAGAAAAAAACTTTTATTTTATTAACCTTATAGTAAAAAAAAGGTTTAAATGGGAAAAAGTCAATTTTCATATTTAGGTATTCTGTAAAAGTTTTCACTACTTAAGTAGTTAGAAAAAATTTTATTTCATTAACCATATAGTAAAAATAGATTTTTAATTGGTAAAAAGTCAATTTTCATATGTAGGAATTCAGTAAAAGTGCAAAAATTTCACTACTTAAGTAGTTATAAAAAACTTTATTTTGTTAACCACATAGTAAAAAAAAAATTTTTTAAATGGTAAATAGATAATTTTAATATGTAGAAATTCTGTAAAAGTGCGAAACTTTCACTACCTAAGTAGTTAGAAAAATCTTTTATTTTATTAACCTTATAGTAAAAAAAGGTTTGTATGGTAAAAAGTCAATTTTTTATTTGTAAGAATTCTGTCAAAGAGCAAAAATCTCACAACTTAAATAGTTAGAAAAAACTTTTATATTACTATAAATATAGTAAAAACAGATTTTTAATTGGTAAAAAGTCAATTTTCATATGCAAAATTCTGTAAAATTGCAAAAATCTCACTACTTAAGTAGTTATGAAAAACTTTATTTTGTTAACCATATAGTAAAAAAAATTTTTTAAATGGTAAATAGTTAATTTTAATATGTAGAAATTCTGTAAAAGTGCGAAACTTTCACTACTTAAGTAGTTAGAAAAATCTTTTATTTTATTAACCTTATAGTAAAAAAAAGGTTTAAATGGTAAAGTCAATTTTCATATGTAGGAATTCAGTAAAAGTGCAAAAATCTCACTACTTAAGTAGTTATAAGAAACATTATTTTGTTAACCATATAGTAAAACAAAAAGTTTTTAAATGGTAAATAGTTAATTTTAATATGTAGGAATTCTGTAAAAGTGCGAAACTTTCACTACTTAAGTAGTTAGAAAAATCTTTTATTTTATTAACCTTATAGTAAAAAAAGGTTTAAATGGTAAAAAGTCAATTTTTATATGAAAGAATTCTGTAAAAGTGCAAAAACCTCACTACTTAAGTAGTTAGAAAGAACTTTTATTTTACTATACATATAGTAAAAAAGGTTTTTAAATGGGAAAAAGTCAATTTTCATATTTAGGTATTCTGTAAAAGTGCAAAATTTTCACAACTTAAGTAGTTAGAAAAAATTTTTATTTCATTAACCATATAGTAAAAACAGATTTTTAATTGGTAAAAAGTCAATTTTCATATGTAAGTAGTAAGTAGTAATGTAAGTAGTAACGGGGGGGGGGGACATTTGGGTGTTACTGTATTCGCAACGGGGGGGGGAGACGAAAAATTTTTTCAAAAAGTTGATAGTTTTTGGCATTTTGGCAAGAGCGGTGGAGAACGCCAAAAGCTATCAACTTTCCGAAAAAATTTTTCGTGCCCCCCCCCCCCGTTGCGAACACAGTAACACCCAAATGTCCCCCCCGTTGCGTGCCCAGTAATACACAATTTTGGTATTTTTCTTGAATTCTTGACGTTTTTGATGGGAATGTTTTGTATTAAGAGGGTTGTTGGGAAGTAGCAGTTATGTAATGTTTGTCATCGTCAGCCCAGGTGAGCCTCATCAGTGAAAAAAAATTTTTTTGAAAAAAAATGAAAAAAAAATTCGGAAATTTTGAAGTGTTAAAATTGCGTGAAATGCATTTTGCGCTGGGTTTCGAGACTCCAAGACGACGTTTTGTTGACCTCATCTCACCTGGTGGGCCTAATCATTGAAAAAAAAATTTTCAAAAATCATCGAAAAATTTTTGGGAAATATCAAAAAATTTGAAGTGTTAAAATTGCGTGAAATGCATTTTGCGCTGGGTTTCGAGACTCAAAGACGATGTTTTGTTGACCTCAATTCACCTGGTGGGACTAATCATTGAAAAAAAACTTTTCAAAAATCATCGAAAAAATTTTGGGATATATAAAAAAATTTGAAGTGTTAAAATTGTGTGAAATGCATTTTGCGCCGGGTTTCGGGTCTCAAAGACGATTTTTTGTTGACCTCATCTCACCTGGTGGACCTAATCATTGAAAAAAAAAACTTTTCAAATATCATCAAAAAAATTTTGGGAAATATCAAAAAGTTTAAAGTGTTAAAATTGTGTGAAATGCATTATGCAGCGGGTTTCAGGTATAAAAGTTAATTTTTTGCGGACATCATTTAACCTGGTACTAAGATTATATCAAACATTTTATAATCAAACATTGTAATCAATCACGGCTTACCAACTAGTGAAAAAAAGTCGTTGACTGTTTGTGGTATTCTTAATGTCTGTTGCTATCAGTCAGTCCTCTCAAATACTCTTTCAACCCTTTAAATGATCATGCATGAGAACAAAATATAATAATAGGAAAGGAGTTGAGTGCTGGCTGTTGTGTTGTTGTTGTTGTTCTTGTAAGAAAAACCTGAGTCACCAATCTATTTTTAGTATACAATGTCTACTATAACTAACCACTATAATACTTGCTAAAGGTCATTTTACAAGAGTAGTTGTCGTATTCGATTGTTATTGGACGACCGATCGACCGAGAGTGTCAATGAAGTATTTCTGAATAAGTTTACATGTTCAACTGTTTGCATTGGGTGGTTTTGTTTTTATAGTTTAATACAGTATTTGCATAGCACTAGAGCAGACTTATAGGAGTTTGTTTGAGTTTCAGTTCGAGTTTGATTTGTAAACAAACTATGTCAGTGGTTGACGATTGTTCCTTCTTTGACTTATCTCACGATATTACTTGTACAGAAAAACGTTATGTAGTGGCTTGTGTAAAAACTTACAACTCTACTGGGACATACATAACTGTAAAACTATTCAGAAAGGATAACTTCCGTGATCAAATCCAGGACAGGAAACATAATTGCAATAGTTATGGTTTTAAGTTCAACCAGAGAATTACACTATCTTTAGCTGAGTTTGAACAATTAACTCAAAGCTACAATTCACTTTGCGAAAAACTAAAGGCTGGACAATCAGAAGAATCTATCAAAAAAGAATGCAAAAAGACTACGGGAAGAAAGCGACGTTATCATCTTGCATTCTCATCGGAGACGAATAGGGTTAAACCAACTCAGGTTGCTGATCAGTCCACGAAGAAAGCGAAGAAAAATCCTGAGAGCAACACACAGTATTAGTAAGGGCTACGTTTGAACGAACACCTGAGTTCTTTCGACAGTTTCAAAAAAAATTTCAGTATTTTATCTGCAGAAGTGAGCCAATATTTGATAATAAAGGAATCAAAGCAGTTTTGCTTACAGTTTGCATGAGAATCACAACTTTTGTAGAATAAAAAACAACATTATCATGTCATTGCAGCTTTGGATCAATTAACAGAGAGTTTCAAAAAAAATTCTTCAAAACCCTATTCAATTCCTTGCCTATACACATGCTTAAAACTTCTACTCCACATCACTTTTCACAGTGAAATTTTTGAGAAGTTGGAGCAAGCAGTCATTTGCAATCGCCCACATCAGCTAGATTTATGTAGCGCCAAAAGAAAGCTTCCAAATATCTTTGAACTGGAGACTGTCAAAGAGAATGTTCATGTTCAAACTGATTTCATACCAACTTGTACTTTTAACCAATTTTTTTGTATTTATCAGAACATTTCTTATGCTGAACTTTTAAAAATTATTGATGTTATTATTAGTGGATATGGCTCCCTGATTATCGATAATGACAATGTAAAAATTAACTTTCGATTTGAATTAAAAAATTAATCGCATATTTTTTACAAAAAAACCGAGCCATCTAGTTTCAAAGGAATAATGCTACTACTTTATGAAAACAAATGATAGAAAAAAAATTAAATTGGTTGACTTGTCCTACATCATATGATTAGCAAATCGCAGCAAATCATCATCATTCATGTAGTGTACATATGGATAGCTCTTTGTGAAAATAATATGAGCAATATAAATACAAAAGAGTCCACACAGTTTTGAGTTTGGGTTCTGAATTGGCTGTAATCTCAGGAATTGAACAACTTCTTCTTCGAAGTAGAACTGCAGCAGTCGAGTGTATACAAAATGGTAGCAATCCAGTGCTTGTCCAAGTGGATCAGCAGAATATATTGTTTTCTTATAATTACAAATCGGTAGCCAATGACTACCCGATGATGTTGATATTGATGCATGGTCCACAGCAAGGCAATTGTCTGACAGCCTAGGAAAATTATCAGCTGCAAAAACGCCGCAAAAACGCCGCAAAGTAAGAAAACATTTACTTACTAGATAACTTATCTCAAAATTATCCATCAACGGAATATGTAATAACCGAGTTTTTTGTAACTTTTCGTTCAGAGTTAACATAAAAAGTTGAACTTCGTTCCCCCAGGAATAAAATTTCAACGTTGTCACTCAGAGGTGTTCCAAAAGTGAGCTCCACTGAAATTGAACAATTTGTTAATTCAGGATGAATGAAATCGTGTGAAGCCTCCTGTGTTGACGTAAGGTCGAAGGCCAAAATAAAGTGATTTGGATAATCGGCTAGGAGAATGCCATGACCCCCTTTATCAAGAAAATCTAGAGCTTCAAGCGTGTTGAAGTAGACACGTTGATCTGAGGTTGTTGAAATAGGTGTTCCAACAACCGGTAGTCCATTTCGATAAATCACTATTTCGTTCAAATTGAATTTCTGGTAATGGAAAGGATTCGTTCGGTTAGTTCCTAAATATGACTGATTTGTTGACATTGCAATAATCATTCTTCGAACCGGTTCTTTCGAGAAGATGTCTTCTTGACTCCAACTGCGGATGCCAGCAGTGGCAAGAAAAGTTCTAGGCAACACCTCCGTGTACCGATAGACAGCTGGTGTTTTAAGCAAAGTTTTTTCTATCGCAGACAACACATGACTAGTCACGGTCATTTTGCGCACGTAAAGATTTGCTTCAACAATTTTTACTCTGTAATGTTTGTTAGATTCGGATATGACGATAAAATCGTTTGGAGACCTTCTGAAGGAGATGCGTAGGGTAACACCACTGAGAAGATGTTTATCACAGGTCAATATATCACTGGCTGGTTTTCCAAGTAGAGAACATTCCAGAGAGTCAGCAACTAAAGCTTTTCGAGCAGCAACATCAGTAGCTCTGTTGTCAGCTCCATCAATTTTAGCCGGTTCGTCTTCATAATATTAGACTTGACAAACTAACCAAGTTTTCTTGGCTTTTTTTCCGGATAAGAATTCTGTTTCTATGAAAGCCTTGTGTGCGTAGTTGCCGTTTGTATTTGACAATTTAACACAATTTGCCGATACTGTACACTCTGAAAACAGAGAGTGCAGTGCGTTATTGCTAATATACGGCGAATCTGTGTTTGTTGCATCAGCACCAGTTCTCAAATCGGCGTCATTGGTTCTCGTGATTTTGCATTTTATTTCAAGTAGAAATTTTTGTAAACCAATAAAGTTGTTCCTGTCGCCAACAACTTCGAATTCCAGCATTGGGCTATCCGGTGAATATGATGGACCAACCTTTTGTGTAAAAGCATTGTCAAATGTGATAAGGAGCGGCTGCTTTTCAAACAAGTCTAGAGTTGTGTGTGTTGCCTCTGCTGGCAATAAATTAGTATTCATTTTTCACTTTGGAAAAGAAATCTGATCGACTTCTAAGGTAACGGTTATTTTCTCTGAATGATTTTTCGGGATTTGACAGGACCGCTCTGTTTCTGTTTTTTGTAAACATTTCCACCACGAACACCTCCAATTCGGGCTCTTGAGCCACCGACTTGTTTCTTTACCGTTTTCTGAACAGTTGATTTGAGTGCTTCTTTAGGACTCTTCTTTTTGGTAACAACGTCAACAATCTCTGGTGCTGCCTGTACAAACAGTTCTCTTCCAATCTTTTTAGCAACAGGCCACAAAAAATTTTTAGCTATTGGTATGGCCGCCCTACCAATTCCAGCTGCTAAAGCCCCGAACCCACTACCTCGCTGACGATAGTGTCCTGCAAAGTATGGTAAAACTGATTGTTGTTGATAGTAAGCTTCCATTTAGTTAAATTTTTAGTTTAAAGTCAGAATAACTTTTCCTGTTCCCGTAAATGGAACAAATTTGCCAGTTTCGGTTCTCAACTGAACCTCAATACACTGAAAATTGTTTGACAACAATTTCTTATATTCCAGATTGCTAAAAACTATTCTATGCGTAGGTTCAATTTCACAAAGGTTACTGTTTTTCAAGCGTTGTTTTGAATCAATAACACGAATCAGCGGAGATTTTGTGTCTCCAATATGTTGATACTCAATTATGTTGCTGTATACAAATATCAATTGTTTTCCTGCAATCAGATCAAAAGGGTAATCAGCGTCAAAAGCTTTTGCTTCGCCGTCACTTATTTCCAAGTTGTCAAAGGAGTCTATCATTTTATAACCAATATGAGTGCCTGAGCCATCTTTGATTCCTCCAAGCCCAGAATGCTTGGTATTTCTTCGTCAGGAAATGTAATTCCTTCATTTTTGCCAAAAAACAAAACCAAAACGTCTGTGATTTTATTGTACTGATGACTGAATTCAGTTAGACCAGTCGCTGTCTTGATGGCTTTTATCAGGTGTTCCAAGTTCTCATAGCTTCCAGCATTGATCAAGACTGTCTTCCCTTTGTATGATTTTGAGACAGCACCAGTTGGAATAATTCTCTGATGGTTTTTGTTTCCTTCAGAGGAATACTTTATGATTCGAGTGCTATTAACCTGGTTGATTCTGGACGGGAACATAATTTCACTCAAAGCTACTCTCCACTCACCTTCCAGGCTGATTTTTTCATTAAAAAAGTTTTTGAATTTAGCCAAAGTATTCTCTGGGAAGATGCTCATGGAAGCTGATGAAACTAAATGTATGGTAAACTCATTCATGCTTTGTGAACGCTTCAGTATTGTCAGCAACTTTCACTAATTCCAACTGATAGAACTTACCCCTGATTGGATCTTGATTCGAGTCAATTAGGCTGTAGGTTGGAGGGTTTGTTGTTGGAATATTGTAAATTTCAAACACTTCGTTGGTAAATGTCTGCTTATAACCTTTTCGGAAGGGTAAATCAACTTTTGATATTCTAACAAAATCACCAATTCGAAATTTTGGTCGACTAACTAATTTCTCAGACGCAATTAATTATATTTAATGACAATAGATAAGGAACGTATTTTTTGGTGACTTTGTTCGGAGCTATTTTTGTTACACGGTTGACGCGTGAGTTTATTGTTTGCACAAATTTTTTAACTGAGAGATGTATGAATATATCCATTTTTCTTCCAGATACTTGTAAATAATGTTCTTTAAAGAGCGGATGTTTCTTTCAGCAAAAGCAGACTTCTTTTCGCTGAAAGTTTCATAAATCTCAATGTTTCTCCTCTGACAAAGTGTTTTAAAATTTCCCTTAAACTCTGTTCCAGCATCCACCCAAACTTTTTTCGACTGTTTCTGCTTAATCATTTGTTTGAAGGCTTCAGCTGTTGTTGTTGCATTATTTGATTTGAGTGGTTCAACACGTAGAAAGCCTGAAAGACAGTCAACAGCAATCAATAAGTACTTAATACCTGCGTTCTGTTTTGACAGTTTGTCCACGTGTGCCAAATCAAGAGACCAAATTTCATTAATGTCGTATGCAATAACTTTCAAGCGTGCAAAATTTTTTCGAAACACTTTGTATTTTGTGTGAGCATTCTTGTTCGCTAGAAACTGTTTCACTTTGCGTGGCTGAAGATTTGTGCTTTTTTGTAAGTTTTGAACGCTTCCAAACTCAGCTGACCCTTTTGTGTACATCGACTGCAGCATTTTTTCTTCACTCGTCGTAATATTCCCATTATTTTTCCTTCTGTACACTGGCTTCGTACGGGGTTTCGAAACCTTCCTCTTCTTTTTCGTCAGTCTCACTGCTGCTTTCGTCTTCGGTGAGGAGTGCTCTGCTGGACTGTTGCTGCGTCTGGTTGTTAAGTTTTTGAGGCTTTTAAAACTTTGAACGTTTTTGTTTCTGTGATCTTTTGACGACTTTTTTTCTTTTTGTTGCACATTCTGGAGAATTTTTCCTGATCGAAGTTTTAGCATCACTGTTAATTACTTGTTCCTCTTTTATTTGTAACACTTTCAATAATTCAAAATAATCAGGACTGTCAATCTTTTTTGTTGGTTGTTGTAAATTGTACAAGAAAGCGAATGCATTTATGTCAGTTGGACTGTTGTCAATGAGCAACTTCTCGTCTTCATCAATGGACACACGATTAGATTTTTAATTAGATCTACAATATTTTCACACTTTAAGTATTTTGAATTGGGTAAAAGAGATGATAATGTTTTTAGGACTTTTACTGCCCAGATTTGAATTTTATTTGAATTTTCGGCCCAATTTTCGTCAACAACATTAACATCAGAGTCTTCTTCCGGCAGTTTTTCGTTGATCTGCGCTTCACTGTGTTCCTTTGATCGCATTCTATTTATAAATGACAGCTGTGCCGATTTGTGTTTAACGTCAGGATCTTCTAAGACCTGAGTTTGGTATGGATGACTTTTCATATAGACTTTCTTGGGAACTAAAATGAACTCCTCGGCAGTTGACTTTTTGTACTCTTTTATGATTGACTCAAATACTGGTAGCAAAAATGAATAATGAGACGAACCAAATCAAAACCTGTTTTTGTCAGCAGTATTGCTTTTTTCTTTTCAACCGAAGCGTTTTTACGAAGAACAGTCCGGAACACGTTTTCATTTTGCATTAGATTATTGATCTGAACTTTCACATGTCCTCTGATGACGTTGTAAAAACATTCACACAGTACCAATACAATATTTTCATCGGAAGTGCGGAGAAATTTCCTCAACTCAGGATCAGATAAAAGTACCATTCGCTTTAGTATAAAGAATTTTTTCTCTTTCAATTGATATGTTAGTTATATCGGCTTTGTTTGAAGGTATGTAGAACACTGAGGGTCCAGGTTTTGTAATATTTGAGCAAAATCGCCAACAGTCAGATGTTTTTGGATCGAGATCAATCAATAAGTGTCCGAATGTTTCTCTTGTTGCTATTTCATAACAATTTTTCAAAAAAAGAGTTAAATTCAGTTGTTTACCGAGAAACTCAACTTGCTGAACGTCACGTGGTGATATGAACAAAATGATGTGAGTTGTATTCAAATCTATTGTTCGTGACCATTTACTTTGCTGGTAAAGATTGTGCTTCACATAAATGACATTGATGTTTTTCTGTCGACCGACGGTAGCTAGCTTGACAAACTCTTTGTCATTAAAAATTTCCTCGCAAGAATCGTCAAATATAAGTAAACAATTTTCAGTATTTTGCAAAAACTCCAAGTTTGTGAATTTTTTGAAAACAATGGTTGAATGCTGTTCAATTTGTGAGTATATTGGTTGCATTTCGTGGTAGAGAAATATAACACTTTTAAACTTTGGATAAAAGGTGTTTCCTGCTATTTTTCCAAAAATTAAATTTGTTTTACCACAACCCGACGGACCTACCACGGCCATGAAAATCCTGTCACTGGTAGAAAACATTTTGTTCAAAATCGAGGGTTTGGTAAGATATATCCAACTAAACTCGATAGAATCGAAATCCAAACTGATGTTTCCTCACAATTTGGTTTAAGCACAGTCAATTTCACAATGCAGAGAACTATTAGCTACAGAATAACAAACATTTGAACAAAAAATACAACTTCCGACCGTGGTAACGTTATCTGGTTACAGAATTTCCAATTAGATTTACCACTACTTTCTTTTTCGAAAAGAGTCTCTTGTACAACTTGATCAACTGTTACTTGTTCCATCACAGAAAAAAATGAGTATATAATAATTTATTGAACTTTTTTTAATAATTTACATAGAAAAGTTCATAACAATTAAAATCACCCAAAAATTCTTTCATTTGAACCATGAAACATGCAGGTAATCTTAGTACATAATTTGTTTCTTGAATCTCATCAGGCAGCATTTTATCGTTTTTATCTACCTCTTTACCAGTTGGATGTTTCGATATCAACAGAGGTTTCGGAGGCGAGACTTTGCGTTGACAATCCGACATTTTGTTTTCTCCACTGAATAAAAGGCTCGATGTAAAAAACCAAGTGTGTAATCGAACGAATTTCCTCCTCTGTCAATAACACCCTAAGTTTTCTCGGACGAATTTGAGTACCACTTTTTATTGTTTCTCCTTTGCAAATTGAAAGGTTCTGTGTCCCCTCCTTCGTGATCAATGCGCAAATAGTCGAATTCGCTGACAAGGGTGCTTCCACTTTCGTCAATTCCTCTCTCATTAGTCAACCAGTCAAAATAGAAACAAGCTTTTTCCCGTGCACAATGATTGTTGAAGACACCACGCTGTGTTGAGCACTGATTCCTACAGTTAACTGTAAAAAAATTGTAAGATGTATTAGGACACTCCAGAGTATTTAAATCGATTACTGGAGAATCGAGCAACTCCGATAAAAGTTGAGACTTTTCCAAACCTTTTGCGTAATAAACCGCTCTCGGGGGTTTCTTAAGCGAACGCTTTGGACAATTTGTGTCAAATAAATGTAAGGATAGTTTTCAGAGTTCCAATTTAAGCCATGTAAGTATTTAGATAACTAACTAATTGAAGTTTTCTGCGGATCTGTCAAATCGGAAAATTTTGATGTTGGAGAAAACAAAACACAATCGTTTAAATCTTCAGTACATACAGCAAATTCTTTAACAATAAACTTTTCTTTCCTGGGACGGAAACCTTCAAGGTCTAACACAACTGTTTTACTGCTTAACATTCCAACAAGTGATAAATTTTCGAGTGGAAAACTTTAATAAACAAACAAAAAAGAATTCCTGTCAGATGTCCAGTGAAGGAACTATTAAGCTTCCAGGGAAGCATGTACGAGTAGCCGGGTCCTTCGGTGTAGAGCTCCTGGATGAAACCGCCAGCGTCATGCAAAATTGCATGTAATTTTAGAATTTTGAAGTTGTTTAGGTATGAATCTAACGAAGAGTTGTCTATTCCAATAAGTCCTCCGTATGGTCGAAGTTTCAAGCATTATCATAATCAAAGTTTTCATTTTGACTGAAGAATTCACTTGCTGCCAAGAAGAAGTTCAGTCTTACTGAATTATCCGGGTATGTTGTGGCTAATAACAAATACTTCTCATGAACGTTTTTCAAACAAAATCTACAAACAATTGGTTTATCAAAATGCATTCCGAGTTAGATTGAGACCGACTGAAATTGAAAAAATAGACACTTTTAATTTTCTCTTTGAAAAGTTTAAATCAATGTAATTCATAGAGGAAGAGATTGCAAAACTCTTTGACTGCTTGAGTTGAAAGCGTTCAAAGTAATAAAAAATTAAAAATGTCCGAGTTCATTCGTAAAACAGTGGCACTTTTATACAAACTCTTATTCATTAGAAAGTCAAACACAACAAAAAATGGTCTATTGTTTCCATTTTAAAGAACCAGTGTGAACATAAGGTTTTGTAAATAAAATAACAACCCACTTAATAGGTTCTATATGGATTCTAAAAATAGCTTTCCGGAAATATAAGAAATGGCGGGGATTACACTAATACTTTCAAATCCGTCTTTGTTTTAGATAAGCAGAGTACATGTAGCATAAAATTGCAAACATTACAGAAAATATCTTCTCGTCCATATAAATTAATCTTTGTACAGCACAAACCCTTCTAAGTATAACCCACTTAATAGGTTTTATATGGACTCTAAAAACAGCTTTCCAGAAAGATAAGAACTGGCGGGGAATACACTAATACTTTCAAATCTGTCTTTGTTTTAGTTAAGCAGAGTACATGTAGCATAAAAAAGCAAACATTGAAGAAAATATGTTCTCGTCCATATAAAATAATCTTTGTAGAGCACAAACCATTCTAAGTATAGTAGCAGAACACCCAAAAAATTAGTATCCAGTTTTTCGCTTAAACCAGATTCTTTAAATTTATCATTTTACAAGTAAATTATTTATATTCTGTCTCATTTGTTGATAATTGTATTGATATACTTTTACGCTTTGATAATTCTTGTTAATAAGAACTATTCAGATTCCCTCAACAGTAATCAACTCAAGTTTCTTTAACGTATCCTTCTCAGATTTCTCTAACAGTATTTTTTTGGATATATTTTACAGTCTTCAACAATTCATTCAAGACCATTTATACGAATGTAAGCAGACGAAGTTATCCCTGACTTCTTAAAATGTTTCCCATTGCACTCATACTAAAAGCAAAATCTTCTACCAGTAGTCGAACTATTGCATACGAGACTTTAAAAAAAGAGAACATTGTTATTGTTCAGCAGGAGTATCAAGGCGAAGAGTGGAAAACTGTGAAACACATGGCCTTACCTGTTGTTACTTTCGATTTCATTCAATCTTTTAGATTTGAAAAAGCTTCACTTAAGGGAGCTCAATATACTCTGGAGTTTGTAACTGGTTGTACTCGTGAGTTTATATTTGACTCAAACGTTCTGGGAGATGACATTAGGAGAATTTTCTATGATTACGATGTTCAAGAAGTACCAATCTACGAAAATCAGGAAGAATATTGGCAGGACGTGGAACTCAATGAAAACTTTTGGAAAATCCCAGCTCTTACTGAAAGTCCAGATTCAACAACCAAGAACTTAGAAAACTCGATAACCTCTACAGCAATTTCAACAAGTCTAGTCAAAACACCCGAATGTAGTAGGCTCGTGGCAACTAACAGTGGTGAAACGCCGCCTGTCAGTTCTTGTCTTGCTCCAAAAAAACGTAAGCTCTAAATCAGTCTCTTATAACCTCAAACAGTTATAATCTTGTGAGTTGCATTTGCTCAACCTCAATAAACTACTAATATTTCATTACAACATTGTTCGTTGTTTTTGGAGTCAGTGTTGACTTCCAACAAAAGGATTTAGAGACTTTACTTATGTTAATAAATTTAAACTAAAATACTCAACCCTGATTGGCTAAAATTATGGAAATACCTTTCCTTTAAATGTTTAATTGTTTACCCGTTGGTAACACAACGCGCTACCCCTTTAGTCGGTACCAGTCATACCTGATATAATAATAAAGTATATTTCTCTCTCTCTACTCAGCTCTTGTTTTAGTATTGAGATATACGTTAGACTTTAGCATTTCGGCCGGTGCACTGTCTACTGAAGCTCAGATAGAAGAGTAACAGACTAGAGATCTAGAAATTTAGTTAGTCAGGTAAGCCTTAAGATTAGACTATATTCTTGAGACACCATAAGACAGAAGTAGAGTAACCTCTCAAGGTTACCCTGCCTCAGCACACGTCTTATCTGGTGCGACCAGTGCCGGAATATATTGAAATTACAAATTTTCATCTTTTATTCTCCATAACGGAAAAAGTAACAATTAAACAAAACAATCTCTAGAGATAACAAAACAATAGTAACAATGGCCAGTAATTATTTACAACAAACAAATGCTAACAATTACTTAATACCGTTTACAGTCTCTGATGATTGTCCGCTAGAAAACCGCAAGACAATACACAGAATACTAATAAATTTGAAGAATAACTTCTTCAAAGAAACAAAACACATACAACAAAACAGTATTCATAGAAACCATCTAGCACATTATCTACCAGTAATACTACTGGGTAGAGATCAACTTAACAAACATTATATATTCACATTAACAGATGAAACAAAAAACAAGAAAACGTTTTATAATTTTCAAAATGAAACAAAACTATCAGATATGTTTAGAACATTCCTAAAAAGACACGAAGAAAAACAAGACAGATCAAAAATAACAGCAATACCAAATACATCATACGAATTACTCCGAAACACAATCGGATATTTGGATGAACAACAAAGACAAATACAGTCAGTAAACGATAGACTCAGAAACGATATAATAAATTACAATAATTGGTTAACAAAAATTATTGAACTAAAAACAGAATTAAAAGCAGCTACGTTTGATATTATCCAAATCATTTCCGAATTTACATTCTTATTTTGGTTAGATAACTTTGAACACATTAACGAAAAACGAATAGAGTTTGGAGAAACATTTCACGAAGAGATTGAAATTCTGAATGAAGAACTTCGACACATCTGGGACGGTGAGTACTATTCACCACACTTCGAAAGTACATTAAAAGTATGTTCAGAGTAAAATTACATACAAAGACAGTATAAATTACATACAAGGACCAGAAGATTATGTACAAATAACGGATCAAGAACAATTAGGTTCCTCATCATTTAGCCTATCAAAAACACTAACAAATACGTCAACACCAAAAGACGTTCAAATAAGCACAAATCTGCAATCAAAACAAAAATCAACAATAAAACCAGACAAACCACTAACGTCAAAATTGTTCGGAAACCAACAAAATGTTGTAGACGAAATATATATTTCCGATTCAGATGAAAAAGAAAAAGAAATAAAATTTGGGAACTGGATACCACCAACAGTAAATCAGAGAGTTAGAAAGAAAACTCAACAAACAATGAATCAAGAATATATTAGAAATAATACATATATAAGCTCACTCAACAAAAACAATGATAATCACGATTTGCATTGGGATCAACAAATGTACAACTACCATGATCTAAAAGACGAAATCACAGAAAAAGTAACAAATCATACAAATAAATTGATAGACAAAATAGAAAACAAATTCAGACAAATAAACGAAATAATGGAAAGAAAACAAGATGAAGCATTACAATCACTGTTTAACAGATTCGAAAGAACGATAAATGACATTAATATACAATATAATACACGAACAGAAAACAAAAATGTAGAAGACAATAATATCCAAAACAACAGGCATGAAATCAGAACACGGAGATCAACCCCAAGTACAACAAATTCAAATACAACAGAAGAAAGAGAAACAACAGTAACAGAACCTCCATTACCATTCTATAAACAATTGACATCAATGAGTATAAACGAAGAACCGCAAATTGAA
This sequence comes from Convolutriloba macropyga, assembly GCF_964194025.1. Classification (NCBI taxonomy): domain Eukaryota; kingdom Metazoa; phylum Xenacoelomorpha; order Acoela; family Convolutidae; genus Convolutriloba; species Convolutriloba macropyga. Next base: position 41,837,475 of record NC_134472.1, read on the forward strand.
CAAAACATAAGTAGTGGTTAGGTACCAACGACGGTAAGACCATTTGATGGCACAGATCCAGCATATACTGTCGATGAATATCTAAACAGTATAGTAGCAGCAATGATATTTAGCAGTGGCATAGAACCAGTAAACAAACCAGGACACCACCAATGGAAAGTAAAAAGAGCAGCCCTAATATTACACACACTACAAGTTCCAGCTCAAAAATGGTACTCAACTCTATCGAAGACAAGAAAGCATACCAAGACCAAAAGAAAAAACATTTTATGGCCACATGAGAAATAACCAAAGTTTTCCGAATAGAAGAATCGACTCTAACAATGTCAATGGAAGACAACTACCATCAACATCACCAGTGTACAACAGTTCAAGAAGCAGAACGCCATATAGATCACAATCAAGAAATAACTACAATAATACGTCAAATTATCAAAGAAACAACGATCCGAATAACAAATATAACATTAGAAATACAAGTTATAATAGAAACAATTTCAATAGAAGTAGAACAAACAGCTACAACAGAAACAATAGTTATAATAGATATAACAATAGTAGATCAAACTCAAGATACACAAACCGCAGTCAATCAAGACACCAATCACCATATAACAGAAATAATAACAATAATAATAATAATAATAATAATAATAAGAATAATAATAATAATAATAATTATAACAGACAAAGATTCGACAGCGGAGATTCAAATAGAACTGAAAGATACAGACAAAAATCAGATAGCAATGACAGAAATTATTCAAACAATAACAATAGAAACGATAGAAGAAATTCGTCACATCGAGAACAAAATAACAGACATCAATCGAAAGACGGACGAACAGATGGAAACAGATATAACAATAATCACAATAAAGGTAGAATAAATAATATAGAAACAGATAGACCAAACGAAGATCCACCTGGCATTGATGAATACGAATACACATCCGAAACATCAAATGAAGATCAAGAAATACTTGACAAATTTTATAATGCGAACGAAGACACATGCAATACTATAGTGAATACACTAGAAAGTAACCCAACATGGATACTACCAATGTATCAGTGTAACAAAACTGAACAAGACTTTTCAAAGCAAAAACCAATACTGGAGATCGATTTTCTATTAGACTCTGGAGCAACAATAAACGTTTTGAACGAAGATAATTGGAACGAAATAAAATACAACAACTCAAATATATGTCTAGAGCAATCTAACAAGACGCTAACAGCAGCAAAAAATGCAACTATAGAAACATTCGGAACAGTAACACTAAATCTAACACCTGACAAGTCATCAAACAACAGAAATAAAACCCAACATAACTTTAGTATACATTTCTATGTAACACAATGCAATCACAATATACTTGGAACTCCATTCTTCAAAGAATACATAGAAACAATAAATGTAAATACGAACAAACTAACAATAAATACTAACACAATTCGAACAAGACCTTACAAAACAAAAACCAGTATTGGAAATTGATTTTTTACTGGAGTCTGGAGCAACATTAAACCTCTTAAATGAAGACACTTGGAACGAAATAAAATACAACAACCCTGATATACATCTCGAACGAGCAAACAAAACACTATCAGCAGCAAATAATACAACCATAGAAACATTTGGAACGATAACATTAAATCTAACACCAGATAGAATATCAAACAACAGAAATAAAATACAACTCAACTTTAACATTCAGTTTTATGTTACTCAATGCAATCACAACATACTTGGAACTCCATTCTTCAAGGAATATATAGAAACAATATATGTAAATACAAACAAATTAACAATAAACACTAATACAATTCTAGATAATGACATTACATTCTTCATGAACAGTACAAAAGGATACCCCTACTACTCTAGACTATACCCGATTTATAACAAAGAATCAATCTATCTCGAAAAAGAACAACACAGATGCATAACATTTCCGATACCCATCTTCAGACAAATGGAAAAATCAAACGGAAAAGTAATTTATAGTTCAAACTACTATTTCGAACCAATTAACAAGTATCACAATCTATCATTCACGGATATAAAAGACCTCACAACAGAAAAAGAACACTTCATGGACATATTCTTAGTCAATAAAAATCAACACATAATAACAATTAATGAAGGCTCAATTGGTTTTATGTATCAAAACATTACTTTCAAAAAACAAAACGAAGAAATGTATCAGACTAATTCTATAGACTTATTTACAGCATTATATCACTTAACATATGAAAACGAAAATGATATCAACGAAATACTAAACATGCAAGACAATGAAACAATCGAACAAGTAGCAACATTCGAAAGTAAACCCAAATTTCAAATGCAAATTGAACATTAATAAATACACAGAATCAGAAAAAGAATTTATTCAAATGTTCGACTTTCAACATTCACATTTAACCCAAAACGAATTTGAAAAAGTAGTAACAATCATATTAGACTACAGACAAGTCTACGCAACAACAAAGTTTGACGTTGGAAAAACAAAAGTGAAACTGAATCTACCCATAAAGAAAGATGCAATTTTCAAAAAACAAAGAATAAGCAAAGTACCAATACACTTAAGAGAACGAATCGAGAAACTACTGGACGTACTAAAAAAATACGACATAATTGCACCAGTGAACAAAGAAAAACTATCTACAGGAAATACATTTACAAATCCAGTAATTATATTACGAAAGGGAGAATCATTGAAAATAGTACTAGATGCACGATATTTAAATAGCATGATCGATGAATCAAAGTGTAATTGGCCAATCAAACTTGTTGATGTCGCACTAACACGCATAAATGGAACAATATTCACAACAGCTGATCTGAATAGGGCATACAACCAAATACCACTAGACGAAGAATCAATGAGATACACTCATTTTACAATTGGCAATGAACAATATTGCTTTAAACGTTTATTTTACGGAATATCAATCGGACCCGCAGCATTTGCATCAATACTAACACACTTTCTTTATCCAATAATTCGTAAAGGTACAGTAATAACATACGTTGACGATATATTCATTCAAACAAACTCATAGGAATAAATGTACGAAACACTCATTGAATATCATAAATTACTCTTAAAAGAGAACCACAAAGCAGCGCCTGATAAAACATACTTTATGTTGAAAAAAGTCAAATTTCTTGGACATATCATTGAAGATAAAAAAGTGAAACCACTGACATCAAGAATTGACGGTTTTCAAAAACTGGAGCCCCCGAAAAGTATGAAAGCACTACAAAGATACTTAGGAACAATTAACTTTCTTGCAAAATACGTATATGGCATGCAGCCAATATTGCAACCATTCTACAATCTTTTACACAAAGAAACTGATTTCAAATGGACACAAGAACATCAAAAAATTTTTGAACAAATGAAAAAACAATAACACACAAGTTAGAACTAACGATGCCAGACACTACAAAACCATTTTACATCATAACAGATGCATCGAATACAGGCATTGGAGCAGCATTGCTACAACAACACCCAACTGAAAAGAAAATGAAATTAGTATCAGCAAATTCTAGATTATTTACACCTTTAGAAATGCGACTACCTACATTAATTAGAGAATGCTCTGCAATCATTTTCGCACTAACAGAGTATGAATTCCTCTTAACAGGATCCAATCATCCAATAGTTTTATTCACAGTCCATAAACCGATTATCTATCTATTTACTCAAAAGAACAAACCAAACCATAGAGTTTATAGATTTCAACTCATATTAATGAAATTTCCAAACTTACATATCAATTGGACAGAAGGAAAACAATTAGCCCTTCCAGACCTTCTCAGCAGAACAATAGACCAAAAACATTTTACTAAAACACGTGACATAACAGTAGAAATACCAGCAAACATAAAATTCTTCTTTGCGAAGACACCATTCGCAAATAACCTAGAATGCAAATATAGTATATGTAATAATACAAACGACGAAAATACAGATTGCACACATTACCCAATACTAGCTAACATTCACAACAATTACTTCGAAATTAACATCGACAAAAACGAATATCACCCAATATCATACGAAAAGTATCATAAAGAAACAAAAACAAATTTGATACAAAATACAAACCGAAAATAAAGAATTGGCAATCTCCAACGATAGAGAAAGATGACCTCATTTTTGAGAAAAATCAAAAAGGACCATAAAAATTCATCATGACGATGGTTGATAAATAACATAACAATCCAACAAAAACAAAACTATGAAAATGCAAAAATATGAGATATTTTCTACGACGAATAAACAAAAGTAAGAGAAAAACTAATCAAAGAAACTCAAATATTAGACCCTGTACTTCACAAAGTGAAGATGTGGAAAAAACATAACAGTAAACCACATTCAGTAACAATGGACATACGTGGAAATAAAGGACTATTCGCATACTTCAGAAAATACAAATCGATCATTATTGATGAAAAATCTGAACCAATCAAAATTGTAATAAATGTTAATAAAAAGTCAATACAAAGAATCTGTCTACCACTAACACTATTACTATGCATATTTTACGAAAACCATTGCATAGACCTAGTAGGTCACACAGGACTCGAAAAAACAAAACGAAACATATTGGAAAAATACTATTTTCCAAACCTTACAACTTGGATAAAAATACTAATTGCAGATTGTATACAATGTCAAACAAACAAAGTGTTTGCTAACACAAAATTGAAAATTAAACAAGAACAACTAGCACCAACAAAAACTTACTTTAACGAAATGATAATGACAGATACAAAAGGACCAATTTACCCTACATCAGAAGGAAATAACTACATCTTTGTCATAGTTGACGCCTTTTCACATTATGTTACCATAATGTGTGCACCAAAAAACAATGCACACTATGCATTTACAGCATTATTTGAACATTGGTTTATGAAATTCGGACTACCCGAAGAAATCCGATCAGACAACGGATTTGAATACATCAATACAGAATTAACACATTTATGTAATTACTTCGAAATAAAGTTTAAACCAAGTACAACATATGCACCTTGGACAAACGGACTAGTGGAAGGAACAAATAGAATAATTGGACAATTCATTAGAACAATACTAAATGAAAAATACAATAATTGGTCACGAAAAGCAAAATTTTTCCCATACGCGTACAACAAACAATATCAAACACGACTAGGTATGTCACCTTATGAAGTTGTTTTCAGTCAGAAACCAAGAAAACCAACAAAAATTAAACTCGGAACAACAACGGACGAAATGGGTGATTGCAACCCATCGGATAAAAGTGCATGTAACACACAACCTACACATACACACTTAAAAAACCATTTCAGCCATCTTAAAATCGCAAAATTACAGAAAGGAACATTCGCAAAATGGTTCCTAGACAAAGAAAAACACTACAACGATACATAACAAAAAATAACAAAAATTCTACAAAACAGAAAGAAGCTAACACATGAAATGAACACTCGATTTCGAACAGCAAAACCCCTTGAGAAAAATACTTTCGTTTTAGTCACTAACCAACAACAAATTGAAGGAGTATCGAAAAAATTATTACCCCTAAAAACAGGACCATATTTGATTGTTGATAAACCAACAGAAACAACATACATCCTGAAAGACAACAATACAGAACAAATAACAATACACAGAAATCACATTATACCATATTATCCAAAAGAAAAGCACATCAAATTAGAACTACAAAATTTTCTTCTAACAAAAGAAATACCAACACTGAAACAACCAAACACATCAACTTACATTCAATAAGATATCCACAACCCGGATGCAAAACATACACATCAATATAACCTTCGAAAAAGGAAGGTCACACTACAATAGCAAAAACGTAAAATAATAATAATAATAATATTAATAATAAATAATTATATAATATTAATAAAAAAATAATTCATTAAATGAAGCTATGATATTCACATTAACAATTATTATTAAACAGCTAACCTTCAAAGCTATTATCTCTACAATATAAGCTATTATGTTATATATCAATATTATATATATATATATATATATATATATATATATATATACATACTATATACAATCTATACTATTTATGAATCATATTTATGTTTACCTATTTTAATACAGAGTACTATTTTGATAAGAGACACTATGTATTTTCCAGCTCTGTAATAGACTAACATGTACCTAAATAGACCCAGTATACATTCAGTATTTCTACTCTAATACACTTCCCTAACCCGAACCTGTGTGTATACCCCGAAATCAAGTTATTCAAAAAGAACATCTATGTTAAAACAATAATACTGATAATACACAAAAAGTACAAAACACATCAATCAATGTGGAAAGTGTTAATAACATATACACCTAACTCAATCCCTAACCTTTAAAAAACATACATTACAACAAACCTTGAAATATCACTTGTTCACCAGATCGATCACACCAAATCTATTATAACTTTTCAAACATATAATTCCCCACATTACCTAAACACACACGTATTAACACTTTCAATGGCAACAAATAATAAATAAATAATTCTAACAAAACGGTGAATACTTTCTTCATCATCAACATCTTCTTCCTTCGTCATCAACATCTTCTTCAAGCACCTCAGGTCACAATCTCCTCTCACGATCACTATCACCTTCCATCCACCTCAGGACACATCCATCTACAGCACAAGCCGTCACCACATAAATCCAATGACAAATAAAACAACATATATCAAATAACAAATAAAACAATATAAATCAAATAACAAATAACTATTCTAACACAAACTGGTTATGATACTAGCCCCTGAAACAAACACTAAAGATTCTTCACGGTAATTTCATGTAAACAAAATATCAAAACACAATAAAACAAAGCACAAATGGTATTTTGATGTTCACAGGCTTGGAACTGGAGTAGACGATTTTGAAGTTAATGGAAGTAAAAAACAATAAACAAATAAATCAAGTAACAAATTTCAAATAACAAATTAGTTTCAATTAAAATGGAATAGACATTTTGTAGAATTCAACATTAATAATAAACAATTTAATACAAAACAATAGATAATATAAAAAGGGAAAAATAAAAATAACACAAAACAGGTAAAGCACAATTACAACTATTACAAAACAGGAAAACACTAAAACGAATACGAAATAAAAAATAATGAGCTCAACACAAACAACATAAACATACAAGAAAAGAATAACTTCCTCTTTATAAATTGGATTAAGTTCCTCTTTTTAAACGAGTAACACGCTAATACCGAATAAGTACAAATAATAATCCAGGTCAATGACAAGAACACATAACACTGTTGCCAGAACTAAATAACACTGTTGGCAACATTGTTAGCCTACTAGAATTATTTAACACAAATGCCAAATAACAACCAAATAGTGATATAACTATGTGTAACAATCCAGTATGAATAGTGTAACAATCCAGTAAAAATAGTGTAACAATCCAGTAAGAACAGTAACTATTACACGTAACGACCCATTAAGTGATAATCCATTCGTTGTAACAATACATGTGTTGTATCCTACATGTATCAATCCAGACAGTAACAATCCAGGGTGAGATGACTCATTACCTGAAATATATACAAATACAATTTAGTTCAAATTTCATTATTCGTCGGTCAAATGACCTTCGGCTAACTAGACATTTCACAGTGACATTTTAACAAATTATACGTCATAACCCAAACCTACGTCATAAGCAAAAACGGACGTTAAAAAGACGGACGTGATAGTCCTCATTAGTAACAACATACCTCATTAGTAAACGAACACATCATTAAAAGAGAAAAAAGGACTAAAACAACCATCTTCATTAGTAAGGTGAAGAGACTTGAAGAACAAAGTACCGGGACAAACGGCTCCCAGGCAGACGCAATTAGTAACAAACTACAAATGTCAACCCAATTAACACAGATCAATTATGTGTTGAAGTAGACAATTCAACACAACCTCAACCATCAACGCATACTTACGTTGCAAACAAAAAGACTAATTAACAGTTTGCACCATTTGCACCATTTGCACCATTTCTGCACCAACTAAAACAATTAATGAACCTATAGCTCATTAGCACTAAATTTTCAAAGGATTTACAAAAGCGAGCAGATGGAGCCACCATCTTCATTGAACACCATCATTGAACACCATCAATAAAAAACCTACTTGAAACAAATTACAACCTGTAGGATAACTTACCTAATTGGTATTGGTAACTTCCTAATTGGTATCGTACACATCAGCAACACTATAACGTCAGTAACCAATCAAACATACCAATTACATCCAAACATACCAATTACAAGAAGAATACCGTAACAAGAAAGCCAAAGAATATCTACAAAAGACACTTATACATCAAAGGATAACAATCCAAAATATTAATTACGACCAGGAAATTAGTAAAATTGGCAACTTCAAGAACCAAGAAAGGAAAACGGAAGATATGTAAATGTCACCAACATTGTAGAGAGAGCCAAACATTTGAGTAAAAATCACAACTCCGATTTTGTCTTGTACAAATCACAACCTCTCTCAAATCAGAAAAATTTTCTCATTTTCAGCTAAGCTGATAACAAAAGTTAAAACTAACTAAAACTCTGTTTCTAATTCAACACAGTATCTTAAAATTCATAATTCCAACTCAAAATTTCATCGTCGACTCTCAATTGTAGAGACAATTCTTGACAAAGCCAAAATTTCAGAAACAATTTCTTGCCTAATTCTCAAACAGAATTTCTTGCCTAATTCTTAAAGTCAAAATTTCATAAACGATTTCTTGCCTAACTCTCAAACAGAATAAAATTTCAACCGTTTCTTCCAAAAAATCTAATTCTCAGTAATTCCTGAAATCATTCAGATTAATTTTGTATCAACTGCTTTTAAAAGATTTCTCTCACATCCTTACCAGCTTTCTACCGAAAACAACTCGACAAACCTGGTAAAACTGAATTACCTTCATTTCATTTCAGAAAGACTTATACATCTTTATAGTCACCATCATAACGAAACACCACCTATGTTGTCAGTTTCAGAATTTTTGAATTCATTTAGTAAAAATCAACTTGTCATCAGAATATCAGTCCAAATAGACGATTTTATTGAACTTGACTACCCATCTGGCAGTCATATACATTTTGACGACGATAGCGTTCAACTAACAAATTGCAAAGTATCACCTCAAAATTATCTTTTTATCATAGAAGGAATAACAAAAACTGAACAAGAGATAAAACTCTTTTGGGGAGAAAAACATTTTGATTTACTCAAAAACACAGCACCATGTACTGAAACAATCACAGAATTTGAAGTACTGAAACAACAGATTCACACTAGAGAGTGTGTCAACTTAAACGAGTTACACACAGTTTTTCTCGTAGTTTTAAGAAAGGAAGCTATAAACCTTATCGACGACAGAACAAAAAAAACAACTGTAATGATACCACTCATTGTCATAGTCATATATCACGTATCACTCAAGCTCTCACAAATTTTGATAATGCGACACCGTTAAGTGTCAGTTACAACAGTAAATAACTGTCACTTTTCAGTGGGGCATTGTATCCAATTTACACTAACAAACACACTAACATACACGAACACATAAAACAAATAAAATAGTTTCAAAAATTGATTTCACAGAAGCATTAATAGCAACCTACTTACTATTATCTAAAGTAATATTTTTCTTAACTATTTTTCTTGTACCGTGTATCGTAGTAATTTCAACGTATCTAGCTATAGTAACCATAACTGAAATCGTACGAAACCGTAGAGTTGTCTATGCGAGCCCACCAGTACAATAAAAACACTTCATGCATGATATACACTCTGATATATTCCACATATGTAAATCTAATATAGATATTATAGAACTAGAAATATTTAAATTTATTAAAATCGCAATTATAATTTACTTTTTCATACGAATGTGTTTAAATCTAATAGAATACTTTCTGTATCCATAAAAATTGATCCTATTCCTGATATTGAAGAATCCATCTACTACACCCTACACTCACAAAAATTCTACCTGCAAATAGGATTTCCAGAAAACTCTCAATTATACGGTAACGTCATAATATATCAATTAAATCTCAGACTAGACTACAACGAAATTTGGATATCAAACCTAGGAGCACAAACACATCCACCAGGACAAGAATTAACACCACTCATTATTTTGCAACCACCATTCATCAACATCCCACTCCACGGACCTGGCTCAGGAGCATAACAAGTAGCCCGCAAAAATTGCGTCATCAAGTAATAATCAAAGTAACAATCACCTAGAAAGACCACACCATAACGAAGTCACAGACTTAACAAATATTCCAACTTCACCAGAAATAGATGATACAATAAATCCAGATAACGAAAACCCGTATACTGTACGACGGGACTGACCGGAAAGAAGAGAACTTTGAAGAGCACGACGTCGATCGTCCTTATGATTTCCTACACAAGACTCAACATTAGTCTCATATGGCTCAACAGACATAGAATCTAATATAATAAGACCTTTAGAAACAGGACACTCAGAACCACCAAGTAGAGCAGGAACACCTACACTGCACAATTTTAGTCTCAGTTCACCAAGTGAACACTCAAGTGTTAATACAGATCATACACCAACACCATCCGAACTAAGAGCTAATCCTTTCTTACCACCAACATTTTCACAAAGACAAGACTTTAATTTTGTTCAAGAACACTTCCGAGTACAACCATTACAGTCACCTAATAGTTCACTTTGGTCAGCAACATCACCACAATCCACAAGTACAAATACAACACCATTGAGAACAAATCAAACATCATCATCAAATACATCAGTAAGCGTACCAAGAGTTGAAATCCCAAACACCTTGCAACCTCCGAGAAATACAGCATTATCCCCATCATCATTCATACCCGACATTAGATTACCCTCAAGCCATCCAGGTTGAATTCGATCTACCCCCATAAATAATTGTAACCCCCCAACTCAAAGTAGAACAAATGAACATACATATCTCTTCCCGTTAGACCAGAAAACTTGGAACCCACCCCCGCCGTTAACTTGGAACCCACCCCCGCCTACCAATCTTGGTGATAAACTTACTAATTGGTCAAGAAATAGACTAACAAATACTTCAAATCTAACACATCGCCAACACAACGCAGCATTTAACGTTCTGGCAACACCATCTCTGGAACCTAAATTTAACACAACGATAAAATATAACACTATCTTTAATCATCCAATTCACGCTACAACACCATCTATAGTCACGAACACAATCCCAGCACCTTTCATCCGCATTGAATTTATATACAAATTCGAAAGATATACAAAGCAAACTTTAGGGTTTGCAACATTTTACAATCCACATACCGGTCTATCATACCAATGTCGCTTCAACTGAAAGCCATTATTCTCATACTATTACTAATAATAATATACATATATATGAAAGTAGAAACAAAAATACAAATGGAACAAAGACTAAAAAATGAAGCCCGACAACGCATTAAAGACCGTATCAACGAAAAATACAAATCCAACACTTTAAGAAATACAAATCCAACACTTTAAGAATAAAAACAAAACAAGAAATTACAATACCATTAATAATTACCATACATTTAATCCACAAAAATATGATAACCTTCAACACTATGTATTTCAACACAATCATACCAACACTTATCCAAAATACCTCAACAATACTAAAGTAGAAGAATCAAATAACACTAAAAACTATTCAGACTACGAAGCTATGTGCGAAATAGCCGTCGACAAATGGACACGAAAATGGAATTTCTATAGAGAACGACTAACAGATAGTATAGTGAATAAATTTAACATGAACAATAAATGACAAAAAAGACAAACACAAATAGACTTTGTAGAATTAACTGGACAGAATATTAACGGCTCCGCAACCGGACCACAAGATATATTCATAGATTAGATTATGATTGTGATGCAGAAGTAATCACAAATGTCAAATACTACGAACTAAACAAAATTAGTACATGTAAATTCAAACCATTAGATCTCGATATGACAAAAAAAGAAGTGCAATTTTTATCAAAAGCACAAGCAGTAGAAATAAAAGCATACGCAGTTGCAGGAACAATTAAAAGAACGCGTAGAATGGTGTTCACAACACACCGACTACATTAGAGCAAACAGACCAAGTTATTACGTTTCAGATGCACAAAGAACAAAAATATTAGATGCGGACGAAGCTCGAAACGAACTCGCTAGAATAAACCTACTCAAAAACACAAGATATAAACCAACAAGATATAATATCTCATTCAACTATATCGTAAATCCACCGCTTCAGAAAAATATTGAAGAAATGCAAGGTCGAATACAATTCGATATGAATACCCCCTTAGTACCGCCATACGGACGGATAGTTTATGACTACACAAATCCCATGTAGATACCAAGCGCAATTAAAAACGCACAATCCAATTGTATGAAAGGACCACGAAAACCGAACAGAATAGATATATTAGATTGGACACTAGAAATACGTGAAGTATCACTAATACTAAACCTTGATAACGAAGAAATATCATATATGGGAACAAAACTACCCTGCGATCTCCATAAAGGAGAATACCTCCCAACACCATTAACAAAGGCAACAATAGTATGGGAACCACAAACCCATTGTCAACTATTTGAACTAATTAGATTTGATGCATTCATGGTGAAATACCAAGATAGATATTGGATAGAAACAAACGCTGAATGGACAACAGTCCAACAACCAGACATAACACAAAAAATAACATTAAACAAAACAGACACGATCGCAACTAGATTCGAAGTATTCCCACTCGTCGAACGCGAGTGCGGCTGACTCCAACCATTACACAAAACAGAATATGATGATATATACATCATCTACGAATACGGATTCGATATGCATACTGGACAAAAAGTAACAAGAAAGAAAGATAAATTTGATAACAAAAAATTTATTCGAATAAAACCAGAACAAAAAATATCAGAACGTACACGATATGAAGACGAAGATAACAAACAATACTACTATGGTTTTGTAAACGAAAACACACATTTGAACATGAAAATGGATCTTTACATGAGTAACATTTACTCACGAATAAGTCTACAAGCTATAGAATTCTATTCACAGTTTTGCGAACAAATTAGAAACCTTAGACAATTAACATTAACACAAGTACAAAAGAACACTCCACTATTAGGATATATCCTTACTGGAAACCGATCAATATTTGTTAAACAGGAAGGAGTAAATGTGATGAAAATGTACAAATGCGCGAAAAAATCATCACCCCTATATGTACCGCAAACACGCGAATGTTATGACAAAATACCAATTCTATACAAAAACAGAGTACAATACGTACACCAACTAACACGACAAACATACTTATGGGCGAAAAAAGTCCCACGTTCACATAGTAACTTTGATCAGTTAACATCAATAGATACTGAAGGAACAGCGAGATACAGAGTTACACCATACCCTGTAAAAGTTGAGACAATACTGAACACTATTTCACCTGAAGAAACAGTACTAGACAACATGTTTAGTAAAGCAAGTTTGATAGAAAGTGGTATATACAGTAGAAAACAATTAATTCAAGAACGAAAAAGAGATCTGCTACACGAATATATGCGAGACCGCGAAAAACCATTACAGGAAGCTACATCCGCCAACGCACAAAAACTACTGGAACTTGAACAACTCGGATTACTCCAAACATACAAAAATTATGAACAATCACTAAAACGGTTAAGAGATCTAAAAAATAATGGATATAACTTCAAGATCGACCAACCCAGTGTAAACTGGAAAGAAATTTTTGACGGAGCATGGCTAAAAGAACAAATATTATCAATCTTTGGTTGGCCATGGTACATATTAGTACAAATGGCAATCATATACGCCATGATTAGCCTGATACTATTTTTAACAAATCTTATAACAAAATTCTACAACGCTTTTGCAATTCATAAAGCAATTGGCAAACAAGCTAGCATTACAAAAATACTTTTAACAGGAATATTTGGTATTTTCTCACAGACATTAACACAACTAGTAGCACAGATTCAAGAAGAAGAAACTAGTCACGATAGTGACGAGAACTATTCACACTATACCAAAAATATAAACCACGGAAGAACATTTTTCGTCGACACTCTTCAGATATAACACATATAACAGATCACAACGACAACGATATACCATCACAAGTTTATATTGACACTAATTATAAACACTATAATACAACTATTCGCAGAACAAATAAGGGACTACAGTTACGAACAATAGATTCACCACCGAAGAAACAAAAACCAACTTTGCCAGAACGAAAATACAAACAAGAACCATTAAAAATTGAACCATTAGAAGCAATAACTGAAAATAAACTACCCATCCTACCATCACAACTCATCACTCCACCACCTGCATATCAATGTTTAGGAAATAATGTATTTTTTAATACACCTCAAACAACATCACTTCCTACACCACATATCACACCCATCCCTAGTGCGCCTAAAATACAACATCAATCATCAACATTCCAGGGAAGTTCATATGAACCTCTTTAGGTATTAGTAAAACAACACCATATGAAATCCCGCAACCATCATCTACATCAACAAACCAACAAAAACTCATACCATCAGTAAAGCTAATAGAAATACAAACCCCCCTATAGATTTCAATCAGTTAAAACTAGCAGCTAATAAAATGCATAACCGCATTTAGCCATAAACTACTGGATATACAAAATCCACCACCAATAGATTTTGACCAATTAAAAATAATGGCTAACAAGATGCAAAACCGCAGCCATAGCTTAGCCATTCTGAAAAATGATGACCAACCACATACGAATGAAGTCACATATTTTGACACTCATTCGGCAGATACATATGAAGTGTAAATCTGCACTCAACCACGAACAACTAACATGTTTTCTACTATTTCAAAGACATTTTTTATTACTAGACATTCTCTTACTTATCCAAAGTTAAATACTATCCACTAACTACCCATATTTTTTTTGTATTTTTCTACATTTATACTTAACACACCTGGTATATTCGACAGATATCTGTAAAAATACATATAAATCTCTTACTACCTACAATATAACGTACATTTATAAGTGAACACAATGGTACTAACCAACATATCCCTGTACGAATAAGAATGGACATTGTATTCATAAACCATAATACCGACAACTGAATAATAATAACTGTATAACAGATAATAACCAAGATACCACTGATAACAAGTGTGTTTGTAACAAACTGAATGAACAACGTTTCATGTATATACCTGTAACAATCAATTGTAACTAATACAAAGTTAAGAATATGTAACAAATTGAATTCCCTTTCAGCAAAAAAGAAACGATATGGCACACAAAATGGACTATGAGCCCGAGACTCCATACCGAACAGATTCGCCCCTCAGCTACGACGTTCAGGAAGGAGAACTCAGTTCCGGATCAGGACGTTCAAGTCCAGGAACAATTCGAGATAACGCCTCTGATTGTAGCACGCAAACAGACGATCGTTTCGACAACCCACACGACAGGATAACAACTATGAGAGTCGAAGTGGAGTGTGCCACTTCCAATCAACACACACAAACTTCGTTGAACCAACCAGCACCCAAAGAGATTGCACAGGTTATAAAAGAACGAGTTACTAGGAAAAAACAAACAGAAAACAAACGTAATCAAGATTCCTTTTATAATAGAACAAACACTAACGTAACAGAACAAGGAACCAGCACTAACATACATAGTTACCAGAATAACAGACCACGTAAAGATAACACGCCAAATACAGTATACCACTCGCCACCACTACCTAACTATTCACCACCAAAACGACCACCTCCACCTAGCGATAACGAACACGAATTACCGCAATATCACGTTCAAGAACGTATATCACATAGATATCCATCACATATAAGACCGAACAATCTACGCTTCCCGTACGCCGTAACGCCCCGAAGTAACAGCAGGAAATCATTTTTCCACCAATCTACTAACGAACAATCCCCTACAGCAACAGTAATGGAAACAATATGTTTTCAGGACAAAGATCCCCGAACATTGAATAACCCACATAACAGCAACTATAACCCATTGTTAAGTTATCGTAATTGGTTTGAGATGCCATTCGATTCACGGGACTATAACTTTGTAATGGCACCGTTACACAACCTAAAAGACCGTGTCTCTGAATTTTTTCCACCATTACCTTCTGAGAAGACGAAAACAGTTAAACGTAGTACCAAAAATATGGGACGCGATAAATACCATCAAACAGCGTATCCAATTTTGAAACAATTTTACAGTCTCACAGAACGTTTTTTATACGACTACGACTATGAATTTAGAATACCTATAACATGCACATTTGATAATCTCGTAGCAAAGGCATCACAAGACCTTTCCGCTTACAGCGTTTTTGACCACCAGATTTTTCAACTTAGATTCAACTTCCTACATCCGACACCAAAGGATGTTCAGAACAATAATTACAGAGTACATGAAATGAAGCTAGTTCACAACTTAATATACTATACGTTTTTACGCGACAAGAACAAGAACACGACAAAGAGTTATATACACATAAACGATCAATTAACTTCACCCTATTTTCTTAATTACGGATACAGACTAAAATGTGAATACACAATTGGAACACTCCGTAACTTCAACCCTGTAAAGAATTACTATATCTTCCAACCTAAGGAAGCGCCCGAACGACCGCTCATTGTACCCATAGAAGCCTTAGAACCGTGTGAGGAATATCACACTTACCATTTGGAAGGCAGCGTAACAAACAGAGCTGTCCTGAACAGAATACACTTTAACAATGAACGCAAGACTTCAGATATCGAGAAAGAAATACGAAACTCGGTAAAAGCATCAATAACAGAAGTGTCACTAGATGAAATAACTGATCTTGTGGCATATTTTCTTTCAAAGGATGATCACTTCATCAAACAATATCAACAATATAGGGATCGAACAAATCACCCTAAACAAACAGAGAAACTCTAACAAAGAATATTCTGTAACAATCTTCAATGTAGTAACAAATTTCGTAATACTCAGAACAATATCATTGTAACATTTTCATAAATACTTATTGCTATACATCTAACTATAGATGTTCCTCTGCATATTTTACGTGCAGTAAATATTTTATAAATGCTAGTAACAAAACCCATTTTGCAAACAATCCTTAAATGTGATTGAACCCCATTTGTACCAATATGACACTTAATGCGTTACAAAATCTAAAAAATTTAAATTTCTTTTTACTTTATCTTTCACCCCCTATTTTTAGTTATTGTATACCTGTATATATGCAAAGTTTTCCATAGTTAGATATATGCAATTTTGTAAATAAAAAGAAAACAAAAATAGAACAAGGTATTAGTAATAAGCGGAATGAGTAACACAGTGTAATAACACACTATAGTAATGTGTACTCACAAACATGCACAATTCAATACTAACATAGATTACATGCTAACTCACTAAATAACAACATGAGTCACAACACGACAATCCTGTTAAAAAAATTACTCAATTTAACATGCAATACATGTAGAATATTCCAACACAAAACATAACATATGGTATAAAAAGTATTTAACAATAGTTACCAATACTTTCCTGACGAATATAACAAATGGTAAAACAGACAAAATATTAAAACTGTTCACAATTCGAAAATTTCATATGAAACTCTAAGACATACTATGCAATCACATGTAATACACCAGTAACAACTAACATCTATGTTTGTAACAAATCCTCTGAATTCTTTTCCTTCAAAAGGAAAAAAGGCATTATTTGGAAGACTGTATCGTATCCAGCGAACCTTTTACACAATGATGAATTAACCGTTAATGGGAATCAGCAAATGGGACATTTTTGCGTATATCCTTTTTAAAGAAAGTAAGCGAGATCTGTAACCTTCAAAAAATTTACAGATACGACAAACGCGAAAACTAACATTGAACAATAGTTACTCCACACCAGTAGAAGTATGACAAAAAAATTCGTCAGAACTAATAGCATCAGAATAACTCCTGATTTTAGGGGACATCAAGAGTAATAATACATGTTCATCTTCAGTAAAATGATATAAAATGGCCAAAAAAGTCACATGTCACTAACCATTTCCATGATTGTAAACAGAAACTTCGATTAACAAATAAACTCACTACCCTCGATTCCTTCGTCGAATTACATGATTGCAATTTCGAAAAACTCTTGCAACCGGAAGGGATACTACGTATTATACGTATTAACACAGAACACTTATTAAACACTTTAAGAACTAACAATATTAACCAGGTAAGTCAGGTAAGTCACCGGACATCAAGAGCGCCTCAACACATCGACACTGGAGCTACCCAAAAGGATCTTCACCCACTGGACGTGGTACTGGAATAGATACTTTTGTGGTTGTTGATGTTCGTTCCTTGCTTTGTGGACAACCTATGTCTGGGACTTTACTCTTTGACGAAACCGATCACCAAGCAACACATTCAAAAAAGAAAAGAAAAAACCCTTCAGAGAGATATAAAGAGAAACTGACTCATAGTACAGAAGACTTTCAAAAAACTCTAAAACCCGGAAAGATGGAGTCAGTGTTGACTTCCAACAAAAGAAATTAGAGACTTTACTTATTTTAATAAATATAAATTTAAATACTCAACCCTGATTGGTTAAAATTATGGAAATACCTTCCTTTAAATGTTTAATTGTTTACCCGTTGGTAACACAACGCGCTACCCCTTTAGTCGGTACCAGTCATACCTGATCTAATAATAAAGTATATTTCTCTCTCTCTACTCCGCTCTTGTTTTAGTATTGAGATATACGTTAGACTTTAGCATTTCGGCCGGTGCACTGTCTACTGAAGCTCAGATAGAAGAGTAACAGACTAGAGATCTAGAACTTTAGTTAGTCAGGTAAGCCTTAAGATTAGACTATATTCTTGAGACACCATAAGACAGAAGTAGAGTAACCTCTCAAGGTAACCCTGTCTCAACACACGTCTTATTTTGTTGATGTTTTAATTGTTTGTTCGTCTCTCTAGTTTTCCCTCATTTGATGGCAAAAAATATATTCCGAGAACAAAATACTTTCATAATGACAAATTCAATATGTTATCCTGGCAGGACTCCTGGAAGTTTTGTAGTACAATATGTTTTCCTGGAAATTTTTATCCAAATAATTTATACCTGTTAGTTCAAGCGCAAGACATAATCAGATGATTTACTTCCTTAATGTCTCTTTTTTAGTATAGTAACAAATGTTCACACAGACACCTACATAACGTTTCTCTGTAAAAGGAATATCGTGAGAAAAGTCAAAGAAGGAACAATCGTCAACCACTGACATAGTTTGTTTACAAATCAAACTCGAACTGAAACTCAAACAAATTCCTTTAAGTCTGCTCTAGTGCTATGCAATTACTGTGTTAAACTATAAAAACAAAACCAACCAATGCAAAAAGTTGAACATGTAAACTTATTCAGAAATACTTCATTGACACTCTCGGTCAATCGGTCGTCCAATAACAATCGAATACGACAACTACTATTGTAAAATGACCTTTAGCAAGTATTATAGTGGTTAGTCATAGTAGACATTTTATATTAAAAATAGATTGGTGACTCAGGTTTTTCGTACAAGAACAACAACAACAACAACACAACAGCCAGCACTCAACTCCTTTCCTATTACTATATTTTGTTCTCATGCATGATCATTTAAAGGGTTGAAAGAGTATTTGAGAGGACTGACTGATAGCAACAGACATTAAGAATACCACAAACAGTCAACAACTTTTTTTTTCACTAGTTGGTAAGCCGTGATTGATTACAAAGTTTGATTATAAAACGTTTGATATAATCTTAGTACCAGGTTAAATGATGTCCGCAAAAAATTAAATATAAGACCTGAAACCCGCTGCAAAATTCATTTCACACAATTTTAACACTTCAAATTTTTTGATATTTCCCAAAATTTTTTCGATGATTTTTGAAAAGTTTTTTTTTCAATGATTAGGCCCACCAGGTGAGATGAGGTCAACAAAACATTGTCTTTGAGTCCCGAAACCCAGCGCAAAATGCATTTCACGCAATTTTAACACTTCAAAATTTCCGAATTTCTTTTCATTTTTTTTTCAAAAAAATTTTTTTTTCACTGATGAGGCTCACCTGGTCTGACGATGACAAACATTACATAACTGCTACTTCCCAACAACCCTCTTAATACAAAACATTCCCATCAAAAACGTCAAGAATTCAAGAAAAATACCAAAATTGTGTATTACTGGGCACGCAACGGGGGGGGGGGCATTTGGGTGTTACTGTGTTCGCAACGGGGGGGGGACACGAAAATTTTTTTCGAAAAGTTGATAGCTTTTGGCGTTCTCCACCGCTCTTGCCAAAACGCCAAAAGCTATCAACTTTTCGAAAAAATTTTTCGTGTCCCCCCCGTTGCGAACACAGTAACACCCAAATGTCCCCCCGTTGCGTGCCCAGTAAGACACCTTACTACTTATGTAGGAATTCAGTAAAAGTGCAAAAATCTCACTGCTTAAGTAGTTATAAATAACTTTTCTTTTATTAACCACATAGTGAAAAAAAAATTTTTAAATGGTAAAAACTCAATTTTCATACGTAGGAATTCAGTAAAATTGCAAAAATCTCACTACTTAAGTAGTTATAAAAAACTTTATTTTGTTAACCATATAGTAAAAAAAAGTTTTTAAATGATAAATAGTTAATTTTAATATGTAGGAAATCTGTAAAAGTGCGAAAATCTCACTACTTAAGTAGTTATAAATAACTTTTCGTTTATTAACCACATAGTGAAAAAAAAATTTTTAAATGGTAAAAACTCAATTTTCATACGTAGGAATTCAGTAAAATTGCCAAAATCTCACTACTTAAGTAGTTATAAAAAACTTTATTTTGTTAACCATATAGTAAAAAAAAGTTTTTAAATGGTAAATAGTTAATTTTAATATGTAGGAATTCTGTAAAAGTGCGAAACTTTCACTACTTAAGTAGTTAGAAAAATCTTTTTATTTTATTAACCTTATAGTAAAAAAAAGGTTTAAATGGTAAAAAGTCAATTTTTTATTTGTAAGAATTCTGTCAAAGTGCAAAAATCTCACAACTTTAGTAGTTAGAAAAAACGTTTATATTACTATACATATAGTAAAAAAGGTTTTTAAATGGGAAAAAGTCAATTTTCATATTAGGTATTCTGTTAAAGTGCAAAGTTTTCACTACTTAAGCAGTTAGAAAAAGTTTTTATTTCCTTAACCATATAGTAAAAACAGATTTTTAATTGGTAAAAAGTCAATTTTCATATGTAGGAATTCAGTAAAAGTGCAAAAATCTCACTACTTAAGTAGTTATAAATAACTTTTCTTTTATTAACCACATAGTGAAAAAAAGATTTTTAAATGGTTGGAGTCAAGTATGACTTCCAGAAAAGACTTTTTGAAAGACTTTAATATTTAAATAAATAAAGACTGAAAATACTCTTCCCTGATTGGATTGGATCAGTACCAGTCACCTACCTGATATAATAATAAAGTATATTTCTCTCTCTCTACTCCGCTCTTGTTTAGTATTGAGATATACGTTAGACTTTAGCATTGCGGCCGGTGCACTGTCTACTGAAGCTCAGATAGAAGAGTAACAGACTAGAGATATAGAACTTTAGTTAGTCAGGTAAGCCTTAAGAGTACATCTTATTCTTGAGACAACCATAAGACAGTTCCGGAAGTACCCTCATAAAGGTAAGCTCAGAACACGTCTTATCTGGTGCGACCAGTGCTGAACTAAATTGGGAAAATAACTCTTTAAAAACTAATAACGGAATTATTGTTGGTAAACATAACGCATATAAAGAAAAGAACAGTAAGATGGCTACCAATTACGATGAACAAACAAGTACTAACAAATTCTTAATACCATTTACAATTGCTAGCGATTGTCCACAAGAAAACCGTGAAATAATATACAGAATAATAACAAACTTGAAGAATAATCTCTTCAAAGAAACAAAACATATACAACAGATTAACATACATAGAAACCATTTAGTACATTATCTACCAGTAATACTACTCGATAGAGATCAATATAGCAAACATTACACATTTACACTAAGAGATGAAAAAGGAAATAAAAAGATATTTTTTAATTTCCAAAATGAAACAACACTATCAGATATGCTTAAAATATTCTTAAAAAGACATGAAGAATGACAAGATAAAACAAAACTAACAGCAATAACCTCTACAACTTACGGAACACTAAGGAATACTGCAGGATACCTAAACGAACACCGTCAACAAATACAGTCAGTAAACGATAGATTACGGCTAGATATAAAAAATTATAACAATTGGCTAACAAAAATAATTGGATTAAAACCAGATTTGAAAACAGTAACATTAGATATAATAAAAATAGTACCTGAATTTACATTTCTATTTTGGTTAGACAATTTCGAACACATTAATGATAAAATAATTCAATTCGGAGAAACATTTCCCGAAGAAATCAGTCATTTATGTGACGAACTCCAAAACATTTGGAATAGCAAACACTATTCAGCACATTTTGAAAGCACATTAACAATATGCTCAGATAGCATAAACTCCATTGAAGGATTAGAAAGTCATGTAAAAATCATGGATCAAGGACAGGCAGGATATTCTTCATTTAACTTATCAAGAAGTCTAACATCAACATCGACACCGAAAGATATCCAAACAAATAATAGCTTACACTCAAAAGAAAAATCAACAATTAAACCTGATAAACTATTAACATCAAACTTGTTTGGAAATCAACAAAATACAATAGAAGACATAGATATCTCAGACTCAGAAGGAAGAGAGATAAGATTTGAAAACCAATTACCACCATCAGTGAACCAAAATGTTCGACGGAAATATCCAACAAGAGATAATCAGAATAGAGATAATCAGAATAGAAATAATACATATATTAGTTCTCTAAGTGATAACCGGGAACAACACGAACAATATTGGGGACAACAAGCAAACAATTAAATGGAACTAAAAAATGAAATAACAGCTACAGTAACAAACCACACAAACAAGCTTGTAGACAATCTGGAAATGAAATATCAACAAATGAACAGAAATATGGAAAAACGACAAGACGAAGCACTCGAAATGGTATTCGATAGACTTGACAAAACTCTAGAAAACATTCAAAGACAAAATAATTCCAGAACAGAAAACGACAACATACAGAATAATAGAAATACAGACAATAATAACATACATCATAACAATAACCAAAACAACAGACAACAAGAAAATCGTACTAGAAGGACAAATTCTATTACAACAGAAGAAAGAGAAACAACTGTAACAGAACCTCCTTTACCATTCTATAAACAGTTAACATCAATGAGTATTAATGAAGAACCACAAATAGAACAAAGCATTAGTAGTGGTTCAGTACCTACAACAATAAGACCATTCGATGGTACAGATCCAGCATACACTGTTGAAGAATACTTAAATAGTATAGTTGCAGCATTGATATTCAGCAGCGGCATAGAACCAGTAAACAAACCTGGACATCACCAATGGAAAGTTAAAAGAGCAGCTTTAATATTACATACGTTACAAGGACCAGCACAAAAATGGTATTCAACACTCCCGAGTGAAACCAAACTCGATTGGGAAACATTTTGGAAAGAATTCTCAGATATGTTCGACTCGGAGAAATCAAAACAACAAGCGAAAATAGTATTACAACAATTACAAAAACACACAAACGAATCATTAAGATCACTTGCACTAAGAATAGAAACACTAGTAAAAACAGCATATTCACTGTATACAGAAGATTATAGAAATAGTGTAATGAATCAAACATTCATTAGATGTTTAGACAACGAACTAAAAACAGCAGCGTTGAAAAAACACGCGAATCATAAACAATCGCCAAGGGAACCAGAGATGCCATTCAAAACATTAGTAGACAAAATAGACCAAATGGATTTAACAAGAACAATAACTAACAATCATAAAAGATTGTACGAAGTCAATCAAATTACAAGTAATATTAATGAAGATCTCAAATAAATGAGTATAGCTTGTAACAATATAAACGAACTTAATCAAAATGACCTAGAACAATTCGAAGGAACAATATGTAACGTTCTTAACGGAAATAATAATACATATGACGAAAAGAACTTAAAAGCAAGACCGAAATTCGCATTGTTCTGTAGTTATTGCAGTTCACATGGACATACTAAAGGTAGATGCTTTAAAAGACCACGTCGAGAAAGCATAGCACGACCAAAAGAAAAGTCATTCTATAGTCATATGAGGAATAACCAAAACTTACCAAACAGAAGAATTGATTCAAACAATATTAACGGAAGACAACTACCATCAACGTCATCAATATACACCAATTCACGAAGTAGAACACCATATAGATCACAATCAAGGAATAGCTATAATAATAACACAAATGCTAGAGATAATAGAAATTATCAAGGACATCGAAGATCAAATAATTCCAATAACAGAAACACTAGTTATAAAGGAAACAATTACATTAGAAACAGAAGTAACAGCTACAATAGAAATGACAATTATAACAGATACAACAATAGTAGATCAAGTTCAAGATATACAGACAGAAACAATTCAAGACAACAGTCACCATATAACAAAAATAATTATTATAATAACAATAATAGACAAAGATACAACAGCAGAGATTCTAATAGAAACGACAAATATAGACAACGTTCTAATAGTAATAACAGACATTACTCGAAACATAACAACAAGGAAGACAGCAGAAGTCAATCACATAGAGACAATAACAGACAATATAATAAAGAACGACGCATTGATGGAAACAGATAGTCATAATAATAATAGCAAAAATAGAATAAATAATGTAGAATCAGACGAACAAAAAGATGATCCACCTGCAATTGATGAATATGAATACACATCAGAAACATCAGAAGAAGATCAAGAAGTATTAGATAAATTTTACAACGCGAACGAAGACACATGCAAGACAATAATAAACACACTGGAGAGTAACCCAACCTGGATACTACCAATGTATATATGTAATAAATTTGAACAAGATTTCACAAAACAAAAACCTATACTAGAAATTGATTTCCTGTTAGATTCAGGAGCAACATTATACCTACTAAATGAAGATACTTGGAACGAAATAAAATACAATAACCCAGAAATACACTTTGAAAAAGCAAACAAAACATTAACAGCGGCAAATAACACATTCATAGAAACATTCGGAACAGTAACACTAACCCTAACACCCGACAGAATCTCAAATAACAGAAATAAGCCTCAAAACAGCTTTCATATCCACTTTTATGTAACACAATGCAACCATAATATTCTAGGAACCCCATTCTTCAAAGAATATATAGAAACGATAAATATAAACACTAATAGACTAACATTAAATACAAACACGATTTTAGATAACAACCTCATATTCTATATGAACAGCACAAAAGGTTACCCGGACTACTCTCGATTATATCCAATATTTAACAGAGAAACAATTTATATCGAACAAAATCAAAGCAAAAGCATAACATTTCCAATTCCGATATTCAAACAAATGAAAAAATCAAACGAGAAAACAATCCAGAAATCACATTTCTATTTTGAACCGATAAACAAATACAACAATATATCATTCACAGATATAAAAAAATTATCATCAGAAGAAGAATACTTCATAGACATCTTACTAATCAATAAAAATTGACACAAAATAACCATAAATATAGGACTAATCGGTTTCATGAACAGAAACATTACATTTAAACGACAAGATGAAGAGATATACCAAACAAATTCAATAGATTTATTCACAGCATTGTATCAATTAACATACGAAAACGAGAATGATATAACTGAAATACTCAACATACAAGAAAACGAAACCATTGAACAAGTAGCAACATTCGAAAGAAAACCAAACTTTAAATGCAAATTCAATATTAACAAATATTCAGAACAAGAAAAAGAATTCACAAAAATGTTTCATTTTCAACATTCTCACTTAACACAAGAAGATTTCGAAAAAGTAGTAACAATCATCCTAAACTATAAACAAGTATATGCAACAACAAAATTTGACGTCGGAAAAACAAAAGTAAAATTAAATTTACCAATGAAAAAAGACGCAAATTTCAAAAAGCAAAGAATAAGCAAAGTACCGATACACCTTCCAGAACAAATACAAAAATTATTAGATGTATCAAAAAAAATATGACATAATTGCACCCATCAACAAAGAACAACTATCAACAGGAAACACATTCACAAATCCAGTAATAAAATTACGAAAAGGAGAATCCTTAAAAATCGTACTCGATGCAAGATACTTGAACAGCATGATAGACGAATCAAAATGCAATTGGCCTATAGAACCAGTTGATGTAGCTCTCACAAGAATAAACGGAACAATATTTACAACAGCTGATCTAAATAGTGCATACAACCAAATACCTCTAGACGAAGAATCAATGAGATACACTCATTTTACAATCGGAAACGAACAATACTGTTTCAAACGATTATTCTACGGGATATCAATTGGACCAGCAGCATTTGCATCAATATTAACACATTTCCTATATCCTCTAATAAGGAAAGGAACCGTCATTACGTATGTTGATGATATCTTCATACAAACAAATTCATACGAACAAATGTTTGAAACACTAGTAGAATATCACAAAATATTACTCAAGGAAAATCTAAAAGCAGCACCTGATAAAACATATTTTATGTTGAAAAAAGTCAAATTCCTTGGACATATCATCGAAGATAAAAAAGTGAAACCACTTACATCAAGAATTGATGGATTCCAAAAACTGGAACCACCAACCAGTATGAAAGCATTACAAAGATACCTCGGAACAATAAATTTCCTTGCGAAATACGTCTAAGGTATGCAACCAATATTACAACCATTGTATAATCTCCTACACAAGGAAAGTGATTTCAAATGGAAAAAAAGAACATCAAACAATTTTTGAACAAATGAAAAGAACAATAACATATAAACTTGAACTAACAACGCCAGACACCTTAAAACCATTCTATATCATAACAGATGCCTCAACCACAGGCATTGGAGCAGCATTATTACAACAGCATCCAACTGAAAAGAAAATGAGACTAATATCAGCAAACTCTAGACTCTTCACACCAATAGAGATGCGATTATCTACACTAATTAGAGAATGCTCAGCGATTATATTTGCCCTAACAGAATATGAATTTCTACTAACAGGTTCAAATCATCCAATTATTTTTTTTACAGATCACAAACCAATAATTTATCTGTTCACACAAAAGAACAAACCAAATCACAGAGTTTACAGATTTCAACTTATACTGATGAAATTCCCAAATTTACACTTTATTTGGACGAAAGGGAAAAACTTAGCCCTACCAGACCTCCTCAGCAGAACAATAGATGAAGAACATTTTACTAAAACACGCGATATAACAGTAGAAATACCGGAAAACATAAAATTTCTCTTCGCAAAAACACCATTTGCAAATAACCTAGAATGCAAATACAGCATATGTAACAACACAGATGAAGACAATAAAGAAAAAACACACTACCCAGTTTTAGCTAACATACATAACAATTATTTTGAAATAAACATTGATAAAAACGAATATCATCCGATCTCATACGAGAAGTATAACAAAGAAACAAAAACAAACTTAATACCGAAATACAAACCAAAGACAAAAAATTGGCAATCACCAATTGTAGAGAAAGACGATTTAATTATTGAAAAAAACCAAAAAGGACCCTACACAGTTTACCATGACGATGACTACCTTAGACTCATAAACAATATTAAACAAGAACATAATTACGATAACGCAAAAATAACAGACATTTTCTATGATGAAAAAACGAAAATAACAGAAGATCTGATCACAGAAACACAAATAATAGATCCAGTACTTCATAAAGTAAAAATTTGGAAAAAACACAACAATAAATCACATTCAGTAACAATGGATATACGCGGAAACAAAGGACTATTCGCATATTATCGAAAACTTAAATCAATAATAATTGATGAAAAAACTGGAATGATTAAAATTATCATTCAAATTCACAAAAATACAATACAGCGAATATGTCTACCACTAACATTATTATTTTGTGTTTTTTACGAAAACCATTGTACAGACACAGTTGGTCATACAGGACTTGAAAAAACAAAGAGAAACATAATGGAGAAATATTATTTCCCAAATTTAACAACCTGGATAAAAATCTTGATAGCAGATTGCATACAATGCCAAACAAACAAAGTGTTTGCGAACACTAAAACAAAAAGTAAACAAGAACAATTAGCACCTACAAAATCATATTTCAACGAAATGATAATGATAGATACAAAAGGACCTATTCACCCAACATCAGAAGGAAATAACTTTATCTTTGTGATAGTTGACGCATTCTCAAACTATGTAACAATAATGTGTGCACCAACAAATAATGCACATTATGCATTTACAGCATTATTTGAACATTGGTTTATGAAATTTGGACTACCTGAAGAAATTCGTTCTGATAACGGATCGGAATACATTAAAACAGAATTAACACATTTATGTAACTATTTTGAAATCAAATTTAAACCAAGCACAACATATGCACCTTGGACAAACGGACTAGTAGAAGGAACAAACCGAATAATTGGACAATTTATCAGAACATTACTTGATGAGAAATACCAAAATTGGTCAAGAAAAGCAAAGTTATTTCCATATGCATATAATACTCAATACCAAACAAGATTAGGTATGTCACCATATGAAGTTGTTTTCAACCAAAAACCAAGAAAACCAACAAAGATAAAACTTGGAACAACAACAGATGAAATGGGAAATTGCAACCCAACGGAAAAAAGTGCATGCAACACACAACCGGCACATACTCATTTGGAAAAACAATTCAATCACCCGAAAATAGCAAAATTACAAAAAGGAACATTTGCAAAATGGTTCCTCGACAAAGAAAAACATTACAATGACACATATCGAACAATAACAAGAATTTTACAGAACAGAAAAAAGTTAACAGATGAAATGAACTTACGATTCAGAACAGCAAAACCTCTTGAGAAAAATACTTTTGTATTAATAACAAACCAACAACAGATTGACGGCGTATCTAAAAAATTACTACCACTAAAGACAGGACCTTATCTTATTATTGACAAACCTACAGAAACTACATACATATTGAAAGACAACAATAAAGAATATATAACAATACACAGAACTCACATAGTACCGTATTATCCGAAAGCAAGACATATTAAACTAGAATTACAAAATTACTTATTAACAAACGAAACTCCAATATTAAAACAACCAAATATACAAACATCAGTCAAAAAACATATAACACAAGATGAGATTAAACAAACTCATAACTACAATCTTCGTAAGAAGAAAATAACAATAACACAATAGACAATAACAATAATAACAAATATTTATAATAAAAATAATAATAGTAATAATAATAATTCGTATTAATACAACTAAAATCATATTATAAACAGTAAATAAACAAATCTATTATTGAAAAACTACACATATAATTCATACAGCAGTCCACTATAGATTGTGGCTTAAACCATAACACTTTCTCTCACAATAGCTTCCTATAATAATATACTAATTCCAAACTTAAAACTATATAAAATATTCATTTCATTCGACAATCCGTACGAACAGCTCTCAGTAGTACAATTATATTCAAATTTCGTATTCACTTATTACATTTCGATACTACTTATAATAACAACTTTTACTGATCACCTTATAAGATCTACAAAATAATACCTGTGACCAATTCTAATTTCTATCAGATTGTATTCCTTATAATATCCCTATGTACGTTCAGTATTTCTATGGGCACACATACCTAACCCCAACCTTGTGTGCAAAATCACCAGAAACAGTAAAAACATAGGATAAAATGATATTTATTTTAAAACAGGAAAATATTTTAACAACAAACATGATAAAAATATAAACAGAATGAACATACTAAAAGGTGCTAACATTCACCTAACCACTAACCAATTCCATAAATTATAAAACATTCGATCCTATCCCGGAATTTAACAAACAAACTTCTGGAGACCCAGAGATCTTAAAACATATCAGTAAATCTCTAGAACCTTTAACACCTTCTAGTAGGAAATTTATAAAAAATATCAAACACAAATAAAGGATTAAACAGTCTCAAACAGGTTCTACAAAACAAACACTGACCAGTGACGACAACCCGTCTTCAATGAAAGTCCATAAACAGTCCATCCTTTAGCAAACGCCCATCTCAACCATCTGTAGTAATTGACAACAGCATCCATCGTCATCGATAAAACAAATAACAAATATTCAAATGACAAATATACAAATATCAAATAACACATATCCACACAGGATATACAAACACAAATGGGTTTTGATAGTAGCCCGCAAAACCTCTCACTATAGAATAATACACGGTAATTTCTCATGTACACAAAGATCAAAAACAAAATTCAAAAAAGACAAAGGTAAAAATTTTTTTATGTTACAAAGCTTAGAACTGGTATAGACGTTTCGAGATTGCCGATATTAACAATAAACAAAAGTACAAATAACAAAAGGACAAATAACAAGTAATCAAAGAACAAATCAAATCCTTTAAAACAGGATTGAGGATCCATCCACCTCGCGGAATGAAATAGACATTTTGAAGATGTTAACATTCAAGAAGAAGAATAAAAGTAAGAGAAACACCTACTATAATAATAAATACTAAACAACAACAATTACACAATAAGTGACAAAGGGTAAAAGTAACAAAACAACACTAATTAATAACGGATTAAACGGTAGTACTAGTAATAAAACGAAAGCTAAAAATAATGAATATAACAAATAAATTGAAAAACCCGAATTGACACAAATAGAATAACGTCCCAAATAGTATAGAGCAAAACATAAAGGAATAACTTCCTCTCCATATGTAGTAAACGGAATAACTTCCTCTTTCAGAACAGGTTATATGGTTGTCCATAACAATAACCATATGTCCATACAACAAATTGTTTCACATTGTTTCACATTGTTTCCAACAATTACATCTAAAACACAACAGGAAATTTCAACTTCAACTAAACAATGCATCGGCTAATACATCGAAAGGGAGAAAAAATACATAATACATTAAACTTCCGCAAATCACATAACAATACAAACACACATTCATTACCCCTTTCACTCTTTAGGATAAAAACACGCATTCACCAAATGTCACACTGCACGGTGCGTGCATCATAATTCACATATTCACAATACACTGCTTTATATGTATATACTACCGATCAACCTCAGAGTTTCAAAGCTGTTCCATCTCATTACAAACAATACCTATGAAAAAGTTTTCTCAGCCCCTTTCTCTAAAATTCATAGTATTCAAATGAAATTTGGCAAATTACATCTATACATCACGCTCTAAAATCTGGCGGAACTAAAAAGTTTCTCAGCCCCCT
Organism: Convolutriloba macropyga; assembly: GCF_964194025.1. Lineage (NCBI taxonomy): Eukaryota > Metazoa > Xenacoelomorpha > Acoela > Convolutidae > Convolutriloba > Convolutriloba macropyga. Next base: position 41,869,267 of record NC_134472.1, read on the forward strand.
TCTCTAAAATTTATAGTATCCTAATGAAACTTGACATATTATATCTACTTATCACACTCTAAAATCTGGCGGAACTAAATTTGGAAAAATGTCAGGAAAACCAGACACACTGATAACTTTGAAACGGCCAAATAACCTTCGGCAATTTGAACGTATATTCGTATAACCTCTATAAAACACAGTAACTATATACGTCACAAACCTATAGACGTCATAACAAAATGCGGACGTCATACACCTCATTAGCGAAAACACGGACATTATCCACAAATGTCATATACATCATTAGTCAAGAAACGGACGTTACCAACATCAGTGGTAGATCTCATTTGCAATCCAAACAATAACTAGAACTCAGCAAAGACCTCATTAACGAGGTAGAATTAACAAAATGACAAAATCCACAGGGAGATGAAAGGATGTTACAAATTTGTTTACAGAGACTTACTGTCTCTTTGCAGACGCAATTAGTAACAAATATAAATGTCAACATTATTTGTAACACCAAGAACAGAATGGTGATTAACAAGACAGATCTTACCAAGATCATTAGTAGTTGAAATACACATTTCAATTACGTCAAAGGTTTTTCAACAATGACATTCGTAACAAACTACCAATTAACATTTAAAAGTTGCACCGATTGCAACAACCTACCCAACTAAAAGTAACATAGACTTTTGCACCAAATTGCTTGGTATAAGTTGGCGTCATTACTTGGTATAAGTTGGCGTCATTAGCCATACCAATGATCAAGAAACGTACTTCAAAACAAAAGACAATCGCAAAATTGGCACCAACATCGGACTAATTAAGATGAAAATACCATGATAGAAATACTTCAGCTAACCATCAAATACACTAATTACATACCAACATACCAATTACAAAGACAAGAAAAGGAATCTTGAAAACAAAAGTTAAAAAAATGTCAGAGGAAACTTTAATTCAAGAACTGGGAACCTAACAATCTAATTAGACCCAAAAATTATTAAAATTGACAGCTTAAAAACCAAAAAATGAAAAACGGAAGATATGTAAATGTCAGAAACATTGTAGAGAGCAAGAAACAAGAAAGTAAAAATCACAACTCCGATTTTGTCTCGTACAAGTCACAACCACTGAATAACTCAAAAAATTTGAAAATTTCAGCTAAGCTGAAAATTGAAATGAAAGTTAGAAAATTCAGGCAACTTTGCTCAGAGTTCTCATCTCAACATCTTTAGTAAACAATTTTTTTTTTCTATCAACAACATTCCATCAGAAAAGAATCCAGCAGTACCAAGTAACGTGAATTACTTTAACTTCTTTTCAGAAAGGCTAACACCACTATAGTCATCATTGTGATGAAAAACCACCAATGCTAACTGTATCAGAGTTTATGCAATCATTAAACAGAAATCAACTTTTCATAAAAATACAAGTCCAAAGAGATAATTTTGTTCAACACGATTTTACTTTTGGTAATCATATACACTTTGACAACGATAGCGTCAGAGTATCAGACTGCAAAATATCAAACAAAGATTGTTTAATTATTATTGAAGGAAAAACTGGAACCGGACAAGAAGTAAAACTTTTTTGGGGAGAAAAACACTTTGAATTATTAAAAGACATAACGCTCTGCAACGAAACCATTACAGAATTTGAAACATTGAAAAAACAAATACACACAGATAGGTGTGTTGATATCAATAAACTAAACACAGTTTTCTTAGTAGTCTGCAAAAAAGAAGCTATCGAACTATTAGACGATAAACTAAAAGAATAACATGATACCAATTATTGTTATTGTAGTATATCAGTAAATTGAAATATAATATTAAATAGTGCGACACCGTTTAGTTTCAGTTACTCAAGCAAATAACTGTCACTTTCCAGTGAAGCATTAACAAATTCCAAAATAAAACAAACATCACAAAACGAAAACGCACAAACATTAACACGATAAATCAGTTTCAACAATTGTTTTCCCAGACACATTAGTAGCAATCTACATAATACTATCTAAAATAATGTAGTCATATCTACATACTTAGCTACAGTAACAATAAACGAAGTAATTAGAAACCGAAGAGTCGTGTACGCAAGCCCACCAGTACAATAATTTAATGCAAGACACTCATCCTGATATTTATCATATATGTAAAACGAATATCGATATAGTAGAACTTGAAATATTTAAATTCATTAAAATTGCAACAATTATATATTTTTTCGTACGAATGTGCTTAGGATTAATAGATTACTTTGTAAACCCATAAAAATTGATCCAAACCCCGACATAGAAGAATCTATATATTACACACTACACTCACAAAAGTTCTATCTACAAATCGGATTCCCTGAATCATCACCATTTTACGGAAACGTTGTAATCTACCAGTTAAACTTAAGACCCCAAAATAACGAACTTCGGATATCAAACTTAGGAGCACAAACACATCAACCAGAACAAGAATTAACACCACTTATAATCATAGCACCCCCATATATTCAAATTCCACCACAGCGACCAGGTTCTGGAGCATAAAATCCAAAACCAGCAAAAATTGAGTCACCAAATAATAATAGTAATAATAACAAAAATCAAGAAAGACCACATCACAACGAAGTAACAGATCTAACAGATATACCAACATCACCTGAAGCAGACGATACAAACCCTGGAAACGAAAACCCATATACAGTACGGCGTGATAGAACAGAAACTAGACATCTACTACGAGGACGACGTAGAGCTTCACTATCATTTCCAACATAAGAGTCCACACTCGTCTCGTACGGTTCCACTGACATAAATCTAACATAAAAAGACTATATACATGCCGTTTCAACTAAAATCCTTAATACTAATATTACTATTAATAACATTATTTATTTATATGAAAATAGAAACAAAAATACAATCACAACACAAGCTACGAAATAGAATCAAGGAACAAATTAAGAATTGCATCAATGAACAAATGGAAAAACACATTCGGAATTTTCAAAATAAAAACAAAACAAAGACAAATATGACACACATAGCAGAACAAGAGGAATTCAACAAACTTATGGATCATGTATTTAAAAATAAAACAAAATTCAAAACAAACCCAAACCTATTTATATATACTGACAATAGTAAAGAACTAGAAGAATTTAGAAATAGCTCAGATTATGAACAAATGTGGGAAATAGCTATTGACAAATGGACAAGAAACTGGAATTTCTATAGAGAACAAATAACAGATAGTATATTGGAAAAATTCCAACTAAATAATAAAAGACAAAAACGTCAAACAAAAGAAGATTATGTAGAATTAACAGGACAAAGTATAAATGGTTCAGCGATCAGACCTCAAGACATCTTTATCGAACATTATGATTGTGATGCAGAAGAAATAACAAAGGTAAAATACTATGAACTAAACAAAATCAGCACATGTAAATTCAAACCACTAGATTTAGACATGACAAAAACAGAAGTCCAACTTTTATCAAAAGCCCAAGCAGTAGAAATCAAAGCATACGCAGTTGCAGGAACAATTAAGGAACGAGTAGAATGGTGTTCACAACACACCAACTATATTAGAGCGAACAGACCTAGCTATTATGTATCTGATGCACGAAGAACAAAAATATTAGACCCAGATGAAGTTCGTAACGAATTTGCAAGAATTAACTTCCTCAAAAACACAAAATACAAACCCACACGATATAACATATCATTCAATTACATAGCCAATCCACCATTACAAAAGAGAATTGAAGACCTACAAGGGAGAATACAATTTGACTTGGATACTCCAATGGTACCACCATATGGAAGGATAGTATACGACTACACAAATCCAACGTGGATACCTTTCGAAATCAAAAACGCACAATCAAATTGTTGGACTGGAGTAAGAAAACAAAATCGAATAGACATACTAGACTGGACATTAGAAATAAGAGAAGTTTCACTAATACTAAATCTTGACACCGAAGAAATATCATATATGGGAACAAAATTACCATGCGATCTCCACAAAGGAGAGTGTCTACCGACACCTTTCACAAAAGCAACAATAGTTTGGGAAACACAGACACATTGTCAATTATTTGAACTAATTCGATTTGATGCATACATGGTAAAATACCAAGACCGATACTGGATAGAAACAAATGCAGAATGGACAACAGTACAAAAACCAGATATACAAAAAAAAAATAAAAATTAAACAAAACAAACTCAGTAGCAACAAGATTTGAAGTATATCCAATAGTTGAACATGAATGCGGATCACAACAACCCCTACATAAAACAGAATACGATGATATTTACATAATATATGAATATGGCTTTGACATGTATACAGGACAAAAAGTAACGAGAAAAAAAGATAAATTCGACGATAAAAAATTCATAAAAATCAAACCAAAACAAATCATGTCATCATACACACGCTACGAAGATGAAGATAACCAACAATTTTACTACGGCTTTGTCAACGAAAACACACACCTACATATGAAAATGGACTTATTTATGAGTATCATATATTCACGAATCAGTCTACAAGCAATTGAATTTTATTCACAAATTTGCGAACAAACTCGAAATATCCGACAATTAACATTAACACAAGTATAAAAGAACACACCACTTCTAGGATACATCCTTACAGGAGATAGATCGATATTTGTTAAACAAGAAGGAGTTAACGTAATGAAAATGTACAAATGTGCAAAGAAATCATCACCACTTTATGTACCACAAACACGTGAATGTTACGATAAAATACCAATTCTATACAAAAACAGAGTACAATATGTACATCAATTAACACGTCAAACATACCTTTGGGCAAAAACGGTACCATGTTCACATAGTAATTTTGATCAACTCATATCTATAGATACTGAAGGAGCGGCAAGATACCGATTAACAACGTATCCAGTTAAAAATGAAACAATACTAAACACTATATCACCTGAGGAAATAGTACTCGACAACATGTTTAGTAAAGCAAGTTTAATAGAAAACGGAATATATAGTAAAGAACAACTAGTACAAGAACGGAAAAGAGATCTACTTCATGAATACATGCGAGATCGTGAAAAACCATTACAGGAAGCACAATCAGCTAACGCACAAAAACTCTTAGAACTTGAACAATTAGGATTATTACAAACATATAAAAACTATGAACAATCACTAAGATCGCTACGAGAATTGAACATCAATGGATATAACTTCCAAATAGATCAACCAAGTGTTAACTCGAAAGAAATATTTGACGGCGCATGGCTAAAAGACCAAAAAATCTTTGGTTGGCCATGGTATATCCTAGAGAAAATGGCTATCATTTATGCTATGATTAGCATGATACTATTTATAACAAATCTTATTATCTAATTCTATAACGCTTTTGCTATTCATAAAGCAATTGGAAAACAAGCGAGCATAACAAAAATACTACTAACCGGAATCTTTGGAATATTCTCACAAACACTTACACAGCTAGTAGCTCAAATACAAGAAGAAAATATAGATAACGATAGTGATGATAACAATTATGGGAACTTAAATAACAAACCAAGAAAAAATAAACGTAACTTTCGAAGACATTCAACAGAAATAACAACATCAACTCATAATAACAATGAAATACCAACGGAAATCTATATTGATACAAACTATAAACATTATAATACTACAATCCGCAGAACAGAAAATGGATTACAATTACGAACTTTGGAATCACCGACAAAGAAACAGAAACCACCATTACCAGAAAGAAAATATAAACCAGAACCATTTAAAATAGAACCATTAGAAACAATAAAAGAGAATAAATTACAAACAATACTACCACAAATTATCACATCACCTCCAGCATACCAATGCCTAGGGAACAGTTTCTCAGCACCTATCCCATGTGCACCAAAGATAGACCAACATAATATTCTATTTAACAATCACCCGTATGAAACACCAATACCAATTAATCAACCAACACCGTATGAAATCCCGAAACCTTCAACAACATCCAACGAACAACAACATTTAATACCCACTTCAGAACTTCTCGATATACAAAACCCTCCACCAATAGATTTTGAACAACTAAAATTAACGGCTAACAAAATGCATAACCGTAGTCACAGTTTAGACATACTAAAAAATGATCAGCCACACACGAATGAAGTCACATACTTTGATACTCATTCGGCTGATACATACGAAATTTAAAATTAGATTTATATTAGGGAACATCTAACAATAACCTTGTATCAACCCCCCACTACTATTAACTAGTAGAACATTGATTTATCGATAACAAAATACATGAAAACTTATAGTCAAAATGTCGAAATCACTCTATTATATAACAAAATAGCCACTAACGAGTGAGTGTATAACATCGAAAACTACGAACAGTTATTGTAACAATCATCACAGTGCAACACAATAAATTGTAACAAATTACGAAAACAATATGTTAAACCGAGAATAATCATCTATGAGTTTTAGCAAATGGCTACCAGTATGGATTACGATTCACCATACAAAGCAGATTCACCCTTCAACTATGACGTTGAAGAGGAAGAACTCAGCTCTGGATCCGGACGATCAAGTCCCGGCACAATCAGAGACAACGCCTCGGACTGTGGAACTCAAACAGATGACCAAATGGGGAACACTAATGAAACAGTAACAACAATGAGAGTGGAATTAGATAACACTCCAGAGAACAATCAAACTCCACAGGAAATAGCGCGTAGAATTAGAAATAAATTTCACCAGTCAAAACAAAATGAGGATAGACGAAACTTACAATCATTTAATCATAACAGAATAGATAATACTAGTGAACAAGGAACAAACACAAATTCACACAGTTACCAGAATAACAGGCCTGTTAACAATCAAAACCGTTCACCTACTGGATCGTACGTATCACCCCCACTTCCCAAATATCCACCACCCGTACGACCGCCACCACCAACAGATTATGTAACAGAAAATCAACAACAAAGATTATTTTCGAGAACAGCCAATAACAGGCCGAACAATCTAAGATTTCCATACGCAGTAACACCAAGAAGCAATAATAGAAAATCATTTTTTCACCAATCAACAAATGAGCAAACACCCACAGCAACAGTCATGGAAACTATCTGGTTCCAGGACAAAGATCCTAGAACACTCAATAGTCCACACAAAAGCAATTACAACCCACTACTGTCATACAGAAATTGGGCAAACATGCCATTTGATTCACGTGAATATAATTTTTTCATGTCACCTCTACATAACCTTAAAGCCCGAGTGTCAGAATACTTCCCGCCTCTGCCACCAGAAAACACGAACACAGTTAAACGTAGTACGAAGAACATGGGGAGAGATAAACTCCACCAAACACTTTATCCTAAACTAAAACAATTTTACAGCCTAACAGAGAGATTCTTATACGACTATGATTACGAATTCAAGCTACCAGTAACATGTAACTATGATCTTTTAGTAGGAAAAGCCTCTCAAGATCTATCTGCATATAGTATATACGAACATCAAATATTTCAACTTAATTTCAACTCTCTTCACCCAACACCAAAAGACGTACAAAATAATAACTACAGAGTACACGAAACTAAACTTATCCATAATCTCATATACTACACATTCTTACGAGATAAAAACCACAATACTTCGAAAAGTTACATCCATATAAACGACCAGCTCACATCACCCTATTTTTTAAATTATGGATATCGTCTAAAATGGGAATATACACTTGGAACACTAAGAAACTTTGACCCAATTAAAAACTATTACATCTTCCAACCAAAAGATGCACCAGAACGGCCTCTCATGGTACCGCTTGAAGCTTTAGAACCATGCGAGGAATATCATATATACCACCTTGAAGGGAGCGTAACTAACCGCGCATTCACAAACAGAATCAATTTTAATAACGAGAGAAAGACAACAGAAGTTGAACAAGAAATGTGCAATATAGTTAAAGCCTCCATCACGGACATACCAATAAATGATATAACGAACTTACTGGCATATTTCCTCTCGAAAGACGAACACTTCGTAAAAGAGTACAAACATTATAAAGAACGGACAAACCCTCCGAAACAGACAGAGAGATTGTAACAAGTTTCGCCACAGTAACAAGTAACAAATTCTAATATTTAACATTGATTCATATAGTAACAACGAAAACTAACAATGAAACTAACCTCTGCATATATGATTATTTAAGTTTTCAATATCTGGATATTTTTTAGAATTTAGTTAGTAACACCCCCACATCATTCTAAATGTATTTGTATAATCCAATACTTTGTACTCACATACTTTGTAATACCCTTTCATATCCTTATATTGATTAACCATACCTCGGATTAACAATCTGTATCATTTATATTCATGTACCATTGTACTGATTCTTAGATATTTAATGTGTAATAAAATATAAAAAACAAAAACAATTTTTATTTTTTCCAAAATTCTAAACTGATTTCTAAATTGTACATGTATATAAGCAAAGATTTTTCCATAGTTAGTAATATGCAATTTTGTAAATAAGTAAAATCCCAAAAATAACTAACATTTGTAATTCATAACAATACTGACGGAAATAGAAACATATATTGCCGATATACACTATACAGTGTAAACGAAATTCAAATAGAGTAACAATGAGTCATGAAACAAACATGTTAATATTACATATAATGCGTAATAATACATATGAGAAACGTGAGTCATAAACATGATACTTTAACAAACATAGACATCCAATTGCTTGATTTATATTGTTGATTACAAAACATTAAAATTGAAATGTATACTTGAAATTAACATTGTATAACAATGTGCAACAACACGTGATAAAAACATAACAACATAGTAACAAATTGTAACAGAGATAGAGTAAATTTATTTCCAATTCGAAAATTTCACATGTAAATATATGTAACTAAATAAATAGAAACATGCAACCAACTAACATAATAGCAATACCAATATATAAATATATCTATATGAAAACAATTAATTACGTTTTGTAACAACTAACAAACATACAAAATGTAGAAGTATGGCAATACAATTCGTAAGAATTGATTGCATCAGGATAACTTCTGATTTCGAGGAGAAATTGGATTACTAATACATGTTCATCTTCAATAACAAAATTTGTATTGATCCAACATGGCCAAACAGTCACATGTCACTGAACACTTCTCGATCGTTTCAGCAACTTGTCGTTGACAAACTACCCAACTACCCTCAATTTCTCCATCGAATTCCATAGAACATATAACATAATATACTTAACACTTAACATATAGATTTCAATTTTCGTTCCAACCGGAAGGGATACTGAGTATAACAGAACATTAAATAAAACCTAACACAGGTTACAATAGAGAAAAACTTTTCTGAACATCTAACAGCTAACAACAACAAACCAAACCAATTCAGGTAATTCAGGTAAGTCGCTGGACATCAGGATCGCCTCCAAACATCAACACTGGGCCTAACCGAGAGGATCTCTACCCACTGGACGTGGTAATGGAATAGATACTTTTGTAGTTGTTGATGTTCACTCCTTGATCTTTGGGCAACCTATGTCTAGGAATCGACGTGCTGACGAACCGATACAAAACAACACATTCAAAAAAGAAAGAAAATCCTTCAGAGAGAATACAGAAGAATCAACTTACTATATTATACAAGAGACTTTCAAAAAACTCAAAACCCCGGAAAGATGGAGTCAAGTATGACTTCCAGAAAAGACTATTTGAAAGACTTTATTATTTAAATAAATAAAGACTGAAAATACTCCTCCCTGATTGGGTAAAAAGGGAATAATGCCTTTTCCTTTCTTTCCTTTAGATGTTTACCTGTTTTTTCTCTTCTCAGAAGAGAAGGCTGTTTAGTCAGTACCAGTTACCTACCCGATATAATAATAAAGTATATTTCTCTCTCTCTACTCCGATCTTGTTTAGTATTGAGATATACGTTAGACTTTAGGATTGCGGCCGGTGCACTGTCTACTGAAGCTCAGATAGAAGAGTAACAGACTAGAGATATAGAACTTTAGTTAGTCAGGTAAGCCTTAAGAGTACATCTTATTCTTGAGACAACCATAAGACAGTTCCAGAAGTACCCTAATAAAGGTAAGCTCAGAACACGTCTTATGGTAAAAACTCAATTTTCATACGTAGGAATTCAGTAAAATTGCAAAAATCTCACTACTTAAGTAGTTATAAAAAACTTTATTTTGTTAACCATATAGTAAAAAAAGTTTTTAAATGGTAATTAGTTAATTTTAATATGTAGGAATTCTGTAAAAGTGCGAAACTTTCACTACTTAAGTAGTTAGAAAAATCGTTTATTTTATTAACCTTATAGTAAAAAAAAGGTTTAAATGGTAAAAAGTCAATTTTTTATTTGTAAGAATTCTGTCAAAGTGCAAAAATCTCACAACTTAAGTAGTTAGAAAAAACTTTTATATTACTATACATATAGTAAAAAAGGTTTTTAAATGGGAAAAAGTCAATTTTCAAATTTAGGTATTCTGTAAAAGTGCAAAGTTTTCACTACTTAATTAGTTAGAAAAAATTTTTATTTCATTAACCATATAGTAAAAACAGATTTTTAATTGGTAAAAAGTCAATTTTCATATGTAGGAATTCAGTAAAAGTGCAAAATCTCACTACTTAAGTAGTTATAAATAACTTTTCTTTTTATTAACCACATAGTGAAAAAAAGATTTTTAAATGGTAAAAACTCAATTTTCATACGTAGGAATTCAGTAAAATTGCAAAAAACTCACTACTTAAGTAGTTATAAAAAACTTTTATTTTATTAACCTTATGGTAAAAAAAGGTTTAAATGGTAAAAAGTAATTTTTTATATGTAAAAATTCTGTAAAAGTGAAAAAATCTCACTACTTAAGTAGTTAGAAAAAACTTTTATTCTACTATATATATATAGTATAAAAAAAGTTTTTAAATGGAAAAAAGTCAATTTTCATATTTAGGTATTCTGTAAAAGCGCCAAATTTTCACTTTTTAAGTAATTAGAAAAAACTTTTATTTCATTAACCATATAGTAAAAAAAAGGTTTTTAAATGGTAAAAAGTCAATTTTCATATGTAGGAATTCAGTAAAAGTGCAAAAATCTCACTACTTAAGTAGTTATAAAAAAACTTTATTTTTTTAACAACATAGTAAAAAAAGTTTTTAAATGGTAAATAGTTAATTTTAATATGTAGGAATTCTGTAAAAGTACGAAATTTTCACTACTTAAGTAGTTAGAAAACCCCTTTATTTTATTAACCTTATGGTAAAAAAAGGTTTAAATGGTAAAAAGTCATTTTTTATATGTAAAAATTCTGTAAAAGTGCAAAAATCTCACTACTGAAGTAGTTAGAAAAAACTTTTATTTTACTATACATATAGTTTAAAAAATTTTTAAATGGAAAATGGTCAATTTTCATATTTAGGTATTCTGTAATTTTCACTTCCTAGGTAATTAGAAAAAAATTTTATTTCATTAACCATATAGTAAAAAAAAGTTTTTAAATGGTAAAAAGTCAATTTTCAAATGTAGGAATTCAATAAAAGTAGAAAAATCTCACTACTTAAGTAGTTATAAATATCTTTTCTTTTATCAACCACATAAAAAATGGTAAAATATCAATTTTCATATGTAGGAATTCAGTAAAAGTGCAAAAATCTCACTACTTAAGTAATGATAAAAACTTTTATTTTATTAACCATATAATAAAAAAAGTTTTTAAATGGTAAAAAGTCAGTTTTCATAGATAGGAATTCAGTAAAAGTGCAAAAATTTCACTTCTTAAGTAGTTATAAAACCTTTTATTTTATTAAACATATATTAAAAAAAGATTTTTAAATGGTAAAAAGTCAGTTTTCATATGAAAATCAGTAAAGTGCCAAATTCTCACTACTTTAGTAGTTATAAAATTTTTTTTATTAACCATATAGTAAAAAAGTCTAATAGCCATATAATAGCCTTATAGTAACCATATAATAACCATATAATAACCATATAATAAAAAAAGTTTAATAGTAGTAACCTTTTAGTTTTCTAACCATACAGTAAAAAATGGTTTTTAAATGGTAAAAAGTCATTTTTAATATGTAGGAATTCAGTGAAAGTACAAAAATCTCACTACTGAAGTAGTTATAAAAAACTTTTTTTTTGATTAACCTTATGTTAAAAAAAGGTTTAATTGGTAAAAAGTCAATTTTTATATGTAAGAATTCTGTAAAAGTGCAAAAATCTCAAAACTTAAGTAGATAGAAACAAATTTTATATTACTATACATAAGAGAAAAAAAATTATTTTTCATTAGCCATATAGTAAAAACAGACTTTTAAATGGCAAAAGTCAATATTCATATTTAGATATTCTGTAAAAGTGCAAAATTTTCACTACATAAGTAGTTAGTAGAAAAAATTTTTATTTCATTAACCATATAGTAAAAAAAGGTTTTTAAATGGTAAAAAGTCAATTTTCATATGTAGGAATTCAGTAAAATGGAAAAATCTCACTACTTAAGTAGTTTTAAATAATTTTTCGTTTATTTACCACATAGTAAAAAAATGGTAGAAATTCAATTTTCATATGTAGGAATTCAGTGAAAGTACAAAAATCTTACTACCTAAGTAGTTATAAAAAACTTTTATTTCATTAACCATATAGTAAAAAAAGGATTTTAAATGGTAAAAAGTCAATTTTTATATGTAAGAATTCTGTTAAAGTGTAACATTTTCACAAAATGGTTATAATAAACTTTAATTTTGTTAACCATATAGTAAAAAAAGGTTTTTGAATGGTAAAAATTTAATATTCATATTTAGGAATGGAATTCAGTAAAAGTTCAAAAATTTCACTACTTGAGTAGTTATAAATAACTTTTCTTTTTTTAAACACATAGTGAAAAAGAGGTTTTTAAATGGTAAAAACTCAATTTTCATGCCTAGGAATTCAGTAAAATTGCAAAAATCTCACTACTTAAGTAATTATAAAAAACTTTTTTTATTAACCATATAGTAAAAAAAGGTTTTTAATGGTAAAAAGTCAATTTTCATATGTAGGAATTCAGTAAAATGGAAAAATCTCACTACTTAAGTAGTTTTAAATAATTTTTCTTATATTAACCACATAGTAAAAAAATGGTAAAAACTCAATTTTCATATGTAGGAATTCAGTAAAAGTGCAAAAATCTCACTACTTAAGTAATTATAAAAAAACTTTTATTTTATTAACCATATATTAAAAAAAGGTTTTTAAATGGTAAAAAGTCAGTTTTCATATGTAGGAATACAGTAGAAGTTCAAAAATCTCACTTCTTAAGTAGTTATAAAAAACTTTATTTTGTTAACCATATAGTAAAACAAAAAGTTTTTAAATGGTAAATAGTTAATTTTAATATGTAGGAATTCTGTAAAAGTGCGAAACTTTCACTACTTAAGTAGTTAGAAAAAATTTTTATTTCATTAACCATATAGTAAAAAAAGGTTTTTAAATGGTAAAAAGTCAATTTTCATATGTAGGAATTCAGTAGAATGGAAAAATCTCACTACTTAATTAGTTTTAAATAATTTTTCGTTTATTTACCACATAGTAAAAAAATGGTAGAAATTCAGTTTTCATATGTAGGAATTCAGTAACAGTGCAAAAATCTCACTACTTGAGTAATTATAAAAAAACTTTTGTTTTATTAACCATATAGTAAAAAAGTCTAATAGCCATATAATAACCACATAGTAACCATATAATAACCATATAATAACCATATAATAAAAAAAGTTTAATAGTGGTAACCTTTTAGTTTTTTAACCATATAGTAAAAAATGGTTTTTAAATGGTAAAAAGTCATTTTTCATATGTAGGAATTCAGTGAAAGTACAAAAATCTCACTACTGAAGTAGTTATAAAAAACTTTTTTTTATTAACCTTATGTTAAAAAAAGGTTTAATTGGCAAAAAGTCAATTTTTATATGTAAGAATTCTGTAATAGTGCAAAAATCTCAAAACTTAAGTAGAGAGAAAAAAAATTTTATATTACTATACATATAGTAAAAACAGACTTTTAAATGGCAAAAGTCAATATTCATATTTAGATATTCTGTAAAAGTGCAAAATTTTTATTTCATTAACCATATAGTAAAAAAAGGTTTTTAAAAGGTAAAAAGTCAATTTTCATATGTAGGAATTCAGTAAAATGGAAAAATCTCACTACTTAAGTAGTTTTAAATAATTTTTCGTTTATTTACCACATAGTAAAAAAATGGTAGAACTTCAATTTTCATATGTAGGAATTCAGTAACAGTGCAAAAATCTCACTACTTAAGTAATTATAAAAAAACTTTTGTTTTATTAACCATATATTAAAAAAAGGTTTTTAAATGGCAAAAAGTCAGTTTTCATATGTAGGAATACAATAGAAGTTCAAAAATCTCACTTCTTAAGTAGTTATAAAAAACTTTTACATTATTAACCATATAGTAAAAAATGGTTTTTAAATGGTAAAAAGTCAATTTTCATATGTAGGAATTCAGTGAAAGTACAAAAATCTTACTACCTAAGTAGTTATAAAAAACTTTTATTTCATTAACCATATAGTAAAAAAAGGATTTTAAATGGTAAAAAGTCAATTTTTATATGTAAGAATTCTGTTAAAGTGTAACATTTTCACAAAATGGTTATAATAAACTTTAATTTTGTTAACCATATAGTAAAAAAAGGTTTTTGAATGGTAAAAAGTTAATATTCATATTTAGGAATGGAATTCAGTAAAAGTTCAAAAATTTCACTACTTGAGTAGTTATAAATAACTTTTCTTTTATTAACCACATAGTGAAAAAGAGGTTTTAAAATGGTAAAAACTCAATTTTCATGCCTAGGAATTCAGTAAAATTGCAAAAATCTCACTACTTAAGTAGTTATAAAAAAATTTTTTTATTAACCATATAGTAAAAAAAAGTTTTTTAATGGTAAAAAGTCAATTTTCATATGTAGGAATTCAGTAAAATGGAAAAATCTCACTACTTAAGTAGTTTTAAATAATTTTTCTTTTATTAACCACATAGTAAAAAAATGGTAAAAACTCAATTTTCATATGTAGGAATTCAGTAAAAGTGCAAAAATCTCACTACTTAAGTAATTTTAAAAAAACTTTTATTTTATTAACCATATATATAAAAAAAGGTTTTTAAATGGTAAAAAGTCAGTTTTCATATGTAGGAATACAGTAGAAGTTCAAAAATCTCAATTCTTAAGTAGTTATAAAAAACTTTTACATTATTAACCATATCGTAAAAAATGGTTTTTAAATGGTAAATCCAATTTTCATATGTAGGAATTCAGTGAAAGTACAAAAATCTCACTACCTAAGTAGTTAAAAAAAACTTTTATTTTATTAATCATATATTAAAAAAGGTTTTTAAATGGTAAAAAGTCAGTTTACATATGTAAGAATTCAGTAGAAGTTCAAAAATCTCACTTCTTAAGTAGTAATAAAAAACTTTTGTTTTATTAACCATATAGTAAAAAAAATGGTTTTTAAATGGTAAAAGTCAGTTTTCATATGTAGGAATTCAGTGAAAGTACAAAAATCTCACTACATAAGTAGTTATAAAAAGCTTTATTTCATTAACCATATAGTAAAAAAGGATTTTATATGGTAAAAAGTCAATTTTTATATGTAAGAATTCTGTTAAAGTGCAAAATTTTCACAAAATTGTTATAATAATATTTAATTTTGTTAAACATATAGTAAAAAAAGGTTTTTGATTGGTAAAAAGTCAATACTCATATGTAGGAAGGGAATTCAGTAAAAGTGCAAAAATATCACTACTTAAGTAGTTATAAATAAATTTTCTTTTATTAACCACATAGTAAAAAAAGATTTTTAAATGGAAAAAGTCAATATTCATATTTAGATTTTGTGTAAAAGTGCAAAATTTTCACTACATAAGTAGTTAAAAAAATTTTTTATTTCATTAACCATATAGTAAAAAAAGGTTTTTAAATGGTAAAAAGTCAATTTTCATATGTAGGAATTCAGTAAAATGGAAAAATCTCACTACTTAAGTAGTTTTAAATAATTTTTCTTTTATTAGCCACATAGTAAAAAAAGATTTTTAAATGGAAAAAGTCAATATTCATATTTAGATATTCTGTAAAAGTGCAAAATTTTTATTTCATTAACCATATAGTAAAAAAAGGTTTTTAAAAGGTAAAAAGTCAATTTTCATATGTAGGAATTCAGTAAAATGGAAAAATCTCACTACTTAAGTAGTTTTAAATAATTTTTCGTTTATTTACCACATAGTAAAAAAATGGTAGAACTTCAATTTTCATATGTAGGAATTCAGTAACAGTGCAAAAATCTCATTACTTAAGTAATTATAAAAAAACTTTTGTTTTATTAACCATATATTAAAAAAAGGTTTTTAAATGGTAAAAAGTCAGTTTTCATATGTAGGAATACAATAGAAGTTCAAAAATCTCACTTCTTAAGTAGTTATAAAAAACTTTTACATTATTAACCATATAGTAAAAAATGGTTTTTAAATGGTAAAAAGTCAATTTTCATATGTAGGAATTCAGTGAAAGTACAAAAATCTTACTACCTAAGTAGTTATAAAAAACTTTTATTTCATTAACCATATAGTAAAAAAAGGATTTTAAATGGTAAAAAGTCAATTTTTATATGTAAGAATTCTGTTAAAGTGTAACATTTTCACAAAATGGTTATAATAAACTTTAATTTTGTTAACCATATAGTAAAAAAAGGTTTTTGAATGGTAAAAAGTTAATATTCATATTTAGGAATGGAATTCAGTAAAAGTTCAAAAATTTCACTACTTGAGTAGTTATAAATAACTTTTCTTTTATTAACCACATAGTGAAAAAGAGGTTTTAAAATGGTAAAAACTCAATTTTCATGCCTAGGAATTCAGTAAAATTGCAAAAATCTCACTACTTAAGTAGTTATAAAAAATTTTTTTTATTAACCATATAGTAAAAAAAGGTTTTTTAATGGTAAAAAGTCAATTTTCATATGTAGGAATTCAGTAAAATGGAAAAATCTCACTACTTAAGTAGTTTTAAATAATTTTCCTTTTATTAACCACATAGTAAAAAAATGGTAAAAACTCAATTTTCATATGTAGGAATTCAGTAAAAGTGCAAAAATCTCACTACTTAAGTAATTATAAAAAAACTTTTATTTTATTAACCATATATATAAAAAAAGGTTTTTAAATGGTAAAAAGTCAGTTTTCATATGTAGGAATACAGTAAAAGTTCAAAAATCTCACTTCTTAAGTAGTAATAAAAAACTTTTATTTTATTAACCATATAGTAAAAAAAATGGTTTTTAAATGGTAAAAGTCAGTTTTCATATGTAGGAATTCAGTGAAAGTACAAAAATCTCACTACATAAGTAGTTATAAAAAACTTTATTTCATTAACCATATAGTAAAAAAAGGATTTTATATGGTAAAAAGTCAATTTCTATATGTAAGAATTCTGTTAAAGTGCAAAATTTTCACAAAATTGTTATAATAATATTTAATTTTGTTAAACATATAGTAAAAAAAGGTTTTTGATTGGTAAAAAGTCAATACTCATATGTAGGAAGGGAATTCAGTAAAAGTGCAAAAATATCACTACTTAAGTAGTTATAAATAAATTTTCTTTTATTAACCACATAGTAAAAAAAGATTTTTAAATGGAAAAAGTCAATATTCATATTTAGATATTCTGTAAAAGTGCAAAATTTTCACAACATAAGTAGTTAAAAAAATTTTTTATTTCATTAACCATATAGTAAAAAAAAGGTTTTTAAATGGTAAAAAGTCAATTTTCATATGTAGGAATTCAGTAAAATGGAAAAATCTCACTACTTAAGTAGTTTTAAATAATTTTTCTTTTATTAGCCACATAGTAAAAAAAGATTTTTAAATGGAAAAAGTCAATATTCATATTTAGATATTCTGTAAAAGTGCAAATTTTTCACTACATAAGTAGTTAAAAAAAATTTTTATTTCATTAACCATATAGTAAAAAAAGGTTTTTAAATGGTAAAAACTCAATTTTCATTTGTAGAAATTCAGTAAAAGTGCAAAAATCTCACTACTTAAGTAATTAAAAAAAACTTTTTTTTATTAACCATATATTAAAAAAAGGTTTTTAATTGGTAAAAAGTCAGTTTTCATATGTAGGAAGACAGTAGAAGTTCAAAAATCTCACTTGTTAATTAACTATAAAAAACTTTTACATTATTAACCATATAGTAAAAAATGGGTTTCAAATGGTAAAAAGTCAATTTTCATATGTAGGAATTCAGTGAAAGTACAAAAATCTCACTACCTAAGTAGTTATAAAAAAACTTTTATTTCATTTACCATATAGTAAAAAAAGGATTTTAAATGTTAAAAAATCAATTTTTATATGTAAGAATTCTGTTAAATTGCAAAATTTTCATAAAATGGTTATAATAAACTTTAATTTTGTTAAACATATAGTAAAAAAAGGGTTTTGAATGGTAAAAAGTCAATATTCATATGTAGGATTGGAATTCAGTAAAAGTGCAAAAATCTCACTACTTAAGTTGTTATAATTAACTTTTCTTTTATTAACCGCATAGTGAAAAAAAGGTTTTTAAATGGTAAAAACTCAATTTTCATACCTATGAATTCAGTAAAATTGCAAAAATCTCACTACTTAAGTGGTTAGAAAAAACTTTATTTTATTATCCAAATAGTAAAAAAAAGTTTTTAAATGGTAAATAGTCAATTTTAATGTGTAGGAATTGTGTAAAAGTACGAAATTTTCACTACTTAAGTAGTTAGAAAAAACTTTTATTTTATTAACCTTATTGCAAAAAAAAGGTTTAAATGGTAAAAAGTTATTTTTTATATGTAAAAATTCTGTAAAAGTGCAAAATTCTCACCACCTAAGTAGATAGAAAAAACTTTTTTTTTACTATACATATAGTATAAAAAAGTTTTTAAATGCCAAAAAAGGTCAATTTTCATATTTAGGTATTCTGTAAAAGCGCCAAATTTTCACTTCTTAAGTAATTAGAAAAAAATTATTTTTCATTAGCCATATAGTAAAAAAAGATTTTTAAATGGAAAAAGTCAATTTCCATATTTAGATATTCTGTAAAAATGCAAAATTTTCACTACATAAGTAGTTGGAAAAAAATTTTATTTCATTAACCATATAGTAAAAAAAGGTTTTCAAATGGTAAAAAGTCAATTTTCATATGTAGGAATTCAGTAAAAGTGCAAAATCTCACTACTTAAGTAGTTATAAATAACTTTTCTTTTTATTAACCACATAGTGAAAAAAAAGATTTTTAAATGGTAAAAACTCAATTTTCATACGTAGGAATTCAGTAAAATTGCAAAAAACTCACTACTTAAGTAGTTATAAAAAACTTTTATTTTATTAACCATATAGTAAAAAAAGGTTTTTTAATGGTAAAAAGTCAATTTTCATATGTAGGAATTCAGTAAAAGTGCAAAATCTCACTACTTAAGTAGTTATAAATAACTTTTCTTTTTATTAACCACATAGTGAAAAAAAAGATTTTTAAATGGTAAAAACTCAATTTTCATACGTAGGAATTCAGTAAAATTGCAAAAAACTCACTACTTAAGTAGTTATAAAAAACTTTTATTTTATTAACCATATAGTAAAAAAAGGTTTTTTAATGGTAAAAAGTCAATTTTCATATGTAGGAATTCAGTAAAATGGAAAAATCTCACTACTTAAGTAGTTTTAAATAATTTTTCTTTTATTAGCCACATAGTAAAAAATTGGTAAAAACTCAATTTTCATATGTAGGAATTCAGTAAAAGTGCAAAAATCTCACTACATAACTAATTAAAAAAAACTTTTATTTTATTAACCATATATTAAAAAAAGGTTTTTAAATGGTAAAAAGTCAATTTTTATATGTAAGAATTCTGTTAAAGTGTAACATTTTCACAAAATGGTTGTAATAAACTTTAATTTTGTTAACCATATAGTAAAAAAAGGTTTTTAATTGGTAAAAAGTCAGTTTTCATATGTAGGAATTCAGTAAAAGTGCAAAAAACTCACTACTTAAGTATTTAAAAAAAACTTTTACATTATTAACCATATAGTAAAAAATGGTTTTTAAATGGTAAAAAGTCCATTTTCATATGTAGGAATTCAGTGAAAGTACAAAAATCTCACTACCTAAGTAGTTATAAAAAAACTTTTATTTCATTTACCATATAGTAAAAAAAGGATTTTAAATGTTAAAAAATCAATTTTTATATGTAAGAATTCTGATAAATTGCAAAATTTTCACAAAATGGTTATAATAAACTTAAATTTTGTTAACCATTTAGTAAAAAAAAGGGTTTTGAATGGTAAAAAGTCAATATTCATATGTAGGATTGGAATTCAATAAAAGTGCAAAAGTCTCACTACTTAAGTTGTTATAAATAACTTTTCTTTTATTAACCACATAGTGAAAAAAAGGTTTTTAAATGGTAAAAACTCAATTTTCATACCTAGGAATTCAGTAAAATTGCAAAAATCTCACTACTTAAGTAATTATAAAAAACTTTATTTTATTATCCAAATATTAAAAAAAGTTTTTAAATGGTAAATAGTCAATTTTAATATGTAGGAATTCTGTAAAAGTACGAAATTTTCACTACTTAAGTAGTTAGAAAAAACCTTTATTTTATTAACCTTATTGCAAAAAAGAGTTTAAATGGTAAAAAGTCATTTTTTTATGTAAAAATTCTGTAAAAGTGCAAAAATCTCACTACTTAAGTAGTTAGAAAAAACTTTTATTTTACTATACATATAGTATAAAAAAGTTTTTAAATGGCAAAAAAAGGTCAGTTTTCATATGTAGGTATTCTGCAAAAGCGCCAAATTTTCACTTCCTAAGTAATTAGAAAAAAAATTTATTTCATTAGCCATATAGTAAAAAAAGGTTTTTAAATGGTAAAAAGTCAATTTTCATATGTAGGAATTCAGAAAAAGGGGAAAATCTCACTACTTAAGTAGTTATAAATAATTTTTCATTTTTAACCACATAAAAAGATGGCAAAAACTCAATTTTCATATGTAGTAATTCAGTAAAAGTGCAAAAATCTCACTAATAAAGTAATGATAAAAAACTTTTATTTTATTAACCATATATTAAAAAAAGGTTTTTAAATGGCAAAAAGTCAGTTTTCATATGTAGAAAATCAGTAAAAGTGCAAAATTCTCACGACTTTAGTAGTTATAAAATTTTTTTTATTAGCCATATAGTAAAAAAGTCTAATAACCATATAATAACCATATAATAACAACCATATAATAACCATATAATAACCATATAATAAAAAAAGTTTAATAGTAGTAACCTTTTAGTTTATTAACCATATGTTAAAAAATGGTTTTTAAATGGTAAAAAGTCAATTTTCATATGAAGGAATTCAGTGAAAGTACAAAAATCTCACTACCTAAGTAGTTATAAAAAAACTTTTATTTCATTTACCATATAGTAAAAAAAGGATTTTAAATGTTAAAAAATCAATTTTTTATGTAAGAATTCTGTTAAATTGCAAAATTTTCACAAAATGGTTATAATAAACTTTAATTTTGTTAACCATATAGTAAAAAAAGGGTTTTTAATGGTAAAAAGTCACTATTCATATGTAGGATTGGAATTCAGTAAAAGTGCAAAAATCTCACTACTTAAGTTGTTATAAAAAACTTTATTTTATTATCCAAATTGTAAAAAAAAGTTTCTAAATGGTAAATAGTCAATTTTAATATGTAGGAATTCTGTAAAAATACGAAATTTTCACTACTTAAGTAGTTAGAAAAACTTTTATTTTATTAACCTTATTGCAAAAAAAAGGTTTAAATGGTAAAAAGTCATTTTTTATATGTAAAAATTCTGTAAAAGTGCAAAAATCTCACTACTTAAGTAGTTAGAAAAAACTTTTATTTTACTATACATATAGTATAAAAAAGTTTTTAAATGGCAAAAAAAGGTCAATTTTCATATTTAGGTATTCTGTAAAAGCGCCAAATTTTCACTTCTTAAGTAATTAGAAAAAATTTTATTTCATTAGCCATATAGTAAAAAAAGGTTTTTAAATGGTAAAAAGTCAAATTTCATATGTAGGAATTCAGTAAAAGGGGAAAAATCTCACTACTTAAGTAGTTATAAATAATTTTTCTTTTTTAGCCACATAAAAAGATGGCAAAACTCAATTTTCATATGTAGGAATTCAGTAAAAGTGCAAAATTCTCACTACTTAAGTAATGATAAAAACTTTTATTTTATTAACCATATATTAAAAAAAGGTTTTTAAATGGCAAAAAGTCAGTTTTCATATGTAGAAAATCAGTAAAAGTGCAAAATTCTCACGACTTTAGTAGTTATAAATTTTTTTTTATTAACCATATAGTAAAAAAGTCTAATAACCATATAATAACCATATGATAACCATATAATAACCATATAATAAAAAAGTTTAATAGTAGTGTAACCTTTTAGTTTATTAACCATATAGTAAAAAATGGTTTTTAAATGGTAAAAAGACAAATTTCATATGTAGGAATTCAGTGAAAGTACAAAAATCTCACTACTTAAGTAGTTATAAAAAAATTTTATTTTATTAACCTTATGGTAAAAAAAAGGTTTAAATGGTAAAAAGTCAATTTTTATATGTAAGAATTCTGTAAAAGTGCAAAAATCTCACAACTTAAGTAGATAGATAAAACTTTTATATTACTATACATATAGTAAAAAAAGGTTTTTAAATGGGAAAACGTCAATTTTCATATTTAGGTAATCTGAAAAAGGGCAAAGTTTTCACTACATAAGTAGGTAGAAAAAATTTTTATTTCATTAACCATATAGTAAAAATAGGTTTTTAAATGGTAAAATTCAATTTTCATATAGAGGAATTCAGTAAAAGTGCAAAAATCTCACTACTTAAGTAGTTATAAATAACTTTTCTTTTATTAACCACATAGTGGAAAAAATGTTTTTAAATGGTAAATACTCAATTTTCATATGTAGGAATTCAGTAAAAGTGCAAAAATCTCACTACTTAAGTTGTTATAAAAAACTTTATTTTATTATCCAAATAGTAAAAAAAAGTTTCTAAATGGTAAATAGTCAATTTTAATATGTAGGAATTCTGTAAAAATACGAAATTTTCACTACTTAAGTAGTTAGAAAAAACTTTTATTTTATTAACCTTATTGCAAAAAAAAAGGTTTAAATGGTAAAAAGTCATTTTTTATATGTAAAAATTCTGTAAAAGTGCAAAAATCTCACTACTTAAGTAGTTAGAAAAAACTTTTATTTTACTATACATATAGTATAAAAAAGTTTTTAAATGGCAAAAAAAGGTCAATTTTCATATTTAGGTATTCTGTAAAAGCGCCAAATTTTCACTTCTTAAGTAATTAGAAAAAAATTTTATTTCATTAGCCATATAGTAAAAAAAGGTTTTTAAATGGTAAAAAGTCAATTTTCATATGTAGGAATTCAGTAAAAGGGGAAAAATCTCACTACTTAAGTAGTTATAAATAATTTTTCTTTTTTTTAGCCACATAAAAAGATGGCAAAACTCAATTTTCATATGTAGGAATTCAGTAAAAGTGCAAAATTCTCACTACTTAAGTAATGATAAAAACTTTTATTTTATTAACCATATATTAAAAAAAGGTTTTTAAATGGCAAAAAGTCAGTTTTCATATGTAGAAAATCAGTAAAAGTGCAAAATTCTCACGACTTTAGTAGTTATAAAATTTTTTTTATTAACCATATAGTAAAAAAGTCTAATAACCATATAATAACCATATGATAACCATATAATAACCATATAATAAAAAAGTTTAATAGTAGTGTAACCTTTTAGTTTATTAACCATATAGTAAAAAATGGTTTTTAAATGGTAAAAAGACAAATTTCATATGTAGGAAGTCAGTGAAAGTACAAAAATCTCACTACTTAAGTAGTTATAAAAAAATTTTATTTTATTAACCTTATGGTAAAAAAAAGGTTTAAATGGTAAAAAGTCAATTTTTATATGTAAGAATTCTGTAAAAGTGCAAAAATCTCACAACTTAAGTAGATAGATAAAACTTTTATATTACTATACATATAGTAAAAAAAGGTTTTTAAATGGGAAAACGTCAAATTTCATATTTAGGTAATCTGAAAAAGGGCAAAGTTTTCACTACATAAGTAGGTAGAAAAAAATTTTATTTCATTAACCATATAGTAAAAATAGGTTTTTAAATGGTAAAAAGTCAATTTTTATATGTAAGAATTCTGTTAAAGTGTAACATTTTCACAAAATGGTTATAATAAACTTTAATTTTGTTTAAAGTCAATTCTTTAAAGTCAATTTTGATATAGAGGAATTCAGTAAAAGTGCAAAAATCTCACTACTTAAGTAGTTATAAATAACTTTTCTTTTATTAACCACATAGTGGAAAAAATGTTTTTAAATGGTAAAAACTCAATTTTCATATGTAGGAATTCAGTAAAAGTGCAAAAATCTCACTACTTAAGTTGTTATAAAAAACTTTATTTTATTATCCAAATAGTAAAAAAAAGTTTCTAAATGGTAAATAGTCAATTTTAATATGTAGGAATTCTGTAAAAATACGAAATTTTCACTACTTAAGTAGTTAGAAAAAACTTTTATTTTATTAACCTTATTGCAAAAAAAAGGTTTAAATGGTAAAAAGTCATTTTTTATATGTAAAAATTCTGTAAAAGTGCAAAAATCTCACTACTTAAGTAGTTAGAAAAAACTTTTATTTTACTATACATATAGTATAAAAAAGTTTTTAAATGGCAAAAAAAGGTCAATTTTCATATTTAGGTATTCTGTAAAAGCGCCAAATTTTCACTTCTTAAGTAATTAGAAAAAAATTTTATTTCATTAGCCATATAGTAAAAAAAGGTTTTTAAATGGTAAAAAGTCAATTTTCATATGTAGGAATTCAGTAAAAGGGGAAAAATCTCACTACTTAAGTAGTTATAAATAATTTTTCTTTTTTTTTGGCCACATAAAAAGATGGCAAAACTCAATTTTCATATGTAGGAATTCAGTAAAAGTGCAAAATTCTTACTACTTAAGTAATGATAAAAACTTTTATTTTATTAACCATATATTAAAAAAAGGTTTTTAAATGGCAAAAAGTCAGTTTTCATATGTAGAAAATCAGTAAAAGTGCAAAATTCTCACGACTTTAGTTGTTATAAAATTTTTTTTATTAACCATATAGTAAAAAAGTCTAATAACCATATAATAACCATATGATAACCATATAATAACCATATAATAAAAAAGTTTAATAGTAGTGTAACCTTTTAGTTTATTAACCATATAGTAAAAAATGGTTTTTAAATGGTAAAAAGACAAATTTCATATGTAGGAATTCAGTAAAAGTGCAAAAATCTCACTACTTAAGTAGTTATAAATAACTTTTCTTTTATTAACCACATAGTGGAAAAAATGTTTTTAAATGGTAAAAACTCAATTTTCATATGTAGGAATTCAGTAAAAGTGCAAAAATCTCACTACTTAAGTTGTTATAAAAAACTTTATTTTATTATCCAAATAGTAAAAAAAAGTTTCTAAATGGTAAATAGTCAATTTTAATATGTAGGAATTCTGTAAAAATACGAAATTTTCACTACTTAAGTAGTTAGAAAAAACTTTAATTTTATTAACCTTATTGCAAAAAAAAGGTTTAAATGGTAAAAAGTCATTTTTTATATGTAAAAATTCTGTAAAAGTGCAAAAATCTCACTACTTAAGTAGTTAGAAAAAACTTTTATTTTACTATACATATAGTATAAAAAAGTTTTTAAATGGCAAAAAAAGGTCAATTTTCATATTTAGGTATTCTGTAAAAGCGCCAAATTTTCACTTCTTAAGTAATTAGAAAAAATTTTATTTCATTAGCCATATAGTAAAAAAAGGTTTTTAAATGGTAAAAAGTCAAATTTCATATGTAGGAATTCAGTAAAAGGGGAAAAATCTCACTACTTAAGTAGTTATAAATAATTTTTCTTTTTTAGCCACATAAAAAGATGGCAAAACTCAATTTTCATATGTAGGAATTCAGTAAAAGTGCAAAATTCTCACTACTTAAGTAATGATAAAAACTTTTATTTTATTAACCATATATTAAAAAAAGGTTTTTAAATGGCAAAAAGTCAGTTTTCATATGTAGAAAATCAGTAAAAGTGCAAAATTCTCACGACTTTAGTAGTTATAAATTTTTTTTTATTAACCATATAGTAAAAAAGTCTAATAACCATATAATAACCATATGATAACCATATAATAACCATATAATAAAAAAGTTTAATAGTAGTGTAACCTTTTAGTTTATTAACCATATAGTAAAAAATGGTTTTTAAATGGTAAAAAGACAAATTTCATATGTAGGAATTCAGTGAAAGTACAAAAATCTCACTACTTAAGTAGTTATAAAAAAATTTTATTTTATTAACCTTATGGTAAAAAAAAGGTTTAAATGGTAAAAAGTCAATTTTTATATGTAAGAATTCTGTAAAAGTGCAAAAATCTCACAACTTAAGTAGATAGATAAAACTTTTATATTACTATACATATAGTAAAAAAAGGTTTTTAAATGGGAAAACGTCAATTTTCATATTTAGGTAATCTGAAAAAGGGCAAAGTTTTCACTACATAAGTAGGTAGAAAAAATTTTTATTTCATTAACCATATAGTAAAAATAGGTTTTTAAATGGTAAAAAGTCAATTTTCATATAGAGGAATTCAGTAAAAGTGCAAAAATCTCACTACTTAAGTAGTTATAAATAACTTTTCTTTTATTAACCACATAGTGGAAAAAATGTTTTTAAATGGTAAATACTCAATTTTCATATGTAGGAATTCAGTAAAAGTGCAAAAATCTCACTACTTAAGTTGTTATAAAAAACTTTATTTTATTATCCAAATAGTAAAAAAAAGTTTCTAAATGGTAAATAGTCAATTTTAATATGTAGGAATTCTGTAAAAATACGAAATTTTCACTACTTAAGTAGTTAGAAAAAACTTTTATTTTATTAACCTTATTGCAAAAAAAAAGGTTTAAATGGTAAAAAGTCATTTTTTATATGTAAAAATTCTGTAAAAGTGCAAAAATCTCACTACTTAAGTAGTTAGAAAAAACTTTTATTTTACTATACATATAGTATAAAAAAGTTTTTAAATGGCAAAAAAAGGTCAATTTTCATATTTAGGTATTCTGTAAAAGCGCCAAATTTTCACTTCTTAAGTAATTAGAAAAAAATTTTATTTCATTAGCCATATAGTAAAAAAAGGTTTTTAAATGGTAAAAAGTCAATTTTCATATGTAGGAATTCAGTAAAAGGGGAAAAATCTCACTACTTAAGTAGTTATAAATAATTTTTCTTTTTTTTAGCCACATAAAAAGATGGCAAAACTCAATTTTCATATGTAGGAATTCAGTAAAAGTGCAAAATTCTCACTACTTAAGTAATGATAAAAACTTTTATTTTATTAACCATATATTAAAAAAAGGTTTTTAAATGGCAAAAAGTCAGTTTTCATATGTAGAAAATCAGTAAAAGTGCAAAATTCTCACGACTTTAGTAGTTATAAAATTTTTTTTATTAACCATATAGTAAAAAAGTCTAATAACCATATAATAACCATATGATAACCATATAATAACCATATAATAAAAAAGTTTAATAGTAGTGTAACCTTTTAGTTTATTAACCATATAGTAAAAAATGGTTTTTAAATGGTAAAAAGACAAATTTCATATGTAGGAATTCAGTGAAAGTACAAAAATCTCACTACTTAAGTAGTTATAAAAAAATTTTATTTTATTAACCTTATGGTAAAAAAAAGGTTTAAATGGTAAAAAGTCAATTTTTATATGTAAGAATTCTGTTAAAGTGTAACATTTTCACAAAATGGTTATAATAAACTTTAATTTTGTTTAAAGTCAATTCTTTAAAGTCAATTTTGATATAGAGGAATTCAGTAAAAGTGCAAAAATCTCACTACTTAAGTAGTTATAAATAACTTTTCTTTTATTAACCACATAGTGGAAAAAATGTTTTTAAATGGTAAAAACTCAATTTTCATATGTAGGAATTCAGTAAAAGTGCAAAAATCTCACTACTTAAGTTGTTATAAAAAACTTTATTTTATTATCCAAATAGTAAAAAAAAGTTTCTAAATGGTAAATAGTCAATTTTAATATGTAGGAATTCTGTAAAAATACGAAATTTTCACTACTTAAGTAGTTAGAAAAAACTTTTATTTTATTAACCTTATTGCAAAAAAAAGGTTTAAATGGTAAAAAGTCATTTTTTATATGTAAAAATTCTGTAAAAGTGCAAAAATCTCACTACTTAAGTAGTTAGAAAAAACTTTTATTTTACTATACATATAGTATAAAAAAGTTTTTAAATGGCAAAAAAAGGTCAATTTTCATATTTAGGTATTCTGTAAAAGCGCCAAATTTTCACTTCTTAAGTAATTAGAAAAAAATTTTATTTCATTAGCCATATAGTAAAAAAAGGTTTTTAAATGGTAAAAAGTCAATTTTCATATGTAGGAATTCAGTAAAAGGGGAAAAATCTCACTACTTAAGTAGTTATAAATAATTTTTCTTTTTTTTTGGCCACATAAAAAGATGGCAAAACTCAATTTTCATATGTAGGAATTCAGTAAAAGTGCAAAATTCTTACTACTTAAGTAATGATAAAAACTTTTATTTTATTAACCATATATTAAAAAAAGGTTTTTAAATGGCAAAAAGTCAGTTTTCATATGTAGAAAATCAGTAAAAGTGCAAAATTCTCACGACTTTAGTTGTTATAAAATTTTTTTTATTAACCATATAGTAAAAAAGTCTAATAACCATATAATAACCATATGATAACCATATAATAACCATATAATAAAAAAGTTTAATAGTAGTGTAACCTTTTAGTTTATTAACCATATAGTAAAAAATGGTTTTTAAATGGTAAAAAGACAAATTTCATATGTAGGAATTCAGTAAAAGTGCAAAAATCTCACTACTTAAGTAGTTATAAATAACTTTTCTTTTATTAACCACATAGTGGAAAAAATGTTTTTAAATGGTAAAAACTCAATTTTCATATGTAGGAATTCAGTAAAAGTGCAAAAATCTCACTACTTAAGTTGTTATAAAAAACTTTATTTTATTATCCAAATAGTAAAAAAAAGTTTCTAAATGGTAAATAGTCAATTTTAATATGTAGGAATTCTGTAAAAATACGAAATTTTCACTACTTAAGTAGTTAGAAAAAACTTTAATTTTATTAACCTTATTGCAAAAAAAAGGTTTAAATGGTAAAAAGTCATTTTTTATATGTAAAAATTCTGTAAAAGTGCAAAAATCTCACTACTTAAGTAGTTAGAAAAAACTTTTATTTTACTATACATATAGTATAAAAAAGTTTTTAAATGGCAAAAAAAGGTCAATTTTCATATTTAGGTATTCTGTAAAAGCGCCAAATTTTCACTTCTTAAGTAATTAGAAAAAAATTTTATTTCATTAGCCATATAGTAAAAAAAGGTTTTTAAATGGTAAAAAGTCAATTTTCATATGTAGGAATTCAGTAAAAGGGGAAAAATCTCACTACTTAAGTAGTTATAAATAATTTTTCTTTTTTTTAGCCACATAAAAAGATGGCAAAACTCAATTTTCATATGTAGGAATTCAGTAAAAGTGCAAAATTCTCACTACTTAAGTAATGATAAAAACTTTTATTTTATTAACCATATATTAAAAAAAGGTTTTTAAATGGCAAAAAGTCAGTTTTCATATGTAGAAAATCAGTAAAAGTGCAAAATTCTCACGACTTTAGTAGTTATAAAATTTTTTTTATTAACCATATAGTAAAAAAGTCTAATAACCATATAATAACCATATGATAACCATATAATAACCATATAATAAAAAAGTTTAATAGTAGTGTAACCTTTTAGTTTATTAACCATATAGTAAAAAATGGTTTTTAAATGGTAAAAAGACAAATTTCATATGTAGGAATTCAGTGAAAGTACAAAAATCTCACTACTTAAGTAGTTATAAAAAAATTTTATTTTATTAACCTTATGGTAAAAAAAAGGTTTAAATGGTAAAAAGTCAATTTTTATATGTAAGAATTCTGTAAAAGTGCAAAAATCTCACAACTTAAGTAGATAGATAAAACTTTTATATTACTATACATATAGTAAAAAAAGGTTTTTAAATGGGAAAACGTCAATTTTCATATTTAGGTAATCTGAAAAAGGGCAAAGTTTTCACTACATAAGTAGTTAGAAAAAAACTTTTATTTTATTAACCTTATAGTAAAAAAAGGTTTAAATGGGAAAAAGTCAATTTTCATATTTAGGTATTCTGTAAAAATTTTCACTACTTAAGTAGTTAGAAAAAATTTTATTTCATTAACCATATAGTAAAAATAGATTTTTAATTGGTAAAAAGTCAATTTTCATATGTAGGAATTCAGTAAAAGTGCAAAAATTTCACTACTTAAGTAGTTATAAAAAACTTTATTTTGTTAACCACATAGTAAAAAAAAAATTTTAAATGGTAAATAGATAATTTTAATATGTAGAAATTCTGTAAAAGTGCGAAACTTTCACTACCTAAGTAGTTAGAAAAATCTTTTATTTTATTAACCTTATAGTAAAAAAGGTTTAAATGGTAAAAAGTCAATTTTTATATGAAAGAATTCTGTAAAAGTGCAAAAACCTCACTACTTAAGTAGTTAGAAAGAACTTTTATTTTACTATACATATAGTAAAAAAAGGTTTTTAAATGGGAAAACGTCAATTTTCATATTTAGGTAATCTGAAAAAGGGCAAAGTTTTCACTACATAAGTAGGTAGAAAAAATTTTTATTTCATTAACCATATAGTAAAAATAGGTTTTTAAATGGTAAAAAGTCAATTTTCATATGTAGAAATTCAGTAAAACGGAAAAATCTCACTACTTAAGTAGTTAAAAGAAATTTTTCTTTTATTAACCACATAGTAAAAAAAATGGTAAAAACTCATTTTTCATTTGTAGGAATTCAGTAAAAGTGCAAAAATCTCACTGCTTAAGTAATTATAAAAAACTTTTATTTTATTAACCATATATTAAAAAAAGGTTTTCAAATGGTGAAAAGTCAGTTTTCATATGTAGGAATACAGTAGAAGTTCAAAAATCTCACTTCTTAAGTAGTTATAAAAAGATTTTACAATATTAACCATATAGTAAAAAATGGTTTTTAAATGGTAGAAAGTCAATTTTCATATGAAGGAATTCAGTGAAAGCACAAAAATCTCACTACCTAAGTAGTTATAAAAAACTTTTATTTCATTAACCATACAGTAAAAAAAGGATTTTAAATGGTAAAAAGTCAATTTTTATATGTAAGAATTCTGTTATAGTGCAAAATTTTCACAAAATGGTTATAATAAACTTTAATTTTGTTAACCATGTAGTAAAAAAAGATTTTTGAGCGGTAAAAAGTCAATATTCATATGTATGAATTCAGTATAAGTGCAAAAATCTCACTACTTAAGTAGTTATAAAAAACTTTTATTTTTTAACCATATATTAAAAAAAGGTTTTTATATGGTAAAAAGTCAGTTTTCATATGTAGGAAATCAGTAAAAGTGCAAAAATCTCACTTCTTAAGTAGTTATAAAAAACTTTTATTTTATTAAACATATATTAAAAAAAAGGTTTTTAATTGGTAAAAAGTCATTTTTCATATGTAGGAAATCAGTAAAAGTGCAAAATTCTCACTACTTTAGTAGTTATAAAAAAATCTTTTTTTTTATTAAACATATAGCAAAAAAGTCTAATAACCATATAATAACCATATAATAACCATATAATAAAAAAGTTTAATAGTAGTAACCTTTTAGTTTTTTAACCCTATAGTAAAAAATGTTTTTTTAATGGTAAAAAGTCAATTTTCACATGAAGGAATTCAGTGAAAGTACAAAAATCTCACTACTTAAGTAGTTATAAAAAACTTTTAATTTATTAACCATATAGTGAAAAAAGGATTTAAAATGGTAAAAAGTCAATTTTTTTATGTAAGAGTTCTGTTAAAGTGCAAAATTTTCACTAAAGTGGTTATAGTAAACTTTAATTTTGTTAACCATATAGTAAAAAAAAGGTTTTTGAGTGGTAAAAAGTCAATATTCATATGTATGAATTCAGTAGAAGTTCAAAAATCTCACTTCTTAAGTAGTAATAAGAAACTTTTATTTTATTAACCATATAGTAAAAAAATGGTTTTTAAATGGTAAAAGTCAGTTTTCATATGTAGGAATTCAGTGAAAGTACAAAAATCTCACTACATAAGTAGTTATAAAAAACTTTAATTCATTAACCATATAGTAAAAAATGGTTTTTAAATGGTAAAAGTCAATTTTTTTATGTAAGAATTCGGTTAAAGTGCAAAATTTTCACAAAAGTGGTTATAGTAAACATTAATTTTGTTAACCATATAGTAAAAAAAGGTTTTTGAGTGGTAAAAAGTCAATATTCATATGTATGAATTCAGTATAAGTGCAAAAATCTCACTACTTAAGTAGTTATAAAAAACTTTTATATTTTAACCATATATTAAAAAAAGGTTTTTATATGGTAAAAAGTCAGTTTTCATATGTAGGAAATCAGTAAAAGTGCAAAAATCTCACTTCTTAATTAGTTATAAAAAACTTTTATTTTATTAAACATATATTAAAAAAAAGGTTTTTAATTGGTAAAAAGTCATTTTTCATATGTAGGAAATCAGTAAAAGTGCAAAATTCTCACTACTTTAGTAGTTATAAAAAATCTTTTTTTTAATTAAACATATAGCAAAAAAGTCTAATAACCATATAATAACCATATAATAACCATATAATAAAAAAGTTTAATAGTAGTAACCTTTTAGTTTATTAACCCTATAGTGAAAAATGTTTTTTTAATGGTAAAAAGTCAATTTTCACATGAAGGAATTCAGTGAAAGTACAAAAATCTCACTACTTAAGTAGTTATAAAAAACTTTTAATTTATTAACCATAAAGTGAGAAAAGGATTTAAAATGGTAAAAAGTCAATTTTTTTATGTAAGAGTTCTGTTAAAGTGCAAAATTTTCACAAAAGTGGTTATAATAAACTTTAATTTTGTTAACCATATAGTAAAAAAAGATTTTTAAATGGTAAAAAGTCAATTTTCATATAGAGGAATTCAGTAAAAGTGCAAAAATCTCACTACTTAAGTAGTTATAAATAACTTTTCTTTTATTAACCACATAGTGGAAAAAATGTTTTTAAATGGTAAAAACTCAATTTCATATGTAGGAATTCAGTAAAATTGCAAAAAATCTCACTACTTAAGTAGTTATAAAAAACTTTATTTTATTAATCATATAGTAAAAAAAATTTTAAATGGGAAAAAGTCAATTTTCATATCTAGGTATTCTGTAAAAGTGCAAAATTTTCAATAAATAAGTAGTTAGAATTTTTTTTTCATTAATCATATAGTAAGAAAAGGTTTTTAAATGGTAAAAAGTCACTTTTCATATGTAGGAATTCAGTGAAAGTACAAAAATCGCACTACCTAAGTAGTTATAAAAAACTTATTTCATTAACCATATAGTAAAAAAGGATTTTAAATGGTAAAAAGTCAATTTTTATATGTAAGAATACTGTTAAAGTGCAAAATTGTCACAAAATGGTTCTGATAAACTTTAATTTTGTTAACCATATAGTAAAAAAGTTTTTTGAATGGTAAAAAGTCAATATTCATATGTATGAATTCAGTATAAGTGCAAAAAACTCACTACTTAAGTAGTTATAAATAACTTTTCTTTTTTTAACCACATAGTGAAAAAAAATGTTTTTAAATGGTAAAAACTCAATTTTCATATGTAGGAATTCAGTAAAATTGCAAAAAATCTCACTACTTAAGTAGTTATAAAAAACTTTATTTGATTAACCATATAGTAAAAAAAATTTTAAATGGTAAATAGTCAATTTTCATATGTAGGAATTCTGTAAAAGTACGAAATTTTCACTACTTAAGTAGTTAGAAAAAACTTTTATTTTACTATACATATAGTATAAAAAGGTTTTTAAATGGAAAAAAGTCAATTTTCATATTTAGGTATTCTGTAAAAGCGCCAAATTTTCAGTTCTTAAGTAATTAGGAAAAACTTTTATTTCATTATCCATTTAGTAAAAAAGGTTTTTAAGTGGTAAAAAGTCAACTTTCATATGTAGGAATTCAGTTAAAGTGGAAAAACCTCACTACTTAAACAATTATAAAAAACTTTTATTTTATTAACCATATAATTAAAAGAAGTTTTTTAAATGATAAAAAGTCAATTTTTATATATAGGAGTTCAGTGAAAGTGCAAAAAATCTCACTACTTAAGTAATTATAAAAAACTGTTATTTTATTAACCATATAGTAAAAAAAGGTTTTTAAATGGTAAAAAGTCAGTTTTCATATGTAGGAAGTCAGTAGAAGTTCAAAAATCTCACTACTTTAGTAGTTATAAAAAACTTTTATTTTATTAACCATATAATTAAAAGAAGTTTTTTAAATGATAAAAAGTCAATTTTCATATATAGGAGTTCAGTGAAAGTGCAAAAAATCTCACTACTTAAGTAATTATAAAAAACTTTTATTTTATTAACCATATAATTAAAAGAAGTTTTTTAAATGATAAAAAGTCAATTTTCATATATAGGAGTTCAGTGAAAAAGCAAAAAATCTCACTACTTAAGTAATTATAAAAAACTGTTATTTTATTAACCATATAGTAAAAAAAGGTTTTTAAATGGTAAAAAGTCAGTTTTCATATGTAGGAAGTCAGTAGAAGTTCAAAAATCTCACTACTTTAGTAGTTATAAAAAACTTTTATTTTATTAACCATATAATTAAAAGAAGTTTTTTAAATGATAAAAAGTCAATTTTCATATATAGGAGTTCAGTGAAAGTGCAAAAAATCTCACTACTTAAGTAATTATAAAAAACTGTTATTTTATTAACCATATAGTAAAAAAAGATTTTTAAATGGTAAAAAGTCAATTTTCATATAGAGGAATTCAGTAAAAGTGCAAAAATCTCACTACTTAAGTAATTATAAATAAGTTTTCTTTTATTAACCACATAGTGGAAAAAATGTTTTTAAATGGTAAAAACTCAATTTTCATATGTAGGATTTCAGTAAAATTGCAAAAAATCTCACTACTTAAGTAGTTATAAAAAACTTTATTTTATTAATCATATAGTAAAAAAAATTTTAAATGGGAAAAAGTTAATTTTCATATCTAGGTATTCTGTAAAAGTGCAAAATTTTCAATACATAAGTAGTTAGAAATTTTTTTTTCATTAATCATATAGTAAAAAAAGGTTTTTAAATGGTAAAAAGTCACTTTTCATATGTAGGAATTCAGTGAAAGTACAAAAATCGCACTACCTAAGTAGTTATAAAAAACTTATTTCATTAACGATATAGTAAAAAAAGGATTTTAAATGGTAAAAAGTCAATTTTTATATGTAAGAATACTGTTAAAGTGCAAAATTGTCACAAAATGGTTCTGATAAACTTTAATTTTGTTCACCATATAGTATAAAAAATTTTTTGAATGGTAAAAAGTCAATTTTCATATTTAGGTATTCTGTAAAAGCGCCAAATTTTCACTTCTTAAGTAATTAGGAAAAACTTTTATTTCATTATCCATTTAGTAAAAAAGGTTTTTAAATGGTAAAAAGTCAATTTTCATATGTAGTAATTCAGTAAAAGTGGAAAAACCTCACTACTTAAACAATTATAAAAAACTTTTATTTTATTAACCATATAATTAAAAGAAGTTTTTTAAATGATAAGAAGTCAATTTTTATATATAGGAGTTCAGTGAAAGTGCAAAAAATCTCACTACTTAAGTAATTATAAAAAACTGTTATTTTATTAACCATATAGTAAAAAAAGGTTTTTAAATGGTAAAAAGTCAGTTTTCATATGTAGGAAGTCAGTAGAAGTTCAAAAATCTCACTACTTTAGTAGTTATAAAAAACTTTTATTTTATTAACCATATAATTAAAAGAAGTTTTTTAAATGATAAAAAGTCAATTTTCATATATAGGAGTTCAGTGAAAGTGCAAAAAATCTCACTACTTAAGTAATTATAAAAAACTTTTATTTTATTAACCATATAATTAAAAGAAGTTTTTTAAATGATAAAAAGTCAATTTTCATATATAGGAGTTCAGTGAAAAAGCAAAAAATCTCACTACTTAAGTAATTATAAAAAACTGTTATTTTATTAACCATATAGTAAAAAAAGGTTTTTAAATGGTAAAAAGTCAGTTTTCATATGTAGGAAGTCAGTAGAAGTTCAAAAATCTCACTACTTTAGTAGTTATAAAAAACTTTTATTTTATTAACCATATAATTAAAAGAAGTTTTTTAAATGATAAAAAGTCCATTTTCATATATAGGAGTTCAGTGAAAGTGCAAAAAATCTCACTACTTAAGTAATTATAAAAAACTGTTATTTTATTAACCATATAGTAAAAAAAGATTTTTAAATGGTAAAAAGTCAATTTTCATATAGAGGAATTCAGTAAAAGTGCAAAAATCTCACTACTTAAGTAATTATAAATAAGTTTTCTTTTATTAACCACATAGTGGAAAAAATGTTTTTAAATGGTAAAAACTCAATTTTCATATGTAGGATTTCAGTAAAATTGCAAAAAATCTCACTACTTAAGTAGTTATAAAAAACTTTATTTTATTAATCATATAGTAAAAAAAATTTTAAATGGGAAAAAGTCAATTTTCATATCTAGGTATTCTGTAAAAGTGCAAAATTTTCAATACATAAGTAGTTAGAAATTTTTTTTTCATTAATCATATAGTAAAAAAAGGTTTTTAAATGGTAAAAAGTCACTTTTCATATGTAGGAATTCAGTGAAAGTACAAAAATCGCACTACCTAAGTAGTTATAAAAAACTTATTTCATTAACCATATAGTAAAAAAAGGATTTTAAATGGTAAAAAGTCAATTTTTATATGTAAGAATACTGTTAAAGTGCAAAATTGTCACAAAATGGTTCTGATAAACTTTAATTTTGTTCACCATATAGTATAAAAAATTTTTTGAATGGTAAAAAGTCAATATTCATATGTATGAATTCAGTATAAGTGCAAAAAACTCACTACTTAAGTAGTTTTAAAAAACTGTTATTTTATTAAACATATATTAAAAAAAAAGGTTTTTAATTGGTAAAAAGTCATTTTTCATATGTAGGAAATCAGTAGAAGTACAAAAATCTCACTACTTAAGTAGTTATAAATAACTTTTCTTTCATTAACCACATAGTGAAAAAAAATGTTTTTAAATGGTAAAAACTCAATTTTCATATGTAGGAATTCAGTAAAATTGCAAAAAATCTCACTATTTAAGTAGTTATAAAAAACTTTATTTGATTAACCATATAGTAAAAAAAATTTTAAATGGTAAATAGTCAATTTTCATATGTAGGAATTCTGTAAAAGTACGAAATTTTCACTACTTAAGTAGTTAGAAAAAACTTTTATTTTACTATACATATAGTATAAAAAGGTTTTTAAATGGAAAAAAGTCAATTTTCATATTTAGGTATTCTGTAAAAGCGCCAAATTTTCACTTCTTAAGTAATTAGGAAAAACTTTTATTTCATTATCCATTTAGTAAAAAAGGTTTTTAAATGGTAAAAAGTCAATTTTCATATGTAGTAATTCAGTAAAAGTGGAAAAACCTCACTACTTAAGTAATTATAAAAAACTTTTATTTTATTAACCATATATTTAAAAAAAGGTTTTTAAATGGTAAAAAGTCAGTTTTCATATGTAGGAAGTCAGTAGAAGTTCAAAAATCTCACTACTTTAGTAGTTATAAAAAACTTTTATTTTATTAACCATATAATTAAAAGAAGTTTTTTAAATGATAAAAAGTCGATTTTCATATATAGGAGTTCAGTGAAAGTGCAAAAAATCTCACTACTTAAGTAATTATAAAAAACTGTTATTTTATTAACCATATATTAAAAAAAAGTTTTTTAAATGGTAAAAAGTCAGTTTTCATATGTAGGAATTCAGTAGAAGTTCAAAAATCTCACTTTTTAAGTAGTTATAAAAAACTTTTATTTTATTAACCATATAGTAAAAAATGGTTTTTAAATGGTAAAAGTCAATTTTCATATGAAGGAATTCATTGAAAGTACAAAAATCTCACTATCTAAATAGTTATAAAAAACTTTTATTTCATTAACCATATAGTAAAAAAAGGATTTTAAATGGTGAAAAGTCAATTTTTATATGTAAGAAATCTGTTAAAGTGCAAAATTTTCACAAAAGTGGTTATAGTAAACTTTAATTTTGTTAACCATGTAGTATAAAAAGGTTTTTGAGTGGTAAAAAGTTAATATTCATATGTATGAATTCAGTATAAGTGCAAAAATCCCACTACTTTAGTAGTTATAAAAAAACTTTTATTTTATTAACCATATAATTAAAAGAAGTTTTCTAAATGGTAAAAAGTTAGTTTTCATATATAGGAATTCAGTAAAAGTGCAAAAAATCTCACTACTTAAGTAGTTATAAAAAACTTTATTTTATTAACCATATAGTGAAAAAAATTTTAAGTGGTAAATAGTCAATTTTCATATGTAGGAATTCTGTAAAAGTACGAAATTTTCACTACTTAAGTAGTTAGAAAAAACTTTTATTTTACTATACATATAGTATAAAAAGGTTTTTAAATGGAAAAAAGTCAATTTTCATATTTAGGTATTGTGTAAAAGCGCCAAATTTTCACTTCTTAAGTAATTAGGAAAAACTTTTATTTCATTAACCATTTATTAAAAAAGGTTTTTAAATGGTAAAAAGTCAATTTTCATATTTAGGAATTCAGTAAAAATGGAAAAATCTCACTAATTAAGTAATTATAAAAAACTTTTATTTTATTAACCATATATTAAAAAAAAGTTTTTAAATGGTAAAAAGTCAGTTTTCATATGTAGGAATTCAGTAGAAGTTCAAAAATCTCACTTTTTAAGTAGTTATAAAAAACTTTTATTTTATTAACCATATAGTAAAAAATGGTTTTTAAAAGATAAAAGTCAATTTTTATATGTAAGAAAACTGTTAAAGTGCAAAATTTTCACAAAAGTGGTTATAGTAAACTTTAATTTTGTTAACCATATAGTAAAAAAAGGTTTTTGGGTGGTAAAAAGTCAATATTCATATGTATGAATTCAGTATAAGTGCAAAAATCCCACTACTTTAGTAGTTATAAAAAACTTTTGTTTTATTAACCATATAATTAAAAAAAGTTTTTTTAAATGGTAAAAAGTTAGTTTTCATATATAGGAATTCAGTAAAAGTGCAAAAAATCTCACTACTTAAGTAGTTATAAAAAACTTTATTTTATTAACCATATAGTAAAAAAAATTTTAAATGGTAAATAGTCAATTTTCATATGTAGGAATTCTGTAAAAGTACGAAATTTTCACTACTTAAGTAGTTAGAAAAACTTTTATTTTACTATACATATAGTATAAAAAGGTTTTTAAATGGAAAAAAGTCAATTTTCATATTTAGGCATTCTGTAAAAGCGCCAAATTTTCACTTCTTGAGTAGTTAGGAAAAACTTTTATTTCATTAGCCATATAGTGACAAAATGTTTTTAAATGTTAAAAAGTCAATTTTCATATGTAGGAATTCAGTAAAAATGGAAAAATCTCACTACTTAAGTAATTATAAAAAACTTTTATTTTTTTAACCATATATTAGAAAAAGGTTTTTAAATGGTAAAAAGTCAGTTTTCATATGTAGGAATTCAGTAGAAGTTCAAAAATCTCACTTTTTAAGTAGTTTTAGAAAACTTTTATTTTATTAACCATATAGTAAAAAATGGTTTTTAAATGGTAAAAGTCAATTTTTATATGTAAGAATTCTGTTAAAGTGCAAAATTTTCACAAAAGTGGTTATAGTAAACTTTAATTTTGTTAACCATATAGTAAGAAAAGGTTTTTGAGTGGCAAAAAGTCAATATTCATATGTATGAATTCAGTATAAGTGCAAAAATCCCACTACTTTAGTAGTTATAAAAAACTTTTGTTTTATTAACCATATAATTAAAAAAAGTTTTTTTAAATGGTAAAAAGTTAGTTTTCATATACAGGAATTCAGTAAAAGTGCAAAAAATCTCACTACTTAAGTAGTTATAAAAAACTTTATTTTATTAACCATATAGTAAAAAAAATTTTAAATGGTAAATAGTCAATTTTCATATGTAGGAATTCTGTAAAAGTACGAAATTTTCACTACTTAAGTAGTTAGAAAAACTTTTATTTTACTATACATATAGTATAAAAAGGTTTTTAAATGGAAAAAAGTCAATTTTCATATTTAGGCATTCTGTAAAAGCGCCAAATTTTCACTTCTTGAGTAGTTAGGAAAAAATTTTATTTCATTAGCCATTTAGTGACAAAATGTTTTTAAATGTTAAAAAGTCAATTTTCATATGTAGGAATTCAGTAAAAATGGAAAAATCTCACTACTTAAGTAATTATAAAAAACTTTTATTTTTTTAAACATATATTAAAAAAAGGTTTTTAAATGGTAAAAAGTCAGTTTTCATATGTAGGAATTCAGTAGAAGTTCAAAAATCTCACTTTTTAAGTAGTTTTAGAAAACTTTTATTTTATTAACCATATAGTAAAAAATGGTTTTTAAATGGTAAAAGTCAATTTTTATATGTAAGAATTCTGTTAAAGTGCAAAATTTTCACAAAAGTGGTTATAGTAAACTTTAATTTTGTTAACCATATAGTAAGAAAAGGTTTTTGAGTGGTAAAAAGTCAATATTCATATGTATGAATTAAGTATAAGTGCAAAAGTCCCACTACGTTAGTAGTTATAAAAAACTTTTATTTTATTAACCATATAATTAAAAGAAGTTTTTTAAATGGTAAAAAAGTTAGTTTTCATACATAGGAATTCAGTAAAAGTGCAAAAAATCTCACTACTTAAGTAGTTTTAAAAAACTTTATTTTATTAACCATATAGTAAAAAAAATTTTAAATGGTAAATAGTCAATTTTCATATGTAGGAATTCTGTAAAAGTGAGAAATTTTCACTACTTAAGTAGTTAGAAAAAACTTTTATTTTACTATACATATAGTATAAAAAGGTTTTTAAATGGAAAAAAGTCAATTTTCATATTTAGGCATTCTGTAAAAGCGCCAAATTTTCACTTCTTGAGTAGTTTGGAAAAACTTTTATTTCATTAGCCATATAGTGAAAAAATGTTTTTAAATGGTAAAAAGTCAATTTTCATATGTAGGAATTCAGTAAAAATGGAAAAATCTCACTACTTAAGTAATTATAGAAAACTATTATTTTATTAACCATATATTAAAAAAAGGTTTTTAAATGGTAAAAAGTCAGTTTTCATATGTAGGAATTCAGTAGAAGTTCAAAAATCTCACTTTTTAAGTAGTTATAAAAAACTTTTATTACATTAACCATATAGTAAAAAATGGTTTTTAAATGGTAAAAGTCAATTTTTATATGTAAGAATTCTGTTAAAGTGCAAAATTTTCACAAAAGTGGTTATAGTAAACTTTAATTTTGTTAACCATATAGTAAAAAAAGGTTTTTGAGTGGTAAAAAGTCAATATTCATATGTATGAATTCAGTATAAGTGCCAAAATCCCACTATTTTAGTAGTTATAAAAAACTTTTATTTTATTAACCATATAATTAAAAGAAGTTTTTTAAATGGTAAAAAGTTAGTTTTCATATATAGGAATTCAGTAAAAGTGCAAAAAATCTCACTACTTAAGTAGTTATAAAAAACTTTATTTTATTAACAAAATAGTAAAAAAAATTTTAAATGGTAATTAGTCAATTTTCATATGTAGGAATTCTGTAAAAGTACGAAATTTTCACTACTTAAGTAGTTAGAAAAAACTTTTAATTTACTATACATATAGTATAAAAAGGTTTTTAAATGGAAAAAAGTCAATTTTCATATTTAGGCATTCTGTAAAAGCGCCAAATTTTCACTTCTTGAGTAGTTAGGAAAAACTTTTATTTCATTAGCCATATGGTGAAAAAATGTTTTTAAATGGTAAAAAGTCAATTTTCATATGTAGGAATTCAGTAAAAATGGAAAAATCTCACTACTTAAGTAATTATAGAAAACTATTATTTTATTAACCATATATTAAAAAAAGGTTTTTAAATGGTAAAAAGTCAGTTTTCATATGTAGGAATTCAGTAGAAGTTCAAAAATCTCACTTTTTAAGTAGTTATAAAAAACTTTTATTTTATTAACCATATAGTAAAAAATGGTTTTTAAATGGTAAAAGTCAATTTTTATATGTAAGAATTCTGTTAAAGTGCAAAATTTTCACAAAAGTGGTTATAGTAAACTTTAATTTTGTTAACCATATAGTAAAAAAATGTTTTTGAGTGGTAAAAAGTCAATATTCATATGTATGAATTCAGTATAAGTGCAAAAATCCCACTAATTTAGTAGTTATAAAAAACTTTTATTTTATTAACCATATAATTAAAAGAAGTTTTTTAAATGGTAAAAAGTTAGTTTTCATATATAGGAATTCAGTAAAAGTGCAAAAAATCTCACTACTTAAGTAGTTATAAAAAACTTTATTTTATTAACAAAATAGTATAAAACATTTTAAATGGTAATTAGTCAATTTTCATATGTAGGAATTCTGTAAAAGTACGAAATTTTCACTACTTTAGTAGTTAGAAAAAACTTTTAATTTACTATACATATAGTATAAAAAGGTTTTTAAATGGAAAAAAGTCAATTTTCATATTTAGGCATTCTGTAAAAGCGCCAAATTTTCACTTCTTGAGTAGTTAGGAAAAACTTTTATTTCATTAGCCATATAGTGAAAAAATGTTTTTAAATGGTAAAAAGTCAATTTTCATATGTAGGAATTCAGTAAAAGTGGAAAAATCTCACTACTTAAGTAATTATAAAAAACTTTTATTTTATTAACCATATATTAAAAAAGGTTTTTAAATGGTAAAAAGTCAGTTTTCATATGTAAGAATTCAGTAGAAGTTCAAAAATCTCACTTCTTAAGTAGTAATAAAAAACTTTTATTTTATTTACCATATAGTAAAAAAAATGGTTTTTAAATGGTAAAAGTCAGTTTTCATATGTAGGAATTCAGTAGAAGTTCAAAAATCTCACTTTTTAAGTAGTTATAAAAAACTTTTATTTTATTAACCATATAGTAAAAAATGGTTTTTAAATGGTAAAAGTCAATTTTTATATGTGAGAATTCTGTTAAAGTGCAAAATTTTCACAAAAGTGGTTATAGTAAACTTTAATTTTGTTAACCATATAGTAAAAAAAGGTTTTTGAGTGGTAAAAAGTCAATATTCATATGTATGAATTCAGTATAAGTGCAAAAATCCCACTATTTTAGTAGTTATAAAAAACTTTTATTTTATTAACCATATAATTAAAAGAAGTTTTTTAAATGGTAAAAAGATAGTTTTCATATATAGGAATTCAGTAAAAGTGCAAAAAATCTCACTACTTAAGTAGTTATAAAAAACTTTATTTTATTAACAAAATAGTAAAAAAAATTTTAAATGGTAATTAGTCAATTTTCATATGTAGGAATTCTGTAAAAGTACGAAATTTTCACTACTTAAGTAGTTAGAAAAAACTTTTAATTTACTATACATATAGTATAAAAAGGTTTTTAAATGGAAAAAAGTCAATTTTCATATTTAGGCATTCTGTAAAAGCGCCAAATTTTCACTTCTTGAGTAGTTAGGAAAAACTTTTATTTCATTAGCCATATAGTGAAAAAATGTTTTTAAATGGTAAAAAGTCAATTTTCATATGTAGGAATTCAGTAAAAGTGGAAAAATCTCACCACTTAAGTAATTATAAAAAACTTTTATTTTATTAACCATATATTAAAAAAGGTTTTTAAATGGTAAAAAGTCAGTTTTCATATGTAAGAATTCAGTAGAAGTTCAAAAATCTCACTTCTTAAGTAGTAATAAAAAACTTTTATTTTATTAACCATATAGTAAAAAAATGGTTTTTAAATGGTAAAAGTCAGTTTTCATATATAGGAATTCAGTGAAAGTACAAAAATCTCACTACATAAGTAGTTATAAAAAACTTTATTTCATTAACCATATAGTAAAAAAAGGATTTTAAATGGTAAAAAGTCAATTTTTATATGTGAGAATTCTGTTAAAGTGCAAAATTTTCACAAAAGTGGTTATAATAAACTTTAATTTTGTTAACCATTTATTAAAAAAGGTTTTTGAGTGGTAAAAAGTCAATATTCATTTGTATGAATTCAGTATAAGTGCAAAAATCCCACTACTTAAGTAGTTATAAAAAAACTTTATTTTATCAACCATATAGTAATAAAAGGTTTTAAAATGGTAAATAGTCAATTTTCATATATAGGAATTCTGTAAAAGTGCAAAA
This sequence comes from Convolutriloba macropyga, assembly GCF_964194025.1. Classification (NCBI taxonomy): domain Eukaryota; kingdom Metazoa; phylum Xenacoelomorpha; order Acoela; family Convolutidae; genus Convolutriloba; species Convolutriloba macropyga. Next base: position 41,913,930 of record NC_134472.1, read on the forward strand.
CTTTCACTACTTAAGTAGTTAGAAAAAACTTTTATTTTAATAACCTTATGGTACAAAAAAGTTTTAAATGGTAAAAAGTCATTTTTTAAATGTAAAAATTCTGTAAAAGTGCAAAAATCTCACTACTTAAGTAGTTCGAAAAAAACTTTTCTTTTACTATACATATAGTATAAAAAGGTTTTTAAATGGAAAAAAGTCAATTTTCATATTTAGGTATTCTGTAAAAGCGCCAAATTTTCACTTCTTAAGTAATTAGGAAAAACTTTTATTTCATTAACCATATAGTAAAAACATGTTTTTAAATGGTAAAAAGTCAATTTTCATATGTAGGAATTCAGTAAAAGTGGAAAAATCTCACTACTTAAGTAATTATAAAAAACTTTTATTTTATTAACCATATATTAAAAAAAGGTTTTTAAATGGTAAAAAGTCAGTTTTCATATGTAGGAATTCAGTAGAAGTTCAAAAATCTCACTTTTTAAGTAGTTATAAAAAACTTTTATTTTATTAACCATATAGTAAAAAATGGTTTTTAAATGGTAAAAGTCAATTTTCATGTGAAGGAATTCATTGAAAGTACAAAAATCTCACTATCTAAATAGTTATAAAAAACTTTTATTTCATTAACCATATAGTAAAAAAAGGATTTTAAATGGTAAAAAGTCAATTTTTATATGTAAGAATTCTGTTAAAGTGCAAAATTTTCACAAAAAATATTATAGTAAACATTAATTTTGTTAACCATATAGTAAAAAAAAGTTTTTGAGTGGTAAAAAGTCAATATTCATATGTATGAATTCAGTATAAGTGCAAAAATCCCACTACTTTAGTAGTTATGAAAAACTTTTATTTTATTAACCATATATTAAAAAAAGGTTTTTAAATGGTAAAAAGTCACTTTTCATATGTAGGAATTCAGTAGAAGTTCAAAAATCTCACTTATTAAGTAGTTATAAAAAAAAAACTTTTATTTTTTAACCAAATAGTAAAAAATGGGTTTTAAATGGTAAAAAGTCAATTTTCATATGTAGGAATTCAGTGAAAGTACAAAAATCTCACTACCTAAGTAGTTATAAAAAACTTTTGTTTCATTAACAATATAGTAAAAAAAGGATTTTAAATGGTAAAAAGTCAATTATTATATGTAAGAATTCCCTTAAAGTGCAAAATTTCACAAAAGTGGTTAAAAAAACTTTAAATTTGTTAACCATATAGTGAAAAAAGGTTTTTAAATGGTAGAAAGTCAATATTCATTTGTATGAATTCAGTAAAAGTGCAAAAATCACACTACTTAAGTAGTTATAAAAAACTTTAATTCATTAACCATATAGTAAAAAAAGGATTTTAAATGGTAAAAAGTCAATTTTTATATGTGAGAATTCTGTTAAAGTGCAAAATTTTCACAAAAGTGGTTATAATAAACTTTAATTTTGTTAACCATATAATAAAAAAAGGTTTTTGAGTGGTAAAAAGTCAATATTCATTTGTATGAATTCAGTATAAGTGCAAAAATCCCACTACTTAAGTAGTTATAAAAAAACTTTATTTTATCAACCATATAGTAATAAAAGGTTTTTAAATGGTAAATAGTCAATTTTCATATGTAGGAATTCTGTAAAAGTGCAAAACTTTCACTACTTAAGTAGTTAGAAAAAAATTTTATTTTAATAACCTTATGGTAAAAAAAAATTTAAATGGTAAAAAGTCATTTTTTAAATGTAAAAATTCTGTAAAAGTGCAAAAATCTCACTACTTAAGTAGTTCGAAAAAACTTTTCTTTTACTATACATATAGTATAAAAAGGTATTTAAATGGAAAAAAGTCAATTTTCATATTTAGGTATTCTGTAAAAGCGCCAAATTTTCACTTCTTAAGTAATTAGGAAAAACTTTTATTTCATTAACCATATAGTAAAAACATGTTTTTAAATGGTAAAAAGTCAATTTTCATATGTAGGAATTCAGTAAAAGTGGAAAAATCTCACTAATTAAGTATATATAAAAAACTTTTATTTTATTAACCATATATTAAAAAAAGGTTTTTAAATGGTAAAAAGTCAGTTTTCATATGTAGGAATTCAGTAGCAGTTCAAAAATCTCACTTTTTAAGTAGTTATAAAAAACTTTTATTTCACTAACCATATAGTAAAAAAAGGATTTTAAATGGTAAAAAGTCAATTTTTATATGTGAGAATTCTGTTAAAAAGCAAAATTTTCACAAAAGTGGTTATAATAAACTTTAATTTTGTTAACCATATAATAAAAAAAGGTTTTTGAGTGGTAAAAAGTCAATATTCATTTGTATGAATTCAGTATAAGTGCAAAAATCCCACTACTTAAGTAGTTATAAAAAAACTTTATTTTATCAACCATATAGTAATAAAAGGTTTTTAAATGGTAAATAGTCAATTTTCATATGTAGGAATTCTGTAAAAGTGCAAAACTTTCACTACTTAAGTAGTTAGAAAAAACTTTTTTTTACTATACATATAGTATAAAAAGGTTTTTAAATGGAAAAAAGTCAATTTTCATATTTAGGTATTCTGTAAAAGCGCCAAATTTTCACTTCTTAAGTAATTAGGAAAAAATTTTATTTCAATAACCATATAGTAAAAACATGTTTTTAAATGGTAAAAAGTCAATTTTCATGTGTAGGAATTCAGTAAAAGTGGAAAAATCTCACTACATAAGTAATTATAAAAAACTTTTATTTTATTAACCATATATTAAAAAAAGGTTTTTAAATGGTAAAAAGTCAGTTTTCATATGTAGGAATTCAGTAGAAGTTCAAAAATCTCACTTTTTAAGTAGTTATAAAAAACTTTTATTTTATTAACCATATAGTAAAAAAGGGTTTTTAAATGGTAAAAGTCAATTTTCATATGAAGGAATTCATTGAAAGTACAAAAATCTCACTATCTAAATAGTTATAAAAAACTTTTATTTCATTAACCATATAGTAAAAAAAGGATTTTAAATGGTGAAAAGTCAATTTTTATATGTAAGAAGTCTGTTAAAGTGCAAAATTTTCACAAAAAAGGTTATAGTAAACTTTAATTTTGTTAACCATTTGGTAAAAAAAGGTTTTTGAGTGGTAAAAAGTCAATATTCATATGTATGAATTCAGTATAAGTGCAAAAATCCCACTACTTTAGTAGTTATAAAAAACTTTTATTTTATTAACCATATATTAAAAAAAAGGTTTTTAAATGGTAAAAAGTCACTTTTCATATGTAGGAATTCAGTAGAAGTTCAAAAATCTCACTTATTAAGTAGTTATAAAAAAAACTTTTTTTTAATTAACCAAATAGTAAAAAAATGGGTTTTAAATGGTAAAAAGTCAGTTTTCATATGTAGGAATTCAGTGAAAGTACAAAAATCTCACTACCTAAGTAGTTATAAAAACTTTATTTTGTTAACCATATAGTAATAAATGGTTTTTAAATGGTAAATAGTCAATTTTCATATGTAGGAATTCTGTAAAAGTGCAAAAATCTCAAAACTTAAGTAGAGAGAAAAAAATTTTATATTACTATACATATAGTAAAAACAGACTTTTAAATGGCAAAAGTCAATATTCATATTTAAATATTCTGTAAAAGTGCAAAATTTCCACTACATAAGTAGTTAGAAAAAATTTTTATTTCATTAACAATATAGTAAAAAAAGGATTTTAAATGGTAAAAAGTCAATTATTATATGTAAGAATTCTGTTAAAGTGCAAAATTTCACAAAAGTGGTTTAAAAAACTTTAATTTTGTTAACCATATAGTGTAAAAAGGTTTTCAAATGGTAGAAAGTCAATATTCATATGTATGAATTCAGTAAAAGTGCAAAAGTCACACTACTTAAGTAGTTATAAAAAACTTTCATTTTACTAACCATATATTAAAAAAAGGTTTTTATATGGTAAAAAGTCAGTTTTCATATGTAGGAATTCAGTAAAAGTGCAAAAATCTCACTACTTAAGTAGTTATGAAAAACTTTTATCTAATTAACCATATAGTAAAAAATTGTTTTTAAATGGTAAAAAGTCAATTTTCATATAAAGGAATTCAGTGTAAGTACAAAAATCCCACTACCTAAGTAGTTATAAAAAACTTTTATTTCATTAGCCATATAGTGAAAAAGTATTTTAAATGGTAAAAAGTCAGTTTTTATATGTAAGAATTCTGTTAAAGTGCAAAATTTTTACAAAATTGGTTATAATAAACTTTAATTTTGTTAACCATATAGTAAAAAAAGGTTTTTAAATGGTAAAAAGTCAATATTCATATGTATGAATTCAGTGAGAGTACAAAAATCCCACTACCTAAGTAGTTATAAAAAACTTTTATTTCATGAGCCATATAGTGAAAAAAGTATTTTAAATGGTAAAAAGTCAATTTTTATATGTAAGAATTCTGTTAAAATGCCAAATTTTCACAAAAGTGGTTAAAAAAACTTTAATTTTGTTAACCATATAGTAAAAAAAGGTTTTTTACTGGTTGAAAGTCAATATTCATATGTATGAATTCAGTAAAAGTGCAAAAATCAGACTACTTAATTAGTTTTAAAAAACTTTTATTTTATTAACCATATAGTAAAAAATGGTTTTTAAATGGTAAAAGTCAATTTTCATATGAAGGAATTCATTGAAAGTACAAAAATCTCACTATCTAAATAGTTATAAAAAACTTTTATTTCATTAACCATATAGTAAAAAAAAAGGATTTTAAATGGTGAAAAGTCAATTTTTATATGCAAGAATTCTGTTAAAGTGCAAAATTTTCACAAAAAAGTTTATAGTAAACTTTAATTTTGTTAACCATTTGGTAAAAAAAAGGTTTTTGAGTGGTAAAAAGTCCATATTCATATGTATGAATTCAGTATAAGTGCAAAAATCCCACTACTTTAGTAGTTATAAAAAACTTTTATTTTATTAACCATATATTAAAGAAAGGTTTTTAAATGGTAAAGAGTCACTTTTCATATGTAGGAATTCAGTAGAAGTTCAAAAATCTCACTTATTAAGTAGTTATAAAAAAAACTTTTATTTTATTAACCAAATAGTAAAAAAAATGGGTTTCAAATGGTAAAAAGTCAGTTTTCATATGTAGGAATTCAGTGAAAGTACAAAAATCTCACTACCTAAGTAGTTATAAAAAACTTTATTTTGTTAACCATATAGTAATAAAAGGTTTTTAAATGGTAAATAGTCAATTTTCATATGTAGGAATTCTGTAAAAGTGCAAAAATCTCAAAACTTAAGTAGAGAGAAAAAAAATTTTATATTACTATACATATAGTAAAAACAGACTTTTAAATGGCAAAAGTCAATATTCATATTTAGATATTCTGTAAAAGTGCAAAATTTTCACTACATAAGTAGTTAGAAAAAATTTTTATTTCATTAAAAATATAGTAAAAAAAGGATTTTAAATGGTAAAAAGTCAATTATAATATGTAAGAATTCTGTTAAAGTGCAAAATTTCACAAAAGTGGTTTAAAAAACTTTAAATTTGTTAACCACATAATGAAAAAAGGTTTTTAAATGGTAGAAAATCAATATTCATATGTATGAATTCAGTAAAAGTGCAAAAGTCACACTACTTAAGTAGTTATAAAAAACTTTCATTTTTCTAACCATTTATTAAAAAAAGGTTTTTATATGGTAAAAAGTCAGTTTTCATATGTAGGAATTCAGTAAAAGTGCAAAAATCTCACTACTTAAGTAGTTATGAAAAACTTTTATCTAATTAACCATATAGTAAAAAATTGTTTTTAAATGGTAAAAAGTCAATTTTCATATAAAGGAATTCAGTGTAAGTACAAAAATCCCACTACCTAAGTAGTTATAAAAAACTTTTATTTCATTAGCCATATAGTGAAAAAAGTACTTTAAATGGTAAAAAGTCAATTTTTATATGTAAGAATTCTGTTAAAGTGCAAAATTTTTACAAAATTGGTTATAATAAACTTTAATTTTGTTAACCATATAGTAAAAAAAGGTTTTTAAATGGTAAAAAGTCAATATTTATATGTATGAATTCAGTGAGAGTACAAAAATCCCACTACCTAAGTAGTTACAAAAAACTTTTATTTCATGAGCCATATAGTGAAAAAAGTATTTTAAATGGTAAAAAGTCAATTTTTATATGTAAGAATTCTGTTAAAATGCCAAATTTTCACAAAAGTGGTTAAAAAAACTTTAATTTTGTTAACCATATAGTAAAAAAAGGTTTCTGACTGGTAGAAAGTCAATATTCATATGTATGAATTCAGTAAAAGTGCAAAAATCAGACTACTTAATTAGTTATAAAAAACTTTTATTTTATTAATCATATATTAAAAAAAAGGTTTTTATATGGTAAAAAGTCAGTTTTCATATGTCGGAATTCAGTAGAAGTTCAAAAATCTCACTTCTTAAGTAGTTATAAAAAAACTTTAATTTCATTAACCATATAGTAAAAAAAGGTCTTTATATGGTAAATAGTCAATATTCATATGTATGAATTCAGTAAAAGTGCAAAAATCTCACTTCTTAATAGTTATAAAAAAACTTTTATTTTATTAACCATACAGTTAAAAGAAGTTTTTTAAATGGTAAAAAGTTAGTTTTCATATATAGGAATTCAGTAAAAGTGCAAAAATCTCACTTCTTAAGTAGTTATAAAAAACTTTTATTTTATTAAACATATATTAAAAAAAGATTTTTGAATGGTAAAAAGTCAGTTTTCATATATAGGAAATCAGTAAAATTTCAAAATTATCACTACTTTAGTAGTTATGAAAAAAAAATTTTATTAACCATATAGTAAAAAAGTCTAATAACCTTATAATAACCATATAATAACCATATAATAACCATAAAACAACGATATAATAAAAAAAGTTTAATAGTAGTAACCTTTTAGTTTATTAACCACATAGTAAAGACAGTTTTTTTAATGTTAAAAAGTCAATTTTCATATGTAGAACTTCAGTAGAAGTGTAAAAAAAAATTTCATTTTTCAATTAGTTGAAGATAATTATTGATATGATATAGTAAAAAAGGTTTTTATTTGGTAAAAATCAATTCTCATATATACAAATTCAGTAGGAGTGCAAAAAATTTTTTTTCACAGCCAGTTAGAGATAATTTTTGCTATTATGCTTATAGAGCGAATTATCAACCGTTTCTCACCACTCTGCATTAGTTCACCTTTCAATTCTCCCTCCACCCGTCTCAGTTTTTTTCTGCTCTCTCCTTTTCTCCCTGCGTGGTCGATCTCTGTCTCTCAACGGGTCCCACGCTATAGGCCAATCGATCATTCGATCACTCGTTCGCTTGCTGACTTTCTTTCTTCCTCACACACACACACAAACATACACCAAATAAACCGTTTTCTCTGGCTGTCTTCATTATAAGCCGTGTTTGCCGCTAGCGCTCAATATAATTTTACACATCGCTTGCTCCAGCTAACCGTCCTCCATCTGTCCTTCTTCCTTTGGTTCCTTGCTTCCGACTTGTATCTCAATTGGCCCTACACTTGCGCTATCAATTGCTCAATCACTCCACTCGTTCTCCCACCTACTTTTTTTCTCGCTTGCTCCCTTTCACTCGTTTTCTCCCGTTGTGTATCTTCACAAACTCTAATTCTCATTTTTCTACCCTTGTTTGCTCGCTCTTGGTCTCTCAACCGTAATCACACCCTAATCGCTTGGTCACGCACTTCCTCGAGTACTCTCCACACTCGTTTTCTCAAATTATTCACCAGCTGTTTGCCGCAACACACTTTCTTCTCTCTTCTCCACCTGTCTGCTCATGTTTTGTCTCTGAGTTGGTCACACACATAATAAATCGATTGGTTGCCTGCTCAATTGCTCGCTCACTTCAACGATTGCTGCTGTTCTCGTATCGTTTTCTCCAGCTGTCTGCCTTGCGCATCCGTCTGAACACATCGTTCTCTTTCTCTCTCTCTCTCTCTCTCTCTCTCTCTCTCGTCTTCTCCCCTTAGTTGCTCAATCTTCGTCTCTCAATCGGTCACACATACTAGCCCGATCGATTGCTCGGTCCCTTGCTCACTAATTTTTGCTCTGGTTTTTGTTTTTGATTCGTTAGCACAGTTTTCCTTCACTCCTACTTTTTTCAGTTTACAATGCACTCTCTTCACCTATCCACCTCCTTGGTTGTCCCTCGCCTTAGTCTTACGCTGTCCTGGCAGTCTACATCATTCTACTTTCTTCAGTTTTTCTTCTTTGACTTACATCCCCCCTTGTTCTCAATATGCCTGTTTATCTCTCTGTCTCATCCCATTCCTCTCTCTCTGTCACTTGCTTTCCTGATGAATATGCTGAAAACTAAAATATACCAGCACCTCAAACAGTTTCTTTATCTAACACAACAGTTCTGTGGTGCCCGTATGAGTAAATTGCAGACGCTGGATATGAGACTTGCTACAGCGCAGAAAAAAAAGAAAACTGACACTAAATTTGCCCATCTTGATTACTTTGACGCCATTGTTGTAAAAATTGTAATGATTGCGTGCAGCCCCCTTACAAATGCTGCAGCCTGAAAGCGAAATAGTGGAAGAGTTCCAATCAAAGCAAAAAAATTAAAGTAAGGAACTTAATTTTTTTAATGACTATTCTGACAAAGTTTCAATTTTAGTTTATTTGCAAAAATTTAACTGAAAAATCCCCCATAAATTTTATTCACATTTGCTCAGGCTCCGAATAATTGTTTAACCAGTTTATTGCTTGGATTTGCCTACCGTTGTCGATAATTGTTTCTAAGTACAATGCATTTCTGTAAAAGACTCCGTTTTATGGCACAGTCGGGTATGTATTTGCGCTCAGTGTTGATGCAAAGCAAAGCAAATCGAACTGTTAGTCCCTTACTATCTGGGATAACCCGCTAAACTCTCATATTCAATTTTCGGTCGATACCAAGCCTGAAGAGACATTTAAGAATTAAGTTTCCAAGCAAAAACAGCGTTAGTGTAGCGTTGTTCAACTACAAAACAGACACAGCCAGCGGCACATGCGGCAGGAATTATGCATAAAAAAGGGAAAAAAATCCAAAAAAAATTTAAGCGCTCCCACCCTGTAGCTTACCCCGGAAGACACTTAGGTCCCCCTGTAGTGTTCACGGGAAGACACTTATGTACCCCCTGTAGTGTGCCCGGGAAGACACTTTTGTCCCCCCTGTAGTGTTCACGGGAAGACACTTATATCTCCCTGTACTTTGCCTAGAAAGACACATCACTACTCGTAATTTCAACAATTTTTCTGCTTGTTTGGAACGTTCTGTCATATATTTTTGATTGTTTGTAGGATATCTGTGGATAAAGAAGAAATGGCTTTCCCATCAAATTTTTGTCTATTCTGTCAATTGACGAAGATGGTAAACGTTCGGAAAAATCAGCACTAATTTCTAAATGCCACAAAAATGGTTTTATTCCAGCCATTAACAAATCATTAATGGCCTGAATAATTTGATCTAAGAATCGATGCCTTTTTACAGATAATTTTATGAAGCTCTTTTTGAATGTCCGATATCTGTCAAAATTAACACATAAAAGTTGGCATTCATCGCATGATTTCACTTAGTGGCTTCTGAATTCAACGCAATTGAAAGATTTTAACTTTTATGTTTTTCAAGAGCAATAATTCTGTTTTTCTTCATTGAATACTTTGTTTTGTTTCATATATTGTTCAGCTTCTATCAGTTTTTGAGCCCTAATTTTTAAATGCTGTTCATTTTTTTTCATGACAAGGAATTGCTTTGTCATCTGTGAATTGTTTATTAAGGAAATCTTCCTCCTTGCTTCAACGGAATCGTTTACATACGTTTTGAGAACTAGTTATCTTTAATAGAGTACCTCGTGGAACAGCGTGATCTGTTATTGTCCAGTGTGACTCAAATTTTTCGTTTTTGTTACGCTTGTTCATTTTACTCAGAAAGAGAATAAAGATACTGCATTATCCTCAAAACAATATTACTCGTTTCTTATACAAAAATGTTCAAGTATATCAAATTAAAAGCTTCTGCTTGAACCCAAAATATTGTTATGATCAATTCGTTTTCAACGTAATGATTCAATTTCTCTGTTAGGGCAACTATTGTGTCCAGTCGCAGATTTTGTTATGGAAATCAAAACTGATTTTTGTGAATAATTTTATTCATATTTAAAAGTTCTGTCATTTGTTCCAAGGTCTCTTCCAATTTTTTTGTTAACATTTGTGTTAATGAAATTGGGCAACAATTTTCAGGCTCTGTCGCTTTTTTTAAGCATAGAGGTTATCTTTTCGTCTTTCAAAATATGAGGGACTGTTTGTGCTTTTACACTCGTTAACTGCAAATGAGTTAGAATGGACAATTTACAATCTTTCGAAAACTCATGAAGTTTATGGCCTGTTCCAAATGATTTAAATATTGGTATTTTGTCAATAATTTTTTAAAGATCTTGCTCGTAACTGGCCTCAAATTCAGTTCCCTAAAACTTAACTGAACCAAGCTTTTCATTACATGAAGAAGAATATTTATCGAAGTATTTGGGCAATCTTTTTTCATCTGATATCAAAATGTGGTTTTCTTTTAGATTTGCAGTCTTTGTTTGAATGTTTGAGTTATTTGATTACTGTTAAACTTCCATTGTTCTCTTGAAGCTGGGAATTTCTTGAAAAATCACCTACATCTTCTTTTGAGAAAAGTGTTTGACAGTAACTGTTAAAGAGGTTTCAGTTGGATTTTGGCCATTCATCGAATCGGCGATGCATTCCATTAATCAAGTTACGCAATTCTTTTCTGCACAACTGTAAAACTTCTTATTCGTTTCCAATTTCTTTAAAATTGCATGATGATTTAATGGATTTTTTGAAAATTTCAAAAAACGTTAGGAGGGTTTCGTTTGCTTCAAATGTACATTTTTGACCCATCATGCAGAAAAAAAAACAAGATTAAACTTCGGTCGTTTTGAGTGTTCTTTTATCTCGTAATAAACACACTGCCTCTTGCTGTTTATACTCTGCTCTCATTAATAATCGATATACAATAACGAATTAAATATTTTGGAGTTTGGAATCCACTGAGTCTGTTTCGAAGATTTTTAGAAGTAAAGTCTTGATTGATTTTAGAAAATTTCTCGTGCATTTGTCCAGGTTGGTTAAGTATTGTATGCATATTGAAGTCCGACGAGTTTATTGCTTTATGTACGCATATATTGCAACGAAGAGATTTAATAGCTTTATCCCAACTTCTTTTGGATTGTTCAAGTTGTAATATCAGAACAGGACTAGATCATCATTGCTAGAATAAATTATTGAGATTTCCGATGTGAATTCATCGGGAAAGAATGTTGAAAAGTTTACGTTTGAAAGGTCACAATTATGAAGAGATTTCTTTCCAGAGGACCATATACCGTTTTCCATACTAATTTAAAAAACCGGTTGATGATGTTCAAGTGATTATTCATTTTGATTGAAAACTGCTTTGGTATAAAAATGACTCTAACTCCCCCTCTTGCCAATTTAGTTAAAGAAGGGCTCAGCTGGCGAAGAACCGATTATTACTGCTCGAGACAGAAGCTGCAGCTTTGTTTTTTTGGTTATCTATGTTTCTGCAACAATTAGGAAAGATAATTGGCCAGGCGTTGTCAAAAATTTGATTAATCTTTAGTTTTTTAATTCAATTTTCTATTATTCATTTAAAAAACTTAGTTTCTTCCGTGCGCATCTTTTCGTGGTCTTTCGTACTTGTCTACAGTTTTCGACTTCCCTATATGAGTTGAGCGATAATTTGTTTCAATATCTCCACTCCTATACAGAGTAATTGCTTGGACTGTTAATACATATGCAATAGTGATAAAATCAAATCCTAGTGAAAAAAAGTTTGCAAATAACACTGACAAACCTTATTTTTAAACTAAATTTGACTGACTTCTGACAATCTCAATTTTTCAACCCTTAAATACAGAGCTTATTGGCAAAAGCACAAAAAACAAGAGAAACTTCTTCGAAGGAACATTAATTTTTTAATTCTAAAATTAAGTCACCCAAAGGGATCAGATCTCGTTTCGCCTGGCGAAGGTATTCCATCCGTTTTTAATGTCAAAAACTTTACGCTGTAGTGTTTAGGACGCATTTGTTGCAATGATATGTCGTTTGATGAACAGTGGTAGTCGATATCTTTTTTTAAGTTAATGCAACTGTTGTAGTTGTATCTATTTTTTGAGATCCATACATATTTGGTTGCACATCATCTCGTCTAATATCATTTGCCCGACTGCCATAACATCGTGCCATAACTGAGAACGGACATATTGGACCACGGAAATTCGCCTCTATTCTAATAAAGCTGGTGGTGATTTCTTGGTTGCAAACATCAGTTGATTTGTTGTTTGAATTCCCTCTGTATAAACTCTTTTTACCTCTGAAATTAAGCATACAGATACCTAATGAGGCGTGAATTTTTTCAGAATTTTACCAAATATGTTATGTTTGCTCAACTGCCTTTTTCCATTTGTGCCTTGATCAAGGTCATTATGTCTTTCAGGCTTTGTTCCAGCCGAATTAGAGACGGCGAAATCATTAACATCGCCTATGGTTGACACTAGGTATCCGTGAATTGCAGTTTCGCTACCTATATATCACCTTGTTCAACAAATTTGTGCGTGCTCTCTGTAATTACAACGTGTTTGTAATTTTTGATGGAAACATAGGAAAAACTGTCTGCTTTTGCCATAGATTTGTAAGGTTTTTTCTCCTTGTTGTCATGAATAATTTTTGCAAACAACTTGTCAAATTCTCTAAAAGGACAATTTCTGACATGACTTGATCATATAAAATTTTCCTCTGTTCTAGAGCTGTTTGAAATTCATTGTTTGTTTGCATATTGACCGCTCTGTCTTTTTCAGTTCAGATGTCTTATCTTGTTGCAGGTTACATGCATCGGGTGATGATTTTTTACTGTATTAGTCGAAAAGTTTCTGAAAGAGTTTGTCTTTGTTCCATTTTGCGAGGGCAGCTGCTTTCATATTGTGACCTTTTACACAGGGCTTGTTCTCGATACACTTTTGAATCATTCGGAAGAAAATTGCTTTAAAAAACAAATAAACTTTCACATATTAAGACGTGTTCTGAGCTTACCTTTTTATCGGCTACTTCTGGAACTGTCTTATGGTTGTCTCAAGAATATAGGATACTCTTAAGGCTTACCTGACTAACTAAAGTTCTAGATCTCTAGTCTGTTACTCTTCTATCTGAGCTTCAGTAGACAGTGCACGGGCCCCAATGCTAAAGTCTAACGTATATCTCAATACTAAACAAGAGCGGAGTAGAGAGAGAGAGAGAAATATACTTTATTATTATATCAGGTCTGTGACTAGTACCGACTAACGGCGTAAGTGAAAAGGGGTAAAAGGAAAACAGATAAACATTTAAGGAAAGGTATTTTCCCTTTTTCAACCAATCAGGGTTGAGTATTTCAGTCTTTGTTTTATTTAAATAAAGAAAGTCTTCAAGTCTTTTGTTGGAAGTCAACATTTACTCCATCTTTCGAGTTTTGAGTTTTTTGAAAATCTTCTGATTAGTACAACAAGTCAATTTCTCTGTATTCTCTCTGAAGGATTTTCTTTTCTTTTTGAATGTGTTGCTTTGTAGTTCGTTCGTCAGTAGGTCGGTTCCCCAGACAGAGGTTGCCCAAAGAGCAAGTAGAGAACATCAACAACCACAAAAGTATCTATTCCAGTACAACGTCCAGTGGGTGAAGTACCTTTCGGGTAGGCCCAGTGTTGATCTTGGAGGCGCTCCTGATGTCTGGCGACTTACCTGACTTACCTGATCTGTTTGTGTTAGTTGTCTAATGTTTAAAATTGTTCTCTATATCAGATTATCATGTTAGGTATTGTGATTTGTTCTGTTATACGTATTATCCCTTCCGTTTGGAAAGAAAAATTAAAATCATTTGTTCGAAATGTTATATGGAATTCGGTGGAAAAATCGAGAGTAGTTAAGTAGTTTGTCAACGAAAAGTTTGTTGACAATAACGAGAAATGTTGGTGACATGTGACTGTTTTGGCCATGTTAAATTTTGTTACTGAAGATGAACATGTAGTATTACTTTTGATGTCTCCCAAAATCAGGAGTTTTTCTGATGCAATTAATTCTTACGAGTTGTTTTTTTTGTCATATATCTACAGGTTTTGGATTTGTCAGTTGTTGCGATTAGTGTTCACTGTTATTGTTCGCGTTTTTCATGTCTGTAAATTTAGTAAAGGTTACAGATCTCGCTTATAGTTTGTAATGGGTATGTGCAAAAATGTCCAATTGCCTTATTTCCATTATCGGATATTTCATCATGGATAAATTTAGTAAGTTATCCGTCTACGCGCTTTTTATTTTTTAAAGGTTCGCCTGATACGACACATTGATATTCAACCTTCCAAATAATTCCTTTGGTAATTATAATTCCTTTGGGAATTATATCATATTAGTTGTTAATAGATGTACTGTTGTTAGTTGTTACAATAAAAGTATGCATGTTTATACATGCGATAGTTTCATGTTATTATTTACATGTGTAAAATTGATGTTCTAATTGTGATTGTTATGTTTTACGATAATCAGTTTATTAAGTGATAAACTGAGTTATGGATGTGTCAAAATTTTGTTATTTGAAATTTTCGAATTAGGAATATACCTATGTTTCGGTTTGTTAGAAACTGTTAATATTTTGTTATTTAGTTTTATCAGATTTGGTTATGAAATATTTTTCATAAATGTTGTTATTTTTAATATTCGGTATTAAGCTAGTGTTACATAGTGATGTTATTGCTGAAACTTGTAGAATTGTCATGTCATGACGCAATCGATTGAATAACTATGTACACGTTATGTGTTAAATTTATTGTGCATGTCTGTTACATACAACCTATAGTGTGTTATTATACACTGTTTTGTGTATATTACGTTTGTTACGCTTGTTTATATCTATTTCTATTGTTCATACTACATAGAACAATTATTTTTTGGTCTTTTCGTTACTTACAAAAGTGCATATATCTAACTATGGAAAATCTTTGCATATGTACATGTATAGTTCTATCAGCTAAGAGTAGGATAGGTAGATTTTTAGAAAAGTAAAAAATTGAGTTCTATCTAAAGTTTATTACACATCAAGTGTTATAATCAATTACTATAGCTATCAATAGTGATAGGGGATATAAACTGGTGTACAATTGTAAAGGATGGCACAAATGTAGAGGATTGTAAAAAATTAATGAATGGTTATCTGGACAAATAGATTAGAAATAAACCAAATAATTTGTTGGTATATAAATTAGTACTGCAATAACGGTAAACACATATGCAGAGAGGGATTCATAGTTGGATAATGATTGTTCAAATTTATTCAATCTACGATGTTTGAATTTCGACATTGTTAATTGTTCTCAGTGTGGGCGTTACAATTTGTCCGTTTGTTTGGGATGATTTGTTCTGTCCCTATAATGCTTGTATTCCCTAAGAAAATGATCGTCTTTTGACAGAAAATGTGCGAGGAGATTAGTTATTTCGTCAATTGGTACGCCAGTTATCGACGCTTTGACTGTATTCCGTATCTCTTTTCCAATTTCCGTTACTTTTCGTTCGTTACTGAATTGTATTCTATTACTAAAGGCTCGATTCGTTACGCTGCCTTCTAATTGGTAAGTGTGGTATTCTTCACACGGTTCAAGCGCTTCGATTGGTTTAATTAGTGGTCGTAATAATTTTTAATGGGGTCAAAATTACGTAAAGTCGCGATAGTATAGTCCCATTTTAGCTCATATCTGTAGTTTAAGAAATACGGTGAGGTTAATTGATCGTTAATATGTATGTAACTCTTAGTAGTGTAGGAACGTATAGTATATCAAGTTGTGTATCAACTTTGTTTCGTGTAAACGATAATTGTTGTTTTGTACATCCTTCGGTGTTGGATGTAAGAAGTTAAAGCTTAGTTGGAAAATTTGATGTTCGAACACACTGTAAGCCGAAAGGTCTTGGGTTGCCTTGGCGACAAGATAGTCAAGGGTACAAATTACTGGTACCTTGAATTCGTAGTCATACATGAAACGTTCTGTTAGGCTATGGAATTGTTTTAAGATGGGGTATGTCGACTGATGTAGTTTATCTCTCCCCATATTCTTAGTACTACGTTTTACAGTGTTAGTATTCTCTGATGGTAGAGGCGGGAAGTATTTCGAGACGCGGTCTTTTAAGTTATGTAACGGTGTTATAACAAAGTTATAGTCTCGTGAATCGAACGGCATATCGGACCAGTTGCGGTGCGATAATAATTGATTATAATTACTGTTGTGTGGATTGTTAAGAGTTCTCGGGTCCTTTTCTTGGAAGCAGATTGTTTCCATAACAGTTGTTGTGGGGGTTTGTTCATTGGTAGACTGGTGGAAAAACGATTTCCTATTGCTACTCCTAGGTGTAACTGCGTACGGAAACCGGAGGTTGTTCTGTCTCATGTGACGTGGATTCGTTGCTGTCCAACTTTGGTGGGCACTGTTCTGTATTCTGTTAGTTGCGGTTGTGTAATCATCAGGGGGGGTCGTACTGGTGGTGGATAGTTTGGTAAGGGAGGAGAGACATATATTTCATTCGGAGTTTTGTTAGTCGGCCTACTGTTCTGGTAACTATGTGTATTAGTGCTTGTACCTTGTTCATTTGTTCTGTTACGAAACGAATCTAGATTTCGTCGGGTATCCGACTGTGGCTTCTTACCAATGTGTTCTGAAATGTGGTTCGCTATCTCTTGTGGTGTACGTTGGTTAGTCTGCGTCTGTTTTGTAGACGTGGCGTTTTCCACTTCTATTCTCATAGTTATTACTCGATCCTGTGGGTGATCAAAATTGTCATCCGTTTGTGTGCTACAATCGGATGCGTTGTTTGCGGATTGTTCCTGGGCTCGACCGTCCAGAGCCAGGGCTGAGCTTGCCTTCTTCCACATCATAGCTTGTAGAGCTTTGGAGAGTCTGTCTTGTAACGTAATTCGTTTTCGTAGTCCATTCCGGAAGTCATTTGCTAAAATTGTTACTGTTTAGTACATATTTTGGATTATTACATATGGTACGATTATTATATTTTTTATTATTTGATTATTATTTGAAGTCGTTGTGACTATTTCCTATCAGTATTTTCCTGTTACTATCATTACCAATTAAGTATTGTTATATCAGTATGAATGGAGATCGACGGACCATTACTGAACGGTTAGTGTGTTGTTACATATTGTTGCGAAACATGTATTTATATTGAAAACTACATGTATTTGTGAAAAAAAAGTGGTATAAAGACTCTGAGTTAAATATGGCTACAGAGATTTATCAAGTATAAAGAAGTGTCATAAATAGAGGGGTAGGGAAAATTTTTTAACATCGAAGGAATGTGTTGTACATAAACTGTATAATGTTTGTTGTTCGTGTACTACGTGGTTGTTGTTAAACCTCGTAAGTATCTGCCGAATGATTTTTAAAATATGTTACTTCATTCGTATGTGGTTGATCATCATTTTTTAGTATGTCTAAACTATGGCTGCGGTTTTGCATTTTGTTAGCTGTTATTTTTAATTGGTCATAATCTTTTGGTGGTGGATTTTGTATATTCAGTAATTTTACTGTTGGGATCAAATATTGTTTATTTGTAGATTTATTAGATGGTTGTGGTCATTCATAAGATGTTGGTTGGTTCATATTGTGTGGTTGTTCGTATGAATGTGTCTGAAATGATGTAGTTTGTTGCTGTTGTATGTTAGGCGCACTGGGAAGGGGTGTGTTGTGAGTGAGGGGTGTATTTGGGAATGATATATTATTTCCCAAGCTTTGATATGCAGCAGGTGGAGTAATGAGTTGTGGGGGAAGTGTTTGTAGTTTATTTTCTGATTTTGTTTCCAATGTTTCTACTCTTAATGGTTCTTGTTTATATTTTCTTTCTGGTAATGGTGGTTTCCGTTTCTTTGGAGATGAGTTTGTTGTTCTTAGCTGTAGTCCGTTCTCTGTTCGACGAATTGTTGTGTTATAATGTTTATAGTTTGTATCTACGTAAATATCTGCAGGTTTTTCGTTATCAGTGTAATCTGGTGTATGTGTTATGTCTGTGGAATGTCTGCGAAATGTATGCTTCTTTTTTGGTTTGTGATTTCCGTAGTGTCTATAATTTTCATCGCTGTCGTGGCTTTTTTCTTCGTCTTCTTGTGTTTGAGCTACTAGTTGTGTTAGTGTTTGAGAGAAGATTTCAAATATTCCTGTAAGAAGTATTTTATTATGCTGGCTTGTTTTCCAATTGCTTTATGTATTGCAAAAGCGTTGTAGAATTTTATAATTAAATTTGCGATAAATAGTATCATGCTTATCATTGCGTAAATGATTGCCATTTTTTCTAAGACGTATCATGGCCAACCAAAGATTGTTAATATTTGTTCTTTAAACCATGCTCAGTCAAAGATTTCTTTCCAGTTAACACTGGGTTGGTTGATTTGAAAGTTATATCCATTTATGTTCAGGTCTCTTAACCATTTTAGTGATTGCTCGTAGTTTTTATAAGTTTGTAGTAATCCTAATTGTTCAAGTTCTATTAGTTTTTGTGCGTTTGCTAGTTTGTTTTTGTGCGTTTGTAATGGTTTTTCACGGTCTCTCATGAATTCGTGGAATAAATCTCGTTTTCGTTCTTGAATTAGTTGTTCCTTACTTTATTTACCACTTTCTATTAAACTTGCTTTACTAAACATGTTATCAAGTACGATTTCTTCAAGTGATATAGTGTTCAATATTGTTTCTACTTTTACAGGATAGGGTGTTACTCTATATCGTGCTGTTCCTTCAGTATCTATTGAGATTAGTTGATCGAAGTTGCCATGTGAACAGGGGACTTTCTTTGCCCATAAGTATGTTTGTCTTGTAAGTTGATGTACATATTGTCCTCTGTTCTTATACAGTATTGGTATTTTATCATAACATTCTCGGGTTTGTGGTACATATAAAGGTGATGATTTTTTCGCGCATTTGTACATTTTCATTACATTTACTCCTTACTGTTTAATAAAGACTGATCTATCTCCAGTTAGGATGTATCCTAAGAGTGGTGTATTATTTTGTACTTGTGCCAATGTTAATTGTCGATTATTTCTAGTTTGTTCACAAATTTTCTATTTGTAGAGTTTAAATGAGTTTCTATGAGTTAAATTCTATTGCTTGTAGACTTATTCTCGAATATATGTTACTCTTGTAAAGGTCCATTTTCATATTCATGTGTGTGATTTGGTTTACAAAACCATAGTAGTATCGTTTGTTTTCCTCGTCTTCATATCGTGTGGTTGTGATGTTATTTGTTTTGGTTTAATCCGTATAAATTTTTCTCCTTCAAAATTTTCTTTTTTCCTTGTTACTTTTTGTCCTGTATGCATATCGAATCCGTATTCTTATATTATCATGGTTTTGAACTGTTGTCCATTCGGCCTTTGTTTCTATCCAATATCTGTTTTGGTGTTTTAGCATAAATGCATCAAATCTAATAAGTTCAAATAATTGAAAATGTGTTTGGGTTCTCAAACTATTGTTGCTTTTGTGAAAGGTGTCGGTAGACATTCTCCTTTGCGGAAATCGCAAGGTAATTTTGTTCCCCATATATGATATTTCTTCAGTGTCTAAGTTTAGTATTAGTGATACTTCTCATATTTCTTATGTCCAGTCTAGTATTTCTATTCTGTTTTGTTTTCTTGGTCCTTTCATGCAGTTTGATTGTGCATTTTTAATTGCGTTTGGTATCCACATTGGGTTTGTATAGTCATAAACTGTTCGTCCGTATGGTGGTACCATAGGAGTATCAAGGTTGAACTGTATTCTGCCTTGCATATCTTCGGTCTGTTTTTGAAGTGGTGGGTTAGCTATTTAATTGAATGAAATGTTATATCGTGTTGGTTTGTATCTTGTGTTTTTATAAAGGTTTATTCTAGCGAGTTCGTTACGAACCTCATCTGCGTCTAGTATTTTTGTTCTTTGTGCATCTGAGACGTAATAACTTGGTCTATTTGCTCGGATATAATCGGTGTGTTGTGAACACCATTCTACGCGTTCTTTAATTGTTCCTGCAACTGCGTATGCTTTTGTTTCTACTGCTTGTGCTTTCGATAATAGTTGTACTTCAGTCTTTGTCATATCTAAATCTAGGGGTTTGAATTTACATGTGCTTATTTTTTTAAAATCGTAATATTTAACATTAGTTATTTCTTCTGCATCACAATCGTAGTGTTCAATGAAAATGTCTTGTGGTCATGTTGCGGAGCCGTTGATATTCTGTCCTGTTAGTTCTACAAAGTCTATTTTTGTTTTTCGCTCATGTCTTTTATTGTTCATGCCAAATTTCTCTAATATACCGTCTGTTAATCGTTCTCTGTAAAAATTCCAATTTCGTGTCCATTTATCGATGGCTATTTCCCACATTGCTTCGTCGTCTGAGCTGTTTTTAAAGTCACCGTGTTCTTCGATTTTGGTGTTACTGAAATGTTGTGGATTAGTGTTAACTTTAATATTATTGTTAAATACATGGTGTTGAAGGTTCGTGTATTTTTGTTGGTCAATTGTGTGGAAGTTACTTTTATCTTTTGTGTTTTTAGTTGTATTTTTGTTTTGAAAATGTTGGATTTTTATTTCCATTCTTTCATTTATACGGTCTTTAATGCGTTGTCTAGCATCATTCTTTAGTCTTTGTTCTAATTGTTTTTTTTTCTATTTTCATGTATATGTATATTATTATTAATAATAATACGAAAATAATAGCTTTTAGTTGAATCGACATGTGTATGACAGACCAGTGTGAATTGTAGAATGTTGCAAATCCTAATTTTTTTTTGTATATATGTCAAATTAGTATATAAGGTCAATGCAGATGAACGGTGCCGGAAGTGTGGTTGTTACTATTGATGGTGTAGTTGCGTGGAACGGGTGATTGAAGACAGTGTCGTATTTAATTGTTGCGTTAAATTTAAGTTCGAGAGATGGTGTTGCTAAAACGTTAAGTGCTGCGTTACGTTGTCGATGTGAAAGATTTAAGGTGTTTGTTAGTCTACTTTTTGACCAATTAGTAAGTGTATCACCACGATTAGTGGGTCCGTATAACGGTGGAGGTGGATTCCAAGTTTTATGATCTAGTACGAAAAGATATGTATGTTCATTAGTCCTACTTTTAGTAGGTGGATTTGGGTTAAGTATTGGTGTTGATCTTGTTCTACCAGGATGGCTTGATGGTAATCTTAATTCTGGTATAAAGGATGATGGGGATAAAGCTGTATTTCTTGGTGGCTGCAGGGAGTTTGTTAGTTCAACGTGTGGTACGCTTACAGAGGTATTCGATGATGATGTTTGAATTGATCTTTGTGGTGTTGTGTTACTACTTGCGGATTGTGGTGATGTTGCTGAACAGAGGGAACTATTAGGTGAGTGTAATGGCTGTGCTCGAAAATATTCGTGAACAAAATTGAAATCTTGTCTTTGTTGGAATGTAGGTGGTAGAAATGGGTTTGCTCTCAATTCAGATTGTGTGGGTGTTTGGATTGTACTATTACCAGAATGATCGCTTGGTGAACTTAAACTGAAATTGTGTAATGTTGGTGTTCCTGTTCTACTTGCTGGTTCTGAGTTTCCTGCTTCTATAGGTCTTATTATGTTAGATTCTATATCTGTTGAACCATATGAAACGAGTGTTGAATCTTGTGTTGGGAACGATAGCGAAGATCGACGTCATGCTCTAAAGAGTTCTCTTCTTTCAGGGCGGTCTCGCTGTACGGTATATGGATTTTCGTTTCCGGGATTATCATCAATTTCTGGTGAAATTGGTATATTTGATAAATCTGTAACTTCGTTATGATTTGGTCTTTCTTGATGATTATTGTTACTTTGATTATTGTTAGACGACGCAATTTTTGCAAATTATATTTTAAGCTCCTGAGCCAGGTCCGTGTGGTGGGACTTGGACGAATGGTGGTGAGAGGAGTATTAGCTGTGTTAATTCTTGTTCTGGTTGTTGTGTTTGTGCTCCTAGATTTGATACCAAATTTCGTTATTTTCAAGTCTGAGTTGTAATTGATAAATTATAATGTTGCCGTATAATGGTGAATTTTCAGGAAATCCTATTTGTAGATAAAATTTTTGGGAGTGTAGTGTGTAATATATTGATTCTTCTATATCTGGTAAAAGATCAATTTTTATGGATTTATAAAATATTCTATTAACATTAAACACATGCGTCAGAAGAAATAAATTATTAGTGCAATTTTAATAAATTTAAAAATTTCCAGTTCTATTATATCTATATTAGATTTGCATATATGAAATATATCGGAATGTACTTCATAAATTGGTTTTATTATTGTACTGGTGGACTAGCGTAGATGATTATACGGTTTCGAATAAATTTGTATATTGTTACTATAGCTAGATATGTTGAAATAACTACATTACACGGTACACGAAAGATAGTTAAGAAAAATATTTGTTTAGACAATTTTAAATACTTTGCTATTAGTGCGTTTGGAATATCAATTGTTGACACTGTTTTTGTTGTTGTCTATTTGTTTGGTTTTTTTGTTATTTGTTTGTATATGAATGTTAGATAATATGGTTTTTAAACTTTATCCGGTGGAAATGAGATATAATGCTGCACTGAATAGTGACAGTTATTTACTAGTGTAACTGACACTTAACGGTGTCGCACTATTAAAATAGTGTATTTCCAAAATTGTCTATATTTTATTCTATTGATATACAACGATAACGATGATAGGTATCATTACTCACTTAGTTTTTCGATTTGTCGTCTGACAATGTTACAGCGTCTTTTTTGCAAACTATTAGAAAAACTGTGTGTAATTTGTTTATATTGACACATTTGTCTGTGCTGATTTGTTGTTTTAGTTTTTCGAATTCTGTAATTGCTTCAGTACACGGTGCCGTGTTCTTTTAGTATTTCAAAATGTTTTTCTCCCCAAAAGATTTTTACTTCTTGTCCAGTTTCTGTTTCGCCTTCTATTAGAGGAAGATAGTTTTTAGGTGAGATTCTACAGTTTGTTTGTTTAATACTGTCGTTCTCGAAATGTATATGACAATCTGGTGAATATTCAAGTTCAATATAATCGTCTATTTGAACAACTATTTTTATGCAAAGTTGATTTCTATTCAATGATTTCAAAAACTCTGACACTGATAGCATAGGTGGTTGTTCATTACAATGGTTACTGTAATGATGAATTATTCTGTCAGAATGAAATTAAAATTCAGATTACCTTGTACTGTTGAATCGTTTTTGGTTGAAATATTGTTGATAAAACAGTTGATTGAAGAAGAGATATTCTGTTAGTTTTAATTTCTCAATGATTATTTCGAGGTTTCTCAAATTGATTTGTCTAGATCGAGAGAGTATGAAATTTGAGGATTTCAGGATTATTTTTTGGCTGTATGAACGAGATTATGGCTTCAGAAATGAAATGAAATGAGATTATGTTTGTATTTGAGACTATGATTTCAGAAATAGAATGAAGTTTTGAGTAGAAGTTAGAAATTTTTTCTCACTGAATATTTGCATTTATGTTTTTGTGTATCAGTTTAGCTGAAATTTTCAGATTTCTCAAATGTAGCTGAGGTTGTGATTTGTACGAGACAAAATTGGAGTTGTGATTTTTAACTCAACTGTTTGTTGCCTCTATAATATTCTTGGCATTTGCATACCTTCCGTTTTCTTTTATTGGTTCTTGAAGTTGCCATTTTTACTAATTTACTTGGTCTAATTAGACTTTTGGACTCTTAGTTTTCGAATTATAAGATTCTTTCTGAAGTTTCTTCAGCTTTGTTGTTATGATTGTTTTTCTCTTGTAATTGGTATGTTGGTATGTAATTGGTATGTTTGTTGGTAGTGTGACGTACTTTTGTCATGGTATGTTAGAGATAGTAATTAGTTACTTGATGTTGTTTTTGTCACTTGTTAACATTTAGCTTCAAGTAGGTTTTTAATCAGTGGTATAATTGATGTAGATAGTTGAAGTGGATGGTGACGCCTTTGGTGTATATCATTAATGAGTTACCAAGTTGGTATTTGGTGCAAATGGTGCAAATGTCAAGTAGATGGTTGGTTTGCAAACTGTAACTGTTAATTAGTTGTTTGGTATCGACTTCATGTCGAGCGTGTTGTGTATATGATTGAAGTGGTGTGCAGATGAAGTGTTTACTTCAACTGCGAAATGATCTTTGTAGATCTATCATGGTAATCACCATTTCGTACATGGCGTTGAATATGTTAATTGGTTTGGCATTTTCTGCTTGCTACTAGTTGCGTCTGTAAGGGAACGGTAAGTCTCTGTAATTTGTTTGTAAACTCTTTTTATCTGCAAATGAAAGTAGTAATTTGTTCCTTTTTTCCTTGTTCTGTGTTAATGAGGTCCTTCTTTTTTTGGTAATCGTTGTATTTTTCTTAATGAGGATACTAATGATATCTTTTCCTGCTAATGATGGTGTTTTTTAACGTCCGTTTTATTCGTATGACGTTGGTGGATAGTGACGTATTATTCAGGTAAAATGTCACTGTGAAACGTCTATTTAGCCGAAATGTCTATGTAGCCGAAGGGCATTCGACTGATGTTAAGCTTCAGAGGTTGTTTGGTCAGTGTTATGAGCCAGAGGTCGTATGACCGATGAGTAATCAATGTGAACTAAATTTCATGTGTTTTAGGTATTGAGCCGTTTAATTGCCGGTGCTCACTTGTTAGAAATACCCTGGTTAAAGTACGCTGGATGTTACTGGATTGTTACACATTACTGGATTGTAACACGTATTGGAGTGTTACGCGTATTCGATTTTTACGCTCAATGGATCCTTATACGTCTTTTACTCGTTCTGTTTAGTTTATCTGTTCAGGAAATAAAAAGTTACTTAAATTAAGGAAGTTTTTGAAAAAAGGAAGTTACTATATTTGTAACCGTTTATATTTATATAAATATTGTTATTGTTAGCTTCCGAATTGTTACTATTGTGTGTGTCCCGTATTAATATTTGTCCTTTTTGTATTACTTATCCTTTTTGGTGTTTAATAATGTAAATCTTTGATTATTATAAATGTTTTATTATAATTGTTTTATATTGTTTTTACTTTTACTGTTATATTGTTCTTACTTTTACTATTCTATAATATTGGCATCTACAAAATGTCTATTCCATTCCGCGAGTTCTCTGTCGTGTTATAGCGAACATTGTTATTTGATTCTATTTGTGATTTGATTATTTTGTTATTTGATTGATTTGTTTATTGTTTAATCGTCAACAAACTCGAAACGTCTATTCCAGTTCCATGCCTGTGAATTTCATAAATAAAAACCGTTTGTGTTTTGTTTTTATTGTTGTTTGTTATTTGTTTACATGAAGTCATCCTGTCCATTCAATAGTGATTGGTTCAAGGGCTACTATCAATACCTATTTGTATTAGTATATCCTGTGTGGATACTTTACTTGTTATTTTGATTGTTTTGTTATTTGATGTTTATTTTATCCGTGAGATTGAGTTTTGACAGTTATTACAGTAACTGGCTGTGGCAGGGGCGTTGACAGTGGCAGTGGAGAGGAGTGTGTTGATGGTGGTGACGGTGACAGTGAAGCGTGTGAATTGTGTTGGTTAGAGTTATGAGCGAGTGAAAGGAAGGACGGTGAATGAAGATGGTGGAGAAGATGGTGTTGGAGGAAGTGAAAGAAGTTTGAGGCTTTGAGGATGGTGATTACTTTGTTATTCTTCGTTTAGACGTCTTACTTGTCCATTTAGTGTGCACTAGAAGGTGTTAATATTTAGGTATGGTAAATTGTGTTCATTTTCAGTTTGTTCATTAAGACACGGTAGTGTTCATTAAGACACTGTTTATTATTAGGTTCTTTTATAAACTGAATGTGAGATAGTTAGTAGACATGTGTTATTAAGGTTAGTGGTTGGGTGGTTTATATTAACACTTCTTAGCTTTTGATGTGCGTTTAATTTCATTTGTATCTTAATATTGATGTTCTTATTTGTTAATATATATATATATCTTTTTATTTTGTGTTTTTAATGTTTTCGGTGGTATGCACACAAGGTTCGGGTTAGGGTGTGCTATTTGTTTATAATAGAAATGCGTAATATTTCCAGAGCAGTAGAATACTGATTGTGTTTAAAGCAGTAGAATACTGAATTTTCAGGAATACTGGATGTGTTCAGACTGGTAGAGATTCTTTATGTGTTGAAAGTAGTGAAAATACAGAACATTGATTGTACATTATTTAATTAGTAGGATGTGTAACAGATACGTAATAGAATAGAGGATGTTATAATAGGAAATAGAGTACCAGAGTATAATATCAGAGTATAATGCTGAATAGTACAATATGTTGAATAAGCGAATACTGTTAGCATTTATAAAGAAGATATAATAAAATAGTGTTATTATTATTAATATTATGATTATTATTATTTTGGTTGTTGCTTGATTATTTTAATAGTGTTATCTTCCTTTTGCGAAGATGGTACTGACGTGTATGTTCTTTGTCGGATTCTTTTAAGCTTATTTTAGTGTCAGTTGTTACATTTGGTTGTTTTAATGTTGGAATTTCATTTGTGAGTAGGTAATTTTGTAATTCTAATTTGATATGTTTTTCATTTGGATAATATGGTACAATGTGGTTTCTGTGGATAGTAATCTGTTCTTTTTTGTTATCTTTTAATATAAATGTTTTTTCTGTAGGTTTATCTACGATTAGATATGGTCCTGTTTTCAGGGGTAACGGTTTTTTGGATACTCCGTCAATTTGTTGTTGATTTGTTACTAATACAAAAGTATTCTTCTCAAGTGCTTTTGCTGTTCTGAATCTGAGATTCATTTCATCTGTTAATTTTTTTCTGTTCTGTAGGATTTTTGTTATTGTTTGATATGTGTCATTATAATGTTTTTCTTTATCAAGGAACCATTTGGCAAATGTTCCTTTTTGTATTTTTCAATTTTTGGATGGCTAAATTGTTTTTCCAGATGAGTGTGTGCTGGCTGTGTGTTACATGCACTTTTCTCTGTTGGATTACAATTTCCCATTTCATCTGTAGTTGATCCGAGTTTTATTTTCGTTGGTTTTCTTGGCTTTTGGTTGAACACAACTTCATATGATGACATGCCTAGTCGTGTTTGGTATTGTGTATTGTACGCATATGGGAAGAATTTTGCTTTCCGTGACCAATTACGATACTATTTGTCTAGTAATGTTCTTATGAATTGTCCAATTATTCTGTCTGTTCCTTCTACTAGACCGTTCGTCCAGGGTGAATATGTTGTACTTGGTTTAAATTTGATTTCAAATTAGTTACATAAATGTGTTAACTCAGCGTTAATGTATTCCGATCCGTTATCTGATCTAATTTCTTCAGGTAGTCCGAATTTCAGGAACCAATGTTCGAATAGTGCTGTAAATGCATAATGTGCATTATTTTTCGGTGCACACATTATCGTTACGTAGTTTGAAAATGCGTCCACTTTGACAAAGATGTAGTTATTTCCTTCAGATGTTGGGTGAATAGGTCTTTTTGTGTCAATCATTATCATTTCGTTGAAATATGTTTTTGTTGGTGCAAGCTGTTCTTGCTTACTTTTTGTTTTTGTATTAGCAAATACTTTGTTTGTTTGGCATTGTATGCAGTCTGCTATCAGTATTTTTTATCCAAATTGTAAGATTTGGGAAAAAATATTTGTCCATTATTTTTCCTTTTGTTTTTTCAAGGCCTGTGTGACCTACTAGTTCGATGCAATGGTAATTATAAAAGGTGCATAGTATAAGTGTTAAAGGCAGACAGATTCTTTGTATTGATTTGTGAATGTTGATTACAATTTTTATGATACCGGAGTTGTCACCAATTACAATGGATTTGAATTTGCGAAAGTGTGCAAATAATCCTTTGTTTCCACGTATTTCCATTGTTACTGAGTGTGGTTTATTGTTATGTTTCTTCCACATTTTCACCTTGTTTTGTACAGGATCTAAGATTTGGGTTTCTTTTATTAGGCTTTCAGTTATTTTTGTTTTTTCGTCATAAAAAATGTCTGAGATTCTTACCTTTTCGTAATTTTTATGTTTTTTATCAATCTGAGGTAATCATCATCATGATGTGTTGTGTATGGTCCTTTTTGATTTTTCTCAATGATTAGGTCATCTTTTTCTACAATTAGTGATTGCCAATTTTTAGTTTTGGGTTTATATTTTGGGATCAGATTTGTTTTTGTTTCTATATTGTACTTCTCGTATGAGATTGAGTGATATTCTTTTTTGTCGATATTTATTTCGAAGTAGTTATTATGTATGTTAGCTAATACTGGGTAATGTGTTTTTTCTGTATTTTCGTCATTGGTATTGTTACATATGCTGTATTTTTGCATTCCAGGTTGTTCGTAAATGGTGTTTTTGCGAAAAAGAGTTTTATGCTCTCTGGTATTTCTACTGTTATATCTCGTGTTTTTGTAATATGTTCTTCGTCTATTGTTCCACTTAGAAGATCAGGGAGGGCTAGGTTTTTTCCTTCTGTCCAAATTATGTGCAAATATGGGAATTTCATTAATATTATTTGGAATCTATAAACTCAATGATTTGGTTTGTTCTTTTGAGTAAATAGATAAAGGATAGGTTTGTGATCTGTGAATAATACTATTGGGGGGTTTGAACCAGTTAGTAAAAATTCATACTCTGTTAGAGCGAAAATTATGGCTGAGCATTCTCTGATTAATGTTGATAGTCGCATTTCGATAGGTGTGAATAGTCTGGAATTTGCTTATACTAATTTCATTTTTCTTTCAGTTGGATGTTGTTGTAATAATGCTGCTCCGATGCCTGTGTTTGATGCATCTGTGATAATATAGAATGGTTTTGTAGTATCTGGCATTGTTAGTTCTAATTTATGTGTTATTGTTCTTTTCATTTTTTCAAAAATTTGTTGATGTTCTTTCGTCCATTTGAAATCGTTTTCTTTGTGTAGGAGGTTATATAATGGTTGTAGTATTGGTTGCATACCATAGACGTATTTCGCAAGGAAATTTAATGTTCCAAGGTATCTTTGTAATGCTTTCATGCTTGTTGGTGGTTCCAGTTTTTGGAAACCATCAATTCTTGAAGTTAATGGTTTTACTTTTTTTGTCTTCAATGATGTGTCCAAGAAATTTAGCTTTTTCAACATTAATTATGTTTTATTAGGTGCTGCTTTAAGGTTTTCTTTCAATAATATTTTATGATAGTCTATTGAGATTTCATACATTTGTGGGTATGAAGTGGTTTGAATAAAAATGTCGTCAACATATGTGATTACCGTCCCTTTCCTGATTAAGGGATAGAGAAAGTGTGTTAATATAGATGCAAACGCTGCGGGTCCAATGGATATTCCGTAAAATAGTCGTTTGAAACAGTATTGTTCGTTTCAATCGTAAAATGAGTGTATCTCATTGATTGTTCGTCTAAAGGTATTTGGTTATATGCACTATTGAGATCAGCTGTCGTAAATATTGTTTCATTTATCCGTGTTAGGGCTACATCAACTGGTTCGATTGGCCAGTTGCATTTAGATTCATCACTCATGCTATTCAAGTATCGTGCGTCTAATACTATTTTTAATGATTCTCCTTTCCGTAGAATAATTACTGGGTTTGTGAATGTGTTTCCTGTAGATAATTGTTCTTTGTTTACAGGTGCAATTATGTCGTATTTCTTCAATACATCTAGTATTTTTTGGATTCTTTCTCTGAGGTGTATTGGTGCTTTGCTTATTCTTTGTTTTTTGAAAATTGCATCTTTTTTCATAGGTAAATTCAGTTTCACTTTTGTTTTTCCAACGTCAAATTTTGTTGTTGCATAAACTTATTTGTATTCTAATATGATTGTTACTATTTTTCCGAACTTCTCTTGTGTTAGATGTGAATGTTGAAAATCAAACATTTGAATGAATTCCTTTTCTGATTCTGTGTATTTGTTAATATCAAATTTGCATTTAAAATTTGGTTTTCTTTCAAATGCTGCTACTTGTTCAATTGTTTCGTTTTCTTGTATATTTAGTATTTCGTTAATGTCGTTTTCATTTTCATATGTTAGGTGATATAATGCTGAAAATAAGTACATCGAATTAGTTTGGTACATTTCTTCTTTATGTTGTTTGAATGTAATGTTTTGATACATAAAAGCAATTAGACCTACGTTAATTGTCATTTTATGTTTTCTTTCAACAAATCTTTTATCTCTGTAAATGATGAATTTTGATATTTGTTTATCGGTTCAAAATAGTACATTGATTTGTAAATTGTTTTTCCACTTGATTTTTCCATTTGTTTGAATATTTGTATAGGAAAAATTATGCATTTATGTTGAGCTCGTTCAAGGTATGTTGGTTATTTGTTAAAAATTGGGTATAATCGAGAGTAATAAGAATATCCTTTTTTTGTACTGTTCATGAAAAAGTTAATGTCATTATCTATAATTGTGTTAGTATTTATTGTTAGTTTGTTCGTATTTACATTTATTGTTTCTATGTATTCTTTGAAGAATGGAGTTCCAAGTATATTGTGATTGCATTGTGTTACATAGAAATGTATACTAAAGTTATGTTGGGTTTTATTTCTGTTGTTTGATGACTTGTCAGGTGTTAGATTTAGTGTTACTGTTCCGAATGTTTCTATAGTTGCATTTTTTGCTGCTGTTAGCGTCTTGTTAGATTGCTCTAGACATATATTTGAGTTGTTGTATTTTATTTCGTTCCAATTATCTTCGTTCAAAACGTTTATTGTTGCTCCAGAGTCTAATAGAAAATCGATCTCCAGTATTGGTTTTTGCTTTGAAAAGTCTTGTTCAGTTTTGTTACACTGGTACATTGGTAGTGTCCAGGTTGGGTTACTTTCTAGTGTATTTACAACTGTGTTGCACGTGTCTTCGTTAGCATTATAAAATTTATCTAATATTTCTTGATCTTCATTCGATGTTTCGGATGTGCATTCCTAATCGTCAATTCCTGGTGGGTCATCGTTTTGTCTTTCTGTTTCTATGTTATTTATTCTGTTTTTATTGTTATTGTTGTATTTATTTCCGTCTCTTCTTCGATCTTTTGAATATCTATCATTTTGTTCTCTTTGCGTTAAGTTTCTTCTGTCATCCCTATTATTATTATTAGAATAATGTCTACTGTTACTACTTGACCGTTGTCTGTATCTGTCACTTTTGTTTGAATCTTTACTATAATGTCTTTGTCTATTATTGTTATTGTAATTATTTTTATTATTATTATTATTTCTGTTGTATGATGAATGTTGTCTTGAGTGACTGCGGTTAGTGTATCTTGAGCTTGATCTGCTATTGTTGTATTTGTTATGATTATTGTTTCTGTTGTAACATTTAGTTCTACTTCTGTTATAATTGTCTCTATTATAGCTTCCGCTTCTATTGTTATAATTATTATTTGAATTACGATGTCCTTGATAGTATCAATTGTCTCTGCTATATGAGTTATTATTTGGATTGTTTCTTGATTGTGATCTGTATGGTGTTCTGCTTCGGGAATTGTGGTATGGTGGTGATGTTGATGGTAATTGTCTTCCGTTGATGTTATTCGAATCAATTCTTCTGTTTGGTAGATTTTGATTACTCCCCATATGGCTATAAAATGATCTTTCTTTTGCTCATGCTATGCTTTCTCTTCGTGGTCCTTTAAAGCATCTTCCTTTTGTGTCACCGTTTGAACTGCAGTAGCTGCAAAAGAGTGCAAACTTTGGTCTTCCTTTAAAGTTTTTTCTATCGTATGTGTTATTAATTCCGTTTAGAACGTTACAGATTGTTCCTTCAAATTGTTCTAAATCATTTTGGTTAAGATCGTTTATGCTGTTACAAGCTACATTCATTTGTTAGAGATCTTCACTAATGTTAGTTGTAGTTTGGTTGACTTCATATAGTCTTTTGTGATTGTTTGTTATCGTTCTTGTAAAATCCATTTGATCTATTTTGTCAACTAGTGTTTTGAATGGCATTTCTACTTCTCTTGGCGTTTGTTTATGATTGGCATGTTTTTTCAAGGCTGCTGTTTTTAATTCGTTATCCAAGCATTTAATGAATGTTTGATTCATTACGCTATTTCTATAATCTTCTGTATATAATGAGTATGCTGTTTTTACAAGTGTTTCTATTCTCAGTGCGAGTGATCGTAATGATTCATTTGTGCGTAAAATGAGTGTATCTCATTGATTGTTCGTCTAAAGGTATTTGGTTATATGCACTATTGAGATCATCTGTCGTAAATATTGTTTCAATTATCCGTGTTAGGGCTACATCAACTGGTTCGATTGGCCAGTTGCATTTAGATTCATCACTCATGCTATTCAAGTATCGTGCGTCTAATACTATTTTTAATGATTCTCTTTTCCGTAGAATAATTACTGGGTTTGTGAATGTGTTTCCTGTAGATAATTGTTCTTTGTTTACAGGTGCAATTATGTCGTATTTCTTCAATACATCTAGTAGTTTTTGGATTCTTTCTCTGAGGTGTATTGGTACTTTGCTTATTCTTTTTTTATGAAAATTGCATCTTTTTTCATAGGTAAATTCAGTTTCACTTTTGTTTTTCCAACGTCAAGTTTTGTTGTTGCATAAACTTATTTGTATTCTAATATGATTGTTACTATTTTTTCGAATTCCTCTTGTGTTAGATGTGAATGTTGAAAATCAAACATTTGAATGAATTCCTTTTCTGATTCTGTGTATTTGTTAATATCAAATTTGCATTTAAAATTTGGTTTTCTTCCAAATGTTGCTACTTGTTCAATTGTTTCGTTTTCTTGTATATTTAGTATTTCGTTAATGTCGTTTTCATTTTCATATGTTAGGTGATATAATGCTGAAAATAAGTCTATCGAATTAGTTTGGTACATTTCTTCTTTATGTTGTTTGAATGTAATGTTTTGATACATAAAACCAATTAGACCTACGTTAATTGTCATTTTATGTTGGTTTTTATTTATTAAGAATATGTCTAAAAAGTGTTCTTCTTTTTCTATCAACAAATCTTTTATGTCTGTAAATGATGAATTTTGATATTTGTTTATCGGTTCAAAATAGTACATTGATTTGTAAATTGTTTTTCCACTTGATTTTTCCATTTGTTTGAATATTTGTATAGGAAAAATTAGGTATTTATGTTGAGCTCGTTCAAGGTATATTGGTTCTTTGTTAAAAATTGGGTATAATCGAGAGTAATAAGGATATCCTTTTTTTGTACTGTTCATGAAAAAGTTAATGTCATTATCTATAATTGTGTTAGTATTTATTGTTAGTTGGTTCGTATTTACATTTATTGTTTCTATGTATTCTTTGAAGAATGGAGTTCAAAGTATATTGTGATTGCATTGTGTTACGTAGAAATGTATACTAAAGTTATGATGGGTTTTATTTCTGTTGTTTGATGACTTGTCAGGTGTTAGATTTAGTGTTACTGTTCCGAATGTTTCTATAGTTGTATTATTTGCTGCTGTTAGCGTCTTGTTAGATTGCTCTAGACATATATTTGAGTTGTAGTATTTTATTTCGTTCCAAGTATCTTCGTTCAAAAGGTTTAATGTTGCTCCAGAGTGTAATAGAAAATCGATCTCCAGTATTGGTCTTTGCTTTGAAAAGTCTTGTTCAATTTCGTTACACTGGTACATTGGTAGTATCCAAGATGGGTTACTTTCTACTGTATTTACAACTGTGTTGCACGTGTCTTCGTTAGCATTATAAAATTTATCTAATATTTCTTGATCTTCATTCGATGATTCGGATGTGCATTCGTAATCGTCAATTCCTGGTGGGTCATCGCATTGTCTTTCTGTTTCTATGTTATTTATTCTGTTTTTATTGTTATTGTTGTATTTATTTCCGTCTGTTCTTCGATCTTTTGAATATCTATCATTTTGTTCTCTTTGCGTTGAGTTTCTTCTGTCATCCCTATTATATTATTAAAATAATGTCTATTGTTACTACTTGACCGTTGTCTGTATCTGTCACTTTTGTTTGAATCTTTACTATAATGTCTTTGTCTATTATTGTTATTGTAATTATTATTATTATTATTATTATTATTATTATTATTATTATTATTATTATTATTATTATTATTATTATTTCTGTTGTATGATGAATGTTGTCTTGAGTGACTGCGGTTTGTGTATCTTGAGCTTGATCTGCTTTTGTTGTATTTGTTATGATTATTGTTTCTGTTGTAACATTTAGTTCTACTTCTGTTATAATTGTCTCTATTATAGCTTCCGCTTCTATTTTAATAATTATTATTCGAATTACGATGTCCTTGATAGTATCGATTGTCTCTGCAATATGAGTTATTATTTCGATTGTTTCTTGATTGTTATCTGTATGGTGTTCTGCTTCTGGAATTGTGGTATGGTGGTGATGTTGATGGTAATTGTCCTCCGTTGATGTTATTCGAATCAATTCTTCTGTTTGGTAGATTTTGATTATTCCTCATATGGCTATAAAATGATCTTTCTTTTGCTCATGCTATGCTTTCTCTTCGTGGTCTTTTAAAGCATCTTCCTTTTGTGTGACCGTTTGAACTGCAGTAGCTGCAAAACAGTGCAAACTTTGGTCTTCCTTTAAAGTTTTTTCTATCGTATGTGTTATTAATTCCGTTTAGAACGTTACAGATTGTTCCTTCAAATTGTTCTAAATCATTTTGGTTAAGATCGTTTATGCTGTTACAAGCTACATTCATTTGTTAGAGATCTTCACTAATGTTAGTTGTAGTTTGGTTGACTTCATATAGTCTTTTGTGATTGTTTGTTATTGTTCTTGTAAAATCCATTCGATCTATTTTGTCAACTAATGTTTTGAATGGCATTTCTGGTTCTCTTGGCGTTTGTTTATGATTGGCATGTTTTTTCAAGGCTGCTGTTTTTAATTCGTTATCCAAGCATTTAATGAATGTTTGATTCATTACGCTTTTTCTATAATCTTCTGTATATAATGAGTATGCTGTTTTTACAAGTGTTTCTATTCTCAGTGCGAGTGATCGTAATGATTAATTTGTGTGATTTTGTAGTTGTTGTAACACTGTTTTTCCTTGTTGTTTTGATTTCTCTGAGTCGAACATGTCTGAAGATTCTTTACAAAATGTTTCCCAATCCAATGTAGTTTCACTTGGAAGAGTGGAATACCACTTTTGAGCTGGTCCCTGTAGTGTATGTAATATTAAAGCTGCTCTTTTTACTTTTCATTGATGATGTGCTGGTTTGTTTACTGGTTCTATGCCGCTACTAAATATCATTGCTGCAACTATACTGTTTAAGTGTTCTTCAACAGTATATGCTGGATCTGTGCCGTCAAATGGTCGTATTGTTGTTGGTACTGAACCACTACTAATGTTTTGTTCTATTTGTGGCTCTTTGTGTATACTCATTGATGTTAATTGTTTATAAAATGGTAAGGGAGGTTCTGCTACTGTCGTTTCCCTTTCTTCTGTTGCGATTGAGTTTGATCTTCTTGTACGATTTTCTTGTTGTCTACTGTTTTGAAAAATATTTGTTTGTATACTATTATTATTTGAGTTTCTGTCATTGTTTGAGTTTCCGTTTTCTGATCTTAGATTGTTTTGTCTATTATTGTTATCTAATGTTCTTTCAATCTTGTCAAATACCATTTCGAGTGCTTCGTCATGTCTTGTTTCTATGTTCTCGTTTATTTGTCTAAATCTGTTTTCTATATTATCAATAAGTTTATTCGTATGATTTGTTACTTTTTCTGTAATTTCCTCTTTGAGATCTTGATAATTGTACATTTGTTGTTCCCAGAATAGTTCATTTTGTTCACGGTTATCGTTCAATGAACCAATATATGTGTTATTTCTGTTATAATTATATTGTGTTGGGTTCTGATATTTTCGTCTAACTTTTTGATTTACTGATGATGGTAGCAAGTTTCCGATTCTCCCATCTCTGTTATCCGAATCAGATATATCTATTTCGTCTGCTATGATATGTTGATTTCCAAATAAATTTGATGTTAACTGTTTATCTGGTTTTATTGTTGATTTTTGTTTTGATTGTAAATTTGTGTTTATTTGGACATCTTTTGGTGTTGATGTCGATGTTAGACATCTTGACAAGTTAAATGATGAAGAACCTGCTTGTCCTTGGTCTTCTATTTTTATATAGTCCTCTAATCCTTCTATGAAGTTGATGCTATCTGAACATACTTTTAGTGTGCTTTCAAAGTGTTGCGAATAGTACTCACTGTCCCAAATGTTTTTGAGTTCGTCACTTAAGTTTTCGATTTGTTCGTGAAATTTTTCTCCAAACTGTATTGGTTTGTCATTAATGTGTTCGAAATTATCTAACCAGAATAAGATTGTGAACTCTGAGATAATTTTTATTATGTCTGATGTTGCTCAAGGCTGCTGTTTTTAATTCGTTATCCAAGCATTTAATGAATGTTTGATTCATTACGCTATTTCTATAATCTTCTGTATATAATGAGTATGCTGTTTTTACAAGTGTTTCTATTCTCAGTGCGAGTGATCGTAATGATTCATTTGTGCGTAAAATGAGTGTATCTCATTGATTGTTCGTCTAAAGGTATTTGGTTATATGCACTATTGAGATCATCTGTCGTAAATATTGTTTCAATTATCCGTGTTAGGGCTACATCAACTGGTTCGATTGGCCAGTTGCATTTAGATTCATCACTCATGCTATTCAAGTATCGTGCGTCTAATACTATTTTTAATGATTCTCTTTTCCGTAGAATAATTACTGGGTTTGTGAATGTGTTTCCTGTAGATAATTGTTCTTTGTTTACAGGTGCAATTATGTCGTATTTCTTCAATACATCTAGTAGTTTTTGGATTCTTTCTCTGAGGTGTATTGGTACTTTGCTTATTCTTTTTTTATGAAAATTGCATCTTTTTTCATAGGTAAATTCAGTTTCACTTTTGTTTTTCCAACGTCAAGTTTTGTTGTTGCATAAACTTATTTGTATTCTAATATGATTGTTACTATTTTTTCGAATTCCTCTTGTGTTAGATGTGAATGTTGAAAATCAAACATTTGAATGAATTCCTTTTCTGATTCTGTGTATTTGTTAATATCAAATTTGCATTTAAAATTTGGTTTTCTTCCAAATGTTGCTACTTGTTCAATTGTTTCGTTTTCTTGTATATTTAGTATTTCGTTAATGTCGTTTTCATTTTCATATGTTAGGTGATATAATGCTGAAAATAAGTCTATCGAATTAGTTTGGTACATTTCTTCTTTATGTTGTTTGAATGTAATGTTTTGATACATAAAACCAATTAGACCTACGTTAATTGTCATTTTATGTTGGTTTTTATTTATTAAGAATATGTCTAAAAAGTGTTCTTCTTTTTCTATCAACAAATCTTTTATGTCTGTAAATGATGAATTTTGATATTTGTTTATCGGTTCAAAATAGTACATTGATTTGTAAATTGTTTTTCCACTTGATTTTTCCATTTGTTTGAATATTTGTATAGGAAAAATTAGGTATTTATGTTGAGCTCGTTCAAGGTATATTGGTTCTTTGTTAAAAATTGGGTATAATCGAGAGTAATAAGGATATCCTTTTTTTGTACTGTTCATGAAAAAGTTAATGTCATTATCTATAATTGTGTTAGTATTTATTGTTAGTTGGTTCGTATTTACATTTATTGTTTCTATGTATTCTTTGAAGAATGGAGTTCAAAGTATATTGTGATTGCATTGTGTTACGTAGAAATGTATACTAAAGTTATGATGGGTTTTATTTCTGTTGTTTGATGACTTGTCAGGTGTTAGATTTAGTGTTACTGTTCCGAATGTTTCTATAGTTGTATTATTTGCTGCTGTTAGCGTCTTGTTAGATTGCTCTAGACATATATTTGAGTTGTAGTATTTTATTTCGTTCCAAGTATCTTCGTTCAAAAGGTTTAATGTTGCTCCAGAGTGTAATAGAAAATCGATCTCCAGTATTGGTCTTTGCTTTGAAAAGTCTTGTTCAATTTCGTTACACTGGTACATTGGTAGTATCCAAGATGGGTTACTTTCTACTGTATTTACAACTGTGTTGCACGTGTCTTCGTTAGCATTATAAAATTTATCTAATATTTCTTGATCTTCATTCGATGATTCGGATGTGCATTCGTAATCGTCAATTCCTGGTGGGTCATCGCATTGTCTTTCTGTTTCTATGTTATTTATTCTGTTTTTATTGTTATTGTTGTATTTATTTCCGTCTGTTCTTCGATCTTTTGAATATCTATCATTTTGTTCTCTTTGCGTTGAGTTTCTTCTGTCATCCCTATTATATTATTAAAATAATGTCTATTGTTACTACTTGACCGTTGTCTGTATCTGTCACTTTTGTTTGAATCTTTACTATAATGTCTTTGTCTATTATTGTTATTGTAATTATTATTATTATTATTATTATTATTATTATTATTATTATTATTATTATTATTATTATTATTATTATTATTTCTGTTGTATGATGAATGTTGTCTTGAGTGACTGCGGTTTGTGTATCTTGAGCTTGATCTGCTTTTGTTGTATTTGTTATGATTATTGTTTCTGTTGTAACATTTAGTTCTACTTCTGTTATAATTGTCTCTATTATAGCTTCCGCTTCTATTTTAATAATTATTATTCGAATTACGATGTCCTTGATAGTATCGATTGTCTCTGCAATATGAGTTATTATTTCGATTGTTTCTTGATTGTTATCTGTATGGTGTTCTGCTTCTGGAATTGTGGTATGGTGGTGATGTTGATGGTAATTGTCCTCCGTTGATGTTATTCGAATCAATTCTTCTGTTTGGTAGATTTTGATTATTCCTCATATGGCTATAAAATGATCTTTCTTTTGCTCATGCTATGCTTTCTCTTCGTGGTCTTTTAAAGCATCTTCCTTTTGTGTGACCGTTTGAACTGCAGTAGCTGCAAAACAGTGCAAACTTTGGTCTTCCTTTAAAGTTTTTTCTATCGTATGTGTTATTAATTCCGTTTAGAACGTTACAGATTGTTCCTTCAAATTGTTCTAAATCATTTTGGTTAAGATCGTTTATGCTGTTACAAGCTACATTCATTTGTTAGAGATCTTCACTAATGTTAGTTGTAGTTTGGTTGACTTCATATAGTCTTTTGTGATTGTTTGTTATTGTTCTTGTAAAATCCATTCGATCTATTTTGTCAACTAATGTTTTGAATGGCATTTCTGGTTCTCTTGGCGTTTGTTTATGATTGGCATGTTTTTTCAAGGCTGCTGTTTTTAATTCGTTATCCAAGCATTTAATGAATGTTTGATTCATTACGCTTTTTCTATAATCTTCTGTATATAATGAGTATGCTGTTTTTACAAGTGTTTCTATTCTCAGTGCGAGTGATCGTAATGATTAATTTGTGTGATTTTGTAGTTGTTGTAACACTGTTTTTCCTTGTTGTTTTGATTTCTCTGAGTCGAACATGTCTGAAGATTCTTTACAAAATGTTTCCCAATCCAATGTAGTTTCACTTGGAAGAGTGGAATACCACTTTTGAGCTGGTCCCTGTAGTGTATGTAATATTAAAGCTGCTCTTTTTACTTTTCATTGATGATGTGCTGGTTTGTTTACTGGTTCTATGCCGCTACTAAATATCATTGCTGCAACTATACTGTTTAAGTGTTCTTCAACAGTATATGCTGGATCTGTGCCGTCAAATGGTCGTATTGTTGTTGGTACTGAACCACTACTAATGTTTTGTTCTATTTGTGGCTCTTTGTGTATACTCATTGATGTTAATTGTTTATAAAATGGTAAGGGAGGTTCTGCTACTGTCGTTTCCCTTTCTTCTGTTGCGATTGAGTTTGATCTTCTTGTACGATTTTCTTGTTGTCTACTGTTTTGAAAAATATTTGTTTGTATACTATTATTATTTGAGTTT
The DNA here is from genome assembly GCF_964194025.1 of Convolutriloba macropyga. Taxonomy (NCBI): domain Eukaryota; kingdom Metazoa; phylum Xenacoelomorpha; order Acoela; family Convolutidae; genus Convolutriloba; species Convolutriloba macropyga. The sequence goes on from NC_134472.1 coordinate 41,953,903, forward strand.
CTGTCATTGTTTGAGTTTCCGTTTTCTGATCTTAGATTGTTTTGTCTATTATTGTTATCTAATGTTCTTTCAATCTTGTCAAATACCATTTCGAGTGCTTCGTCATGTCTTGTTTCTATGTTCTCGTTTATTTGTCTAAATCTGTTTTCTATATTATCAATAAGTTTATTCGTATGATTTGTTACTTTTTCTGTAATTTCCTCTTTGAGATCTTGATAATTGTACATTTGTTGTTCCCAGAATAGTTCATTTTGTTCACGGTTACCGTTCAATGAACCAATATATGTGTTATTTCTGTTATAATTATATTGTGTTGGGTTCTGATATTTTCGTCTAACTTTTTGATTTACTGATGATGGTAGCAAGTTTCCGATTCTCCCATCTCTGTTATCCGAATCAGATATATCTATTTCGTCTGCTATGATATGTTGATTTCCAAATAAATTTGATGTTAACTGTTTATCTGGTTTTATTGTTGATTTTTGTTTTGATTGTAAATTTGTGTTTATTTGGACATCTTTTGGTGTTGATGTCGATGTTAGACATCTTGACAAGTTAAATGATGAAGAACCTGCTTGTCCTTGGTCTTCTATTTTTATATAGTCCTCTAATCCTTCTATGAAGTTGATGCTATCTGAACATACTTTTAGTGTGCTTTCAAAGTGTTGCGAATAGTACTCACTGTCCCAAATGTTTTTGAGTTCGTCACTTAAGTTTTCGATTTGTTCGTGAAATTTTTCTCCAAACTGTATTGGTTTGTCATTAATGTGTTCGAAATTATCTAACCAGAATAAGATTGTGAACTCTGAGATAATTTTTATTATGTCTGATGTTGCCGTTTTTAGTTCTTGTTTTAGTTCCATGATTTTTGTTAACCAATTGTTATAATTCTTTATGCCGTTTCTTAGTTTGTCGTTTACTGACTGTATTGGTTTCTTTTGATCGTTTAAGTATACGGTTTTATTTCGTAGTATTTCGTACGTATTAGATGGTATTGATATTAATTTTGTTCTATCTTGTGATTCTTCATGTCGTTTTAAGAATGTTTTAAACATATTAGGTAATGTTGTTTCATTTTGGAAATTATAGAATGCTTTTTTCTATTTCCTTTTTCGTCTGTTAAGGTAAATGTATAATGTTTATTAAGTTGATCTCTATCCAGTAGTATTACTGGTAGATAGTGTGCCAAGTGGTTTCTATGAATGTAAATTTGCTGTATATGTTTTGTTTCTTTGAAGAAGTTGTTCTTCAAAGTTATTATTATTATGTAAATATTTTCACGGTTTTCTTGCGGGCAATCGCTAGCAATTGTAAATGGTGTTAAGAAATGGTTTGTTATCGACTGTGGTTGATGGTTGGTATCCATCTTTTGTTTTTATTATTTGTGAGATAATATTGCTAATTTAATTCCGTTATGGAGATTTGAGGTTTGTTATTTTCTTTGGTTTAGTTCGGAACTGGTCGCACCAGATAAGACGTGTTCTCAGCTTACCTTTTTGTAGGCTACTTCTGGAACTGTCTTATGGTTTTCTCAAGAATATAGGATACTCTTAAGGCTTACCTGACTAACTAAAGTTCTAGATCTCTAGTCTGTTACTCTTCTATCTGAGCTTGAGTAGACAGTGCACGGGCCCCAATGCTAAAGTCTAACGTATATCTCAATAATAAACAAGAGCGGAGTAGAGAGAGAGAAATATACTTTATTATTATATCAGGTCTGTGACTAGTACCGACTAACGGGATAAGTGAAAAGGGGTAAAGGGAAAACAGATAAACATTTAAGGAAAGGTATTTTCTCTTTTTCAACCAATCAGGGTTGAGTATTTCAGTCTTTATTTTATTTAAATAAAAAATGTCTTCAAGTCTTTTGTTGGAAGTCAACATTGACTCCATAAAGTCTAACGTATATCTCAATATTAAACAAGAGCGCAGTAAGTCAACATTGACTCATTCTTTCCGGGGTTTTGAGTTTTTTGAAAGTCTTCTGATTAATACGATAACTCAATTTCTCATTATTCTCTCTGAAGGATTTTCCTTTTTTTGAATGTGTTGCTTTGTAACGTGTTCGTCAGTAGGTCGATTCCCAGACACAGGTTGCCCAAAGAGCAAGGAGAGAACATCAACAACCACAACAGTATCTATTCCAGTACCTTGTCTAGTGGGTGAAGATCCTTTCGGGTAGGCCCAGTGCTGATGTTGGAGGCGCTCCTGATGTCTGGCGACTTACCTGACTTACCTGATTTGTTTTTGTTAGCTGTTTAGTGTTTAAAATGTTCCTTTATATTTCCTTATCAGAATAAGTACTATCAGTGTTCTGTTATACGTAGTATCCCTTCGGGTTGGAAAGAAAAATAAAACCTTTGTCCAAAATTTTGTATGGAATTCGGTGGAAAAATCGAGAGTAGGTAGGTGGTTTGTCAACCAAAAGCTTGTTGACAACAACGAGAAATGTTAGTGATATGTGATTGTTTTGGCCATGTTAAATTTTGATGCTGAAGATGAACATGTATTAGTACCTTGATGTCTCCCAAAATCAGGAGTTATTCTGATGCAATCAATTCTTGCAAATGATTTTGTCATACTTCTACAGGTTTGGGATTTGTTAGTTGTTACGATTATTGTTCACTGTTATTGTTCGCGTTTTTCGTGTCTGTAAATTTAGTAAAGGTTTTAGATCTCGCTTATTGTTTGTAATGGGTATTGCAAAAGTGTCCAATTGCCTTATTCCCATTATCGAGTATTTCATCATTTGATAAATTTAGTAAGTTATCTGTCTGCGCGCTTATTTTTTAAAGGTTCGCCTGATGCGACATATTGATATTATACATTCTAAAGAACTTCCTTGGGAATCATACCTTATTAGTTGTTACTAATAGATGTAGAGCTGTTAGTTGTTACTATATAAGTATACATGTAAATATGACTACGAGGTTTATACATGTGATAGTTTTATGTTGTTATTTTTATGTGTAATAATGATGTTTTTATTGTTATAAACATTTCTATAAGCTGTTTTATAAATTTGAAATTTTCGAATTTGGATTATACCTATTTTTCGGTTGTTATAAATAGTCAAAAATTTGTTATATACTTTTATCAGATTAGATCATAAAATAGATTTCATACATGTTGTTGGTGTGAATAGTATATATTCAGCTAGTATTATGTAGTAATGCTAATGTTGAAATTTGTGTAACTGTCATGTCATGACTCAAGTTATTGAAGAACTATGTACACGTTATGTGTTGAATTTATTTTACATGTCTGTTACTTAATACTTATAACCTATAGTGTGTTATTATACACTGTGTTGTGCATATTACGCTTGTTACGCTCGTTTATATCCGTTCCTATTGTTCGTACTCCAAATTATGAGGTACGTTTGGTATTTTCCTTATTTACCAAAGTGCATATATCTAACTATGGAAAATCTTGGCATATGTACATGTATATTCTATCAGCTAAGATTAGAATAGGTAAAGGTAAAAAAATACAAAATTTAGTTCTATTTAAAAATTATTACACATCAAGTGTGATAGCAATTGTTATAACTATTGATAGTTATAAGGGATACAAACTGGGATACAAATTTAGAGAATAGTTAATTGTACACATGGAAAATCATATATGCAGAGAGAGGTTCATACTTGGATAAGAATGCGCAAAATTACTCAATCAAAAAGGTTAGAATTTTGAAATTGTTAATTGTTCTCAGTTGGTATCATTACAAGTTGTCGGTTTGTTTGGGATGATTTGTTCTGTCCCTATAATGTTTATATTCTTTAAGAAGGTGATCGTCTTTAGACAGAAAGTGTGCGAGGAGGTTAGTGATTTCATCAATTGGTACTTCGGTTATCGACGCTTTGACTTTGTGCCGTATCTCTTTTTCTATATCAGTAGTTTTTCGTTCGTTATTAAATTGTATTACATTAATAAAAGCTCGATTCGTTACGCTGCCTTCTAAATGGTAAGTGTGATATTCTTCACACGGTTCAAGCGCTTCGATTGGTACTATTAGTGGTCGTTCCGATGCTTCCTTGGGTTGAAAAACATAATAATTCTTAATGGGGTCAAAATTACGTAAAGTACCGATAGCATAGTCCCATTTTAGTCTATACCCATAGTTCAGGAAATACAGTGATGTTAACTGGTCGTTAATATGGATGTAACTCTTAGTAGTGTTAATATTTTTTCGCGTAAGAACGTATAATATATTAAGTTGTGTATCAATTTTGTTTCATGTACCCGACAATTGTTGTTTTGAACATCCTTCGGTGTTGGATGTCAGAAGTTAAAGCTTAATTGAGTAATTTGTTGTTCGAACACGCTGTAAGCCGAAAGATCTTGGGAAGTACAAACTGTTGGTACTTTAAACTTGTAATCGTAATCATACATGAAGCGTTCTGTTAGACTATAGAATTGTTTTAAGATGGGGTATGTTGTCTGATGTAGTTTATCTCGCCCCATGTTCTTAGTGCTACGTTTTGCATTGTTAGTACTCTCGGATGGTAGAGGTGGGAAGTACTCTGAGATACGACTTTTTAAGTTATGCAGAGGTGTTATAACAAAATTATAATCTCTAGAATCGAACGGCATCTCGGACCAATTACGGTAAGATAATAAAGGGTTATAATTACTACTGTGTGGATTGTTGAGGGTTCTTGGGTCCTTTTCTTGAAACCAGATTGTTTCCATAACAGTTGTTGTGGGGGTTTGTTCATCGGTAGACTGGTGGAAGAACGACTTCCTATTGTTACTTCTAGGTGTAACTGCGTAAGGAAACCGGAGGTTGTTCGGTCTAATGTGATGTGGATTACTAGCAAACCAGCGTTGTTGAACACTGTTTTGTATTTTATTGTTATCGGTTGGATAATCATCAGGTGGGGGTGGTCGTATTGGTGGTGGATAGTTTGGTAACGGTGGAGATACATATGTTTCACTCTGTATTTTGTTATTCGGCCTACTTTTCTGGTAGCTATGCGTACTAGTGCTTGTGCCTTGTTCATTTGTTCTGTTTCTAAACAAATCTAGATTTCGTCGGGTATCTGACTGTCGCTTTTTACCAATTTGTTCCGATATTATGTTTGCTATCTCCTGTGGTGTACGTTGATTTGTTTGTGTCTGTTGTTCCGATGTTATATTTTCCACTTCTATTCTCATTGTTGTCAATCGGTCCTGTGGGTGATCAAAATGGTCATCCGTTTGTGTACTACAATCGGATGCGTTGTCACGTGTTTTCCCTGGGCTTGATCGTCCCAAGCCAGGGCTGAGCTCTCCTTCTTCTACATCATAGCTTAATGGTCAGTCTGTCTTGTAAGGTGATTCTGCTTCGTAGTCCATTCTGGAAGTCATTTGGTAAAATTGTTACTGTGTTTAATACATATTCTTCGAAGAATGAACATGTAATGTAGAATAGTTTGTTACCGATATGGAAAAGTTGATATGGAAAATTTGTTACTGATATGGAAATTTTGTATTATACTTTCGTTATATTTTACACATGAAACGTTGTTCAGTATGATTGTTACGGAGACATTTGTTATTGTATTGTTATTTGATGTCGTTATGACTAATGCTCATCAGTACATCAAGTTACTATTATTACCAAGAGAGTATTGTTATACCGGTGTGAAATAATGTTGACGTAACGTCGTTTGACGGTTAGTTTGTTTTCACATATTGGTACTAAACATACATGTATATTGTTATTGTTTTTTATAAAATATGTGAAATCTACATGTATTAGTGAAGTGTGAAAATGAGGAACGAAAGAGATGAAAGAAAGTTGTGAAAGAGATTGTTGTGTATGAAACTAAAATTATAAGATGAAAGAAATGGTTGTAAAAGAAGGGGTAGGAGAGATTGAGTATAATATCGAAAGAAGGTGTACTAAAGAGAAGAGAGATATTAAAGACATGGCTAATTGTGTGATGTTAGTTGTTCTTGTACTGTGAGGTTGTTGTTAAACCTGGTATGTTTCTGTCGAATGATTTTTAAAATATGTTACTTCATTCGTATGTGGTTGATCATCGTTTTTCAATATGTCTAAACTGTGGCTGCGGCTATGCATTTTGTTAGCCGTTATTTTTAATTGATCAAAATCTATTGGTGGTGGATTCTGGATATCCATTAGTTTTACTGTTGGTATAAGATGTTGTGTATTTGTAGATGCATTACATGGTTGTGGAATTTCATAAGGTGTTGGCTGGGTCATAATTAGTGGTGTTTCATTTGAGTGTGGCTTAAATGATGTAGGTTGTTGTTGTTGTATGTTAGGCGCACTAGGGAGAGGTGCGTTATGAGCTAGAGGTGGATTAGGGAACGATACGTTATTTCCTAAACACTGATATGCAGGAGGTGGAGTAACCAATTGCGGTGGTAATGTTTGGAGTTTTCCGATATTGTTTCCAATGGTTCTACTCTTAATGGTGCTTTCTTATATTTTCTTTTCTGGTAGTGGTGGTTTTTGTTTCTTTGTAGGTCAATTTGTTGTTCTTAACTGTAATCCTTTCTCCGTTCTACGAATTGTTGTGTTATAATGTTTGTAATTTGTCTCTACATAAATTTCTGCAGGTTTATCATTATCAACCTGCAGAAATTGTATGTCTCAAACTTCGCAACAAAATACTACCAGTTTCTTTTCTCTTGAAATATCGTTGCTCAAAATATTTTATTCGCTTACTCAGCAACGATCTTCCAGCATATAAAATTGAACCTCTCTCTACCATGAGAACAAAACAACATGACAGGTAAAAAAAATTAACGTTCGATATAAGAAAGAACAATAAGTTTTTAACTGATTCTTTTATTGCACAAGCCATTCCAATTTATAATAGTATGCCTTCTAATATTAGACTGAAAACAACATCGAAAGCTTCCTTAAAAAAAGAACTTAAAGAATATTTTTGGAAAGAATTTTTGAAGGACCCAAAAGTAACAGATATAAAAGATGACATTGAGAGCATTAGATTTTAATTTTATTTTTTAATCTTCACGTTGCACATATAAAATTGTGAGAACATTTTATGCTCGCATTTTAGGCAATTTTTTTTTAATAATGTAAGGTCAAATTTTTAATTAAGTATTTTAATGATTTTATAATTTTACATAATGTTATATTCTTAACTTTACATTGCCTCTTTTACCATTTGCTTTTTATACTTATGTGTACCAGAGGAAATTAACAATATTCTTTTTTTTATCAGTATAATCTGTTGTATGTGTTATGTCTGTGGAATGTCTGCGAAACGTATGCTTTTTTTTGGTTTGTGATTTCCAAAATGTGTGCAATTCTCATCGCTGTCGTGGTTTTTTCTTCTTCTTCTTGTATTTGAGCTACTAGTTGTGTTAGTGTTTGAGAAAAGATTCCAAATATTCCTGTAAGAAATATTTTTGTTATACTGGATTGTTTGCCAATTGCTTTATGTATTGCAAAAGCGTTGTAGAATTTTTTAAATAGGTCTGTTATAAATAGTATCATACTTATCATTGCGTAAATTATTGCCATTTTTTCTAAGACGTACCATGGCCAACCAAATTGTTTATTTTTGTTCATTAAGCCATGCTCCGTCTGCCGAAAGTATCTGCCTTCGTAAGTATCTGCCGAATGATTTTTAAAATATGTTACTTCATTCGTTTGTGGTTGATCATCATTTTTTAGTATGTCTAAACTATGGCTGCGGTTTTGCATTTTGTTAGCTGTTATTTTTAATTGGTCATAATCTTTTGGTGGTGGATTTTGTATATTCAGTAATTTTACTGTTGGGATCAGATATTGTTTATTTGTAGATTTATTAGATGGTTGTTGTCATTCATAAAATGTTGGTTGGTTCATATTGTGTGGTTGTTCGTACGAATGTGTCTGAAATGATGTAGTTTGTTGCTGTTGTATGTTAGGCGCACTGGGAAGGGGTGTGTTGTGAGTGTGGGGTGTTTTTGGGAATGATATATTATTTCCCAAGCTTTGATATGCAGGAGGTGGAGTAATGAGTTGTGGGGGCAGTGTTTGTAGTTTATTTTCTGATATTGTTTCCAATGTTTCTACTCTTAATGGTTCTTGTTTATATTTTCTTTCTGGTAATGGTGGTTTCCGTTTCTTTGGAGATGAGTTTGTTGTTCTTAGCTGTAGTCCGTTCTCTGTTCGACGAATTGTTGTGTTATAATGTTTATAGTTTGTATCTACTTAAATATCTGCAGGTTTTTCGTTATCAGTGTAATCTGGTGTATGTGTTATGTCTGTGGAATGTCTGCGAAATGTATGCTTCTTTTTTGGTTTGTGATTTCCGTAGTGTCTATAATTTTTATCGCTGTCGTGGCTTTTTTCTTCGTCTTCTTGTATTTGAGCTACTAGTTGTGTTAGTGTTTGAGAGAAGATTCCGAATATTCCTGTAAGAAGTATTTTTTATGCTGGCTTGTTTTCCAATTGCTTTATATATTGCAAAACGTTGTAGAATTTTATAATTAAATTTGCGATAAATAGTATCATGCTTATCATTGCGTAAATGATTGCCATTTTTTCTAAGACGTACCATGGCCAACCAAATTGTTTATTTTTGTTCATTAAGCCATGCTCCGTCTGCCGAAAGTATCTGCCTTCGTAAGTATCTGCCGAATGATTTTTAAAATATGTTACTTCATTCGTATGTGGTTGATCATCATTTTTTAGTATGTCTAAACTATGGCTGCGGTTTTGCATTTTGTTAGCTGTTATTTTTAATTGGTCATAATCTTTTGGTGGTGGATTTTGTATATTCAGTAATTTTACTGTTGGGATCAGATATTGTTTATTTGTAGATTTATTAGATGGTTGTGGTCATTCATAAGATGTTGGTTGGTTCATATTGTGTGGTTGTTCGTATGAATGTTTCTGAAATGATGTAGTTTGTTGCTGTTTTATGTTAGGCGCACTGGGAAGGGGTGTGTTGTGAGTGAGGGGTGTATTTGGGAATGATATATTATTTCCCAAGCTTTGATATGCAGGAGATGGAGTAATGAGTTGTGGGGGCAGTGTTTGTAGTTTATTTTCTGATAATGTTTCCAATGTTTCTACTCTTAATGGTTCTTGTTTATATTTTCTTTCTGGTAATGGTGGTTTCCGTTTCTTTGGAGATGAGTTTGTTGTTCTTAGCTGTAGTCCGTTCTCTGTTCGACGAATTGTTGTGTTATAATGTTTATAGTTTGTATCTACGTAAATATCTGCAGGTTTTTCGTTATCAGTGTAATCTGGTGTATGTGTTATGTCTGTGGAATGTCTGCGAAATGTATGCTTCTTTTTTGGTTTGTGATTTCCGTAGTGTCTATAATTTTCATCGCTGTCGTGGCTTTTTTCTTCGTCTTCTTGTATTTGAGCTACTAGTTGTGTTAGTGTTTGAGAGAAGATTCCGAATATTCCTGTAAGAAGTATTTTTTATGCTGGCTTGTTTTCCAATTGCTTTATGTATTGCAAAAGCGTTGTAGAATTTTATAATTAAATTTGCGATAAATAGTATCAAGCTTATAATTGCGTAAATGATTGCCATTTTTTCTAAGACGTATCATGGCCAACAAAAGATTGTTAATATTTGTTCTTTAAACCATGCTCCGTCAAAGATTTCCTTCCAGTTAACACTGGGTTGGTCTATTTGGAAGTTATATCCATTTATGTTGAGGTCTCTGAACCATTTTAGTGATTGTTTGTAGTTTTTGTAGGTTTGTAATAAACCTAATTGTTCAAGTTCTAGTAATTTTTGTGAGTTTGCTGCTGTTGCTTCTTGTAATGGTTTTTCGCGATCTCGCATGTATTCGTGTAATAAATCTCGTTTTCGTTCTTCAATTAGTTGTTCTTTACTGTATATACCGCTTTCTATTAAACCTGCTTTACTAAACATGTTATCAAGTACTATTTCTTCAGGTGATATAGTGTTCAATACTGTGTCTACTTTTACAGGGTATGGTGTTACTCTATATCTTGCTGTTCCTCCAGTGTCTATTGAGATTTGTTTGTCAAAGTTGCTGTATGAGCATGGGACTTTCTGCGCCCATAGGTATGTTTGTCTTGTTAGCTGATGTACATATTGTACTCTATTTTTATACAGTATTGGTATTTTATCGTAACATGCGCGAGTTTGTGGTACATATAAGGGTGATGATTTTTTCGGGCATTTTTACATTTTCAATACATTTACTCCTTCTTGTTTAACAAAGATTGATCTATCTCCGGTGAGGATATAACCTAAGAGTGGTGTGTTCTTTTGTACTTGTGTCAGTGTTGAATGTCGAATGTTTCTAAAGGTCCATTTTCATATTCATGTGTGTGATTTGGTTTACAAAACCATAGTAGTATTGTTTGTTTTCCTCGTCTTCATATCGTGTGGTTGTGATGTTATTTGTTTTGGTTTAATCCGTATAAATTTTTCTTCTTCAAAATTGTCTATTTTCCTTGTTACTTTTTGTCCTGTATGCATATCGAATCCGTATTCATATATTATGTAAATGTCGTCGTATTCTGTTTTCTGTATTGGTTGCAGCGAACCGCATTCGCGTTCTACTAATGGGTAGATTTCAAAACTGGAGGGAATAGTGTCTGTTTTGTTCATTTTTATTTTTTAGGTTTTATCATGGTTTTGAACTGTTGTCCATTCGGCATTTGTTTCTATCCAATATCTGTCTTGGCTTTTTACCATAAATGCATCAAATCTAATAAGTTCAAATAGTTGACATTGTGTTTGTGGTTCCCAAACTATTGTTGCTTTTGTGAAAGGTGTCGGTAGACATTCTCCTTTGCGGAGATCGCAAGGTAATTTTGTTCCCCATATATGATATTTCTTCAGTGTCTAAGTTTAGTATTAGTGATACTTCTCATATTTCTTATGTCCAGTCTAGTATTTCTATTCTGTTTTGTTTTCTTGGTCCTTTCATGCAGTTTGATTGTGCATTTTTAATTGCGTTTGGTATCCACATTGGGTTTGTATAGTCATAAACTGTTCGTCCGTATGGTGGTACCATAGGAGTATCAAGGTTGAACTGTATTCTGCCTTGCATATCTTCGGTCTGTTTCTGAAGTGGTGGGTTAGCTATTTAATTGAATGAAATGTTATATCGTGTTGGTTTGTATCTTTTTTTTGAGGAGGTTAATTCTAGCGAGTTTAGTTTGAACTTCATCTGCATCCAGTGTTTTTGTTTTTGTGCATCTGAGACGTAGTAACTTGGTCTGTTAGATCGGATGTAATTGAACACCATTCTACGCGTTCTTTGATTGTTCCTGCAACAGCGTATGCTTTTATTTCTACTGCTTGTGCTTTCTATAATAGTTGTATTTCAGTCTTTGTCATATCTAAATCGAGTGGTTTGAATTTGCATGTGCTGATTTTGTTTAATTCGTAATACTTAACATTAGTAATTTCTTCTGCATCACAATCGTAGTGTTCTATGAAAATGTCTTGGGGTCCTGTTGCGGAGCCATTAGTATTATGTCCTGTTAGTTCTACAAAGTCTATATTTGTTTGTCTTTTTTGTCTTTTATTGTTCATGCCAAATTTCTCTAGTATACTATCTGTTAATCGTTCTCTGTAGAAATTCCAATTTCGTGTCCATTTATCGATGGCTATTTCCCACATTGCTTCGTAGTCTGAACTGTTTCTGAAATCTTCGAGTTCTTCGATTTTGGTGTTAGTGTAATATTGTTGATTTTTTTTTGAGGCTAGTATTATTGTTAAATAGACGGTTTTGTAGATTATTGTGTCTTTGCTGGTCAATGATGTGGAAGTTACTTGTCTTTTATGCTTTTAGTTTTATTTTTATTTGAAAATGTTTGATTTTTATTTCCATTCTTTCACTTATACGGTCTTTAATTCGTTGTCTAGCATCATTTTTTAGTCTTGTTCTAATTGTATTTTGGTTTCTATTTTCATATAAATGTATATTATTATTATTAACAATATAAAAATTATAGCTTTTAGTTGAATCGACATGTGTATGGCAGGCCAGTGTGTGGATTATAGAATGTTGCAAATCCTATTGTTTGTTTTGTATATCTGTCAAATTTGTATATGAAATCAATGCAAATAAAAGGTGCTGTAAATGTGGTTGTTACTATAGATGGTGTAGTTGCGTGAAACGGGTGATTAAAGACAGTGTCGTATTTAATTGTTGTGTTAAATTTAAGTTCGAGAAATGATGTTGCTAAAACGTTAAATGCTGCGTTACGTTGTCGGTGTGTAAGATTTAATGTGTTTGTTAGTCTACTTCTTGACCAATTAGTAAGTGTATCACCGAGATTAGTGGGTCCTTATAATGGTGGAGGTGGATTCCAAGTTTTTTGATCTAGTGCGAAAAGATATGTGTTTTCATTAGTCCTATTTTAGTAGGTGGATTAGGGTTAAGTATTGGTGTTGATCGTGTTCTACCGGGATGGCTTGATGGTAATCTTATTTCTGGTATAAAGGATGATGGGGATAAAGCTGTGTTTCTTGGTGGTTGTAGAAAGGTTGTAATTTCAACTTGTGGTACGCTTACAGAAGTATTCGATGATGACGTTTGATTTGGTGGTGATGGTGGTGATGTCGCTGACCAAAGGGAACTATTGGGTGAGTGCAATGGTTGTGCTCTGAAAAGTTCTTGAAGAAAATTGAAATCTTGTCTTTGTTGGAATGTAGGTGGTAGAAATGGGTTTGCTCTCAACTCAGAGGGTGTGGGTGTTGGAATTGTACTATTGCCTGAGTGGTCACTTGGTGAACTTAAACTAAAGTTATGTAATGTTGGTGTTCCTGTTCTACTTGGTGGTTCTGAATTTCCTGCTTCTAAAGGTCTGATTATGTTAGATTCTATGTCTGTTGAACCATATGAAACGAGTGTTGAATCTTGTGTTGGGAATGATAGCGAGGGTCGCCGTCGTGCTCTTAAGAGTTCTCTTCTTTCCGGGCGGTCTCGCCTTGCGGTATAAGGATTTCCGTTTTCGAGATTATCATCAATTTCTGGCGAGGTTGGTATATTTGTTAAGTCTGTAACTTCGTTATGATGTGGTCTTTCTTGATGATTATTGTTACTTTGATTATTGTCTGACGACGCAATTTTTGCAGGCTATATTTTAAGCTCCTGAGCCAGGTCCGTGCGGTGGAACTTGGATGAATGGTGGTGCGAGAATTATGACTGGTGTTAGTTCTTGTTCTGGTTGTTGTGTTTGTGCTCCTAGGTTTGATATCCAAATTTCGTTATCTCAAGTCTGAGATGTAATTGATAAATTATAATGTTACCGTATAATGGAGAATTCTCAGGAAATCCTATTTGTAGATAGAACTTTTGGGATTGTAGTGTGTAATATTTTGATTCTTCTATATCTGGAATGGGATCAATTTTTATGGATTTATAAAATATTCTATTAACATTAAACACATGCGTAGGAAAAAATAAATTATTAGTGCAATTTTAATAAAATTAAAAATTTCCAGTTCCATAGTATCTATATTAGATTTGCATATATGAAATATATCAGAATGTTCTTCATGCATTGGTTTTATTATTGTATTGGTGGACTAGCGTAGATGACTCTACGGTTTCTAATAACTTCGTATATTGTTACTATAGCTAGATATTTCGAAATAACTACTATACACGGTACGAGAAAGATAGTTAAGATGAATATTATTTTAGATAATATTAAATACGTTGCTATTAATGCGTTGGGAAAATCAATTGTTGAAACTATTTGTGTGGTGTCTTTTGTTCTATTTGTTTATTTAATGGAGTAGTGTTTGTATGGAGGTGAATATTGAGAATTATGGTGGAAGTTTTATTCAAGTGTAAATTAGATATAATGCTTCACTGAAGAGTTACAGTTATTTACTGGCGTAACTGGCACTTAACGGTGTTGCACTATCAAAATAAAGTTATGTTCAAAATTGTCTGTATTTTATTTTATTGGTATACAACGATAACGATGATAGGTATCATTACTTACTTAGTTTTTCAACTTGTCGTCTGACAATTTGCAGCGTCATTTTTGCAAACTATTAGACAAACTGTGTGTAATTTGTTTATATTAACACACTTATCTTATCTGTGTTAATTTGTTGTTTCAGTTTTACGAATTCTGTAATTGTTTCAGTACACGGTGCCGTGTCCTTTAGTGTTTCAAAATGTTTTTCTCCCCAGAAAAGTTTTACTTCTTGTCCAGTTTCTGTTTCTCCTTCTATTATAAGAAAATAAATTTTAGGTGAGATTTTACATTTTGTTAGTTTAATACTGTTGCTGTCGAAATGTATATGACAGCCAGATGGATATTCAAGTTCAATATAATCGTCTATTTGAACTACTATCTTTATGAAAAGTTGATTTCTATTTAATGATTTCGTAAACTCTGAGACTGATAGCATAGGTGGTTGTTCATTACAATGGTTACTATAATGGTGAATTAGTCGTTCTGAAATGAAATAAAAATAATTCAGGCTACTTGGTATTGTTGAATCGTTTTGTAAAGAAATTTTGTTGGTAAAACAGTTTATAGAAGAAGGAATATTTTGTTAGTTTTAGTTTCTCGCTGAGTTATTCTGAGATTTACCAAATTGATTTGTTTTGATTAGGATAGTTTGAAAATTGATGTTTCAGGTTGAGAATTTGGATTCAGATTGTTTTTTGGCTTTAGAAATGGAATGAGATTATGATGTATTTGAGGCTATGAAAGCAGAATTAGAAAGGGGTTTTAGAATTTGGAAATTTTTTCTGACTAAATGTTTCAATTGTTGTTTTGTTTATCAGCTTAGCTGAAATTTTCAAATTTTCAAATTTAGCTGAGGTTGTGATTTGTACGAGACAAAATCGGAGTTGTGATTTTTGCTGAATTGTTAGTTGCCTCTACAATATTCGTGGCATTTACAAATCTTCCGTTTTCTTTCTTGGTTCTTGAAGTGGCCAATTTTACTAATTTTCTGGGTCTAATTAGACTTTTGGATTCTTAGTTTTCGAATTATAAGATTCTTTCTGAAGTTTCTTCAACTTTGTTGTTGTTATGGTTTTTCTCCTGTAATTGGTATGTTGGTATGTGATTGGTACGTTTTATGGTAGCATGACGTATTTTTGTCATGGTATGTTAGAGATAGTAATTAGTTACTTGTTGTGTCCTGTGTTACTTGTTAACATTTAGTTTCAAGTAGGTTGTTAATCAATGGTGTAATTAATGTAAATGGTTGATGTGGATGGTGGCACCATTTGTCATTACTGAATCCCTTGGTGTTTATCGTTAATGAGTTACCAAATTGTTGTTTGACGCAAATAGTGCTAATGTCTAATGGTGCAAATGTCAAAATGGATGAGTGGTTGCAAACTGCAACTGCTAATTAGTTGTTTGTTATTGACGTCATGTCGAACGTGCTGTGTGCAATTGAAGTGTTTACTTCAACTGAAAAATGATCTTTGTTAGATCTGTTATCGTGAATACCATTTCGTTCATGGCGTTAAAAATGTTAATTGGTTTGACATTTTTCATTTGTTACTAATTGCGTTTGCAAGGGAACGGTAAGTCCCTGTAATTTGTTTTAAGTTCTTTTCATCTGCTAGTGGAGGTATCGATTTGTTCTTTTCTTCCTTTTGTTATTTGTTAATTGGTTCCTTGTTACCTTTTGTAATTGTTTTGCGTTTACTAATGAAGGTACTAAAAGGTAATAATGAGGTACTAATGAGGCTTTTTTCCTATGACGTCCGTTCCTCTGATGACGTCCGTTTTGTTAACGGCTGCTTTGTCTGTATGACGTAGACGAGTTATGACGTACTGTTATTCAGTTAAATGTCACTGTTGAATGTCTATTTAGCCTAGGTCGTTTGACCGATTCATGTGCCAAGGGTTGTTTGACCGATGATTAATTGATCTAAACATTAATCGATCTAAACATTTTAGAATAATAATGTGAACTGAATTTCATGTGTTTTAGATAGTTTATTTATGTGTCAGTCGTGAGATGTGTTCTTACAGTGGTGTTTTAGACTTGTGTGGTGTGTGGAAGACTTGTTACATTTACATAGGGCTGTTAAACAATCTGCGTTATTAGCAGTTATATTATAATCCGTTCATTGTTATAAATATTCGCTGTTATAGCACTTGTATTATGATTATAAGTTACTTGTTTTTTTAAAAGAGGAAGTTATTTAAATTAGGAAGTTATCCCATTAAATAGTTATTTTCTTCCTTGTCTTTAAAGTAGGAAGTTATTCTATTTTTAGTTTCCATTTTGTGAAGAGGATCTTACTCCTTTAATTGTGAGTGTTGACAGTTAGAGTGTTGACATAGTGTTGCTTTTAGATTGTTACTGTTAGATTTGTTGCTGTCAGAGTTATGACAGTCAGAATGTTATCAACTACAGAATATCTATTCCATTCCGTGAATCCTCGAACGGGTTACAGAGGATGTTGTTTCTTTGTTAATTGTTATTTGTTTCATTGTTATTTGAGTATTTGTTTATTGTTTAATATCGAAAATCTCTTAACGTCTATTCCAGTTCCAAGCCTGTGAACATCAAAATACCGTTTTGTGTTTTGTTTATTTTGTTTTGTGATTATATTGTTTTTTGATCTTATTGTTTATATAAGACCCTTTTTCCATCAATTAGTGGTGATTTCAAGGGCTACTATCAATACCTATTTGTATTAGTATATCCTGTTTGGATATTTGTTGTAGTATATCCTGTTTGGATTTTTTATTTGTGATTTTGATTGTTTGTTGTTTGATTCTTTGTTACTTATTTTATCAGTGGGATTGAGTGCTGGCAGTAATGTTTACAGTGTCTGACAGTGGCAGTGCTGTCGACAGTGGCATTGATGTGGACAGTGTTGACACTGGTAGATTGGTGAAAGCGGAAGATGGTGAAAGAAGAAGTTGAAAGAAGATGGTGAAGGAGGAGGGTGTTGTCCCAGAGTGTTTGTTGAAAATGATGTTAGTTCAACATGTCTTATTCCTTTAGTATATATTTGAGTTAAATTCCTTGATTTTCATATTGGTGTTACAGTTTATTTCACTAGAAGGTGTTAATATTTAGGTAAGGTAGATTAATTTCATTTCGAATTGGTGTTTACGAAAACAGTATTAAGAATTGGATTTTTTTATACACTGAATATTGTTTTAAATAATTGCCAATAAATCTGGATTATAATGTTATGGATTATAGAGTTTAGTGGCTAGGTCTTTGTTATTAACACTTTTTAGTTTTGATGTGCTTCTGTTTTCATTTACATTCTAATTTTCATGTTTTCATTTGTTAATATATATATATATATATATATATATATATATATATATATATATGTATATATATATATATATATATATATATATATCATTTTATTTAGTGTTTTTAATGTTTCGGTGGTATGCACACAAGGTCCGGGTTAGAAGAGTGTGCTATTTCTTTGCAGTAGGAATACTGAATTTTTTCAAAGTAGTAGAAATACTGAACATCAATTGAACATTGTCAAAGTAATAGGATACGTAATAGAACATTCAACTGAATACGTAATAGAATACTGAACGTTGTAAGATAGTATAATATGGAATAGATAGTATAATTTGTAGTATAGTTCGATACTTGCAATGTAATCGAATGTGATTTCGCTGGAGATCATAGTAGTAGATGGTTTGGTAGATTATAGTAGTAGAGAATAGTAGAGAGTAGTAGTAGAGAGTAGTAGATGTTGTAGTAGAGAGTAGTAGAGAGTAGTAGTAGAGAGTAGTAGATGTTGTAGGAGATGTAGTAGTAAAATATATAGTTGAAAACTATTAATATACAGATTATATAATATACTATTAATATACAGAGTTTGAGATAGTATAATAATTAATTAGACTATAAATGTTGCGTTAACTGTACTGAGTTTATAATAGATAACAATTATTTAAAAAATATATTGATTGTTTGTACTTTCCCCCTTTATGTGTATTTAATAAATTAATTATTATTTATATTTTTATTAATGTTATGATTATTATTATTATTATTTTGGTTGTTGTTGTTATTATTATTATTTAAATAATGTTATTTACTTCTGACGAAGATTGTATTGATGTGTATGCTCTTTATTTGATTGTTTTATATTTGATTTAGTTTTAGTTGTTTTATTTGGTTGTTTTAAGGTTGGGATTTCATTGGTAAGTAGATAGTTTTGTAATTCTAATTTAATATGTTTTTCTTTTGGATAATATGGTACAATGTGGTTTCTGTGTATTGTTATCTGTTCTTTGTTGTTATCCTTTAATATGTATTTTGTTTCCGTAGGTTTATCTATAATTAGATATGGTCCTGTTTTCAGAGGTAACAGTTTTTTGGATACTCCATCAACTTGTTGTTGATTTGTTACTAATACAAAAGTATTTTTCTCAAGTGGTTTTGCTGTTCTGAATCTGTGATTCATTTCGTCTGTTAGCTTTTTTCTATTCTGTAGGACTTTTGTTATTGTTTGGTCGTTGTAAAGTTTTTCTTTATCAAGGAACCATTTAGCAAATGTTCCTTTTTGTAGTTTTGCTATTTTTGGGTGACTAAATTGTTTTTTCGGAATAGTATGTGCCGGTTGTGTGTTACATGCACATTTCTCTGTTAGATTACAATTTCCTATTTCGTCTGTAGTTGTCCCAAGTTGTATCTTTGTTGGTTTTCTCGGTTTTTGATTGAAAACGACTTCATATGGTGACATGCCGAGTCGTGTTTGGTATTGTGTATTATATGCATAAGGAAAGAATTTTGCTTTTCGTGACCAATTACTATACTTTTCGTTTAGTAGTGTTCTAATGAATTGTCCTATTATTCTGTTTGTTCCTTCTACTAGACCTTTCGTCCAGGGTGCATATGTTGTGCCTGGTTTAAATTTGATTTCAAAATAGTTACACAAATGTGTTAGCTCTGTGTTAATGTACTCCGATCCGTTATCTGATCTAATTTCTTCGGGTAATCCGAATTTCATGAACCAATTTTCAAATAGTGCTGTAAATGCCTAATGTGCATTGTTTTTTGGTGCACACATTATCGTGACGTAATGTGAGAATGCGTCAACTATGACAAAGATGTAGTTATTTCCCTCAGATGTTGGGTGGATAGGTCCTTTTGTGTCAATCATTATCATTTCGTTGAAATATGTTTTTGTTGGTGCAAGCTGTTCTTGCTCACTTTTTGTTTTTAAATTAGCAAATACTTTGTTTTTTTGGCATTGTATGCAAACTGCTATCGGTATTTTTATCCAAATTGTAAGATTTGGGAAATAATATTTGTCCATTGTTTTTCTTTTTGTTTTTTCAAGGCCTGTGTGACCTACTAGGTTGATGCAACGGTTATTATAAAAGGTGCATAGTAATAGTGTTAAAGGCAGACAGATTCTTTGTTTTGATTTTTGTGAATGTTGATTACAATTTTTATGATACCGTTATATATTTCGTTTTGTTTTTTCGAGGCCTGTGTCACCTACTAAGTCGATGTAATGGTTGTTGTAAAATATGCATAGTAGTAGCGTTAGTGGTAAACAGATTCGTTGTATTAATTTTTTGTGAATATTGATTATAATTTTGATGATTCCAGAGTTTTCATCAATTATAATGGATTTGAACTTCCGAAAGTATGCAAATAGTCCTTTGTTTCCACGTATCTCCATTGTTACTGAGTGTGGTTTATTGTTATGTTTTTTCCACATTTTCACTTTGTGATGTACAGGATCTAAGATTTGTGCTTCTTTGATTAAGTTTTCGATTTTTTTTTGTTTTTTCGTCATAGAAAATGTCTGATATTTTTGCATTTTCGTAATTTGTTTTGTGTTGTGTTTTTATATTATTTACCAATCTGAGGTAGTCATCATCATGATGTGTTGTGTACGGTCCTTTTTGATTTTTCTCAATAATGAGATCATCCTCTTCTACAATCGGTGATTGCCAATTTTTTATTTTGGGTTTATACTTTGGGATCAAAACTGTTTTTGTATCTGTGTTATACTTCTCGTATGAGATTGGATGATATTCGTTTTTATCGATATTTATTTCGAAGTAGTTATTGTGCATGTTAGTCAATACTAAGCAATGTGTTTTTTCTGTATTTTCGTCATTGGTATTGTTACATATGCTGTATTTGCATTCTAGGTTGTTCGTAAATGGTGTTTTTGCGAAAAAGAATTTTATGTTCTCTGGTATTTCTACTGTTATAGCGCGTGTTTTTGTAAAATGTTCTTCATCTATTGTTCTGCTTAGAAGATCGGGGAGGGCGAGGTTTTTTCCTTCCGTCCAAATTATGTGTAAATTAGGAAATTTCATCAGTATTAATTGGAATCTATATACTCTATGATTTGGTTTGTTCTTTTGAGTGAAAAGATAGATGATTGGTTTATGATCTCTGAATTATACTATTGGGTGGTTTGAACCTGTAAGTAAAAACTCATACTCTGTTAGAGCGAAAATTAGCGCTGAGCATTCTCTGAGTAGTGTAGATAATCGCATTTCTATAGGTGTAAATAGTCTGGAATTTGCTGATACTAATTTCATTTTTCTTTCAGTTGGATGTTGTTTTAGTAATGCAGATCCCATGCCTTTGTTTGATGCATCTGTGATAATATAGAATGGTTTTGTAGTATCTGGCATTGTCAGTTCTGGTTTGTGTGTTATTGTTCTTTTCTTTTGCTCAAAAATTTGTTGATATCCTTTCGTCCATTTGAAATCATTTTCTTTGTGTAAGAGATTAAATAATGGTTGTAGTATTGGTTGCATACCATAGACGTATTTCGCAAGGAAATTTAATGTTCCAAGATATCTTTGTAATGCTTTCATGCTTGTTGGTGGTTCCAGTTTTTGGAAACCATCAATTCGTGAAGTCAATGGTTTCACTTTTTTGTCCTCAATGATATGTCCTAGAAATGTGACTTTTTTCAACATGAAGTATGTATTATCAGATGCTGCTTTGAGGTTTTCTGTCAATAATATTTTATGTTATTCTATTAATGTTTCATACATTTGTTGGTATGAATTTGTTTGAATGAAGATGTCGTCGACATATGTGATTACCGTTCTTTTCCTGATTAAGGGATAAAGGAAGTGTGTTAATATGGATGCAAAAGCTGCTGGTCCGATGGATATTCCGCAAAATAGTCGTTTGAAACAGTATTGTTCGTTTCCAATTGTGAATTGAGTATATATCATCGATTGTTCGTCTAAAGGTATTTGATTATATGCACTGTTGAGATCAGCTGTTGTAAATATTGTTCCGTCTATCCGTGTTACAGCTTCATCAACTGGTTCAATGGACCGGTTGCATTTAGATTCATCAATCATGCTATTCAATTATCGTGCGTCTAATACTATTTTTATTGATTCTCCTTTTCGCAGAATAATTACTGGGTTTGTGAATGTGTTTCCTGCTGATAATTGTTCTTTATTAACAGGTGCAATTATGTCGTATTTTTTCAATACATCTAGTAATTTTTCGATTTTTTTCTCTGAGGTGTTGGTACTTTGCTTATTCTTTGTTTTTTGAAAATTGCATCTTTTTTCATAGGTAGATTCAATTTTACTTTTGTTTTTCCAACGTCGAATTTTGTTGTTGCGTAGACTTGTTTGTATTCTAGTATGATTGTTCCTATTTTTTCGAATTCTTCTTGTGTTAAATGTGAATGTTGAAAATCAAACATTGGAATGAATTCCGTTTCTGATTCTGTGTATTTGTTGATAATAAATTTGCATTTAAAATTAGGTTTTCTTTCGAATGTTGCTACTTCTTCAATTGTTTCGTTCTCTTGTATATTTAGTATTTCGTTGATGTCGTTTTAATTTTCATATGTTAGATGATATAATGCTGAAAATAAGTCTATCAAATTTGTTTGGTACATTTCTTCTTTATGTTGTTTGAATGTAAGGTTTTGATACATAAAACCAATTAGATCTACGTTAAGTGTCGTTTTATGTTGGTTTTTGTTTATTAAGAATATGTCGATGAAGTTTTCTTTTTCTATCGACAGATCTTTTATGTCTGTAAATGATAAATTTTGATATTTGTTTATCGGTTCAAAATAGTACATTTATTTGTAAATTGTTTTTCCGCTGGATTTTTCCATCTGTTTGAATATTGGTATTGGAAAAGTTATGCATTTATGTTGGTCTTGTTCAAAATATACTGGTTCTTTGTTAAAAACTGGGTATAATCGAGAGTAGTAAGGGTATCCTTTTGTACTGTTCATGAAGAAGGTATTGTCGTTGTCTATAATTGTGTTAGTATTTATTATTAGTTTGTTTGTCTTTACACTTATTGTCTCTATGTATTCTGTGAAGAATGGAGTTCCAAGTATATTATGATTGCATTGTGCCACATAAAAATGTATAATAGAGTTATGTTGGGGTTTATTTCTGTTGTTCGATGTCATGTCAGGTGTTAAATTTAGTGTTATTGTTCCAAATGTTTCTATGGTAGTATTATTTGCTGCTGTTAACGTCTTGTTAGCTTGTTCGAGGCGTATGTCTGGGTTGTTGTATTTTATTTCGTTCCAAGTATCTTCGTTTAAGAGATTTAGTGTTGCTCCAGAGTCTAATAGAAAATCAATTTCTAGTATTGGTCTTTGCTTGGTAAATTTTTGTTCGATCTCGTTACACTGGTACATTGGCAGTATCCAGGTTGGGTTACTTTCTAGTGTATTTATTACTGTATTGCACATATCTTCGTTCGCATTGTAAAATTTATCTAATATTTCTTGGTCTTCATTTGATGATTCAGATGTGCATTCCTAATCGTCAATTCCTGGTGGGTCATCGTTTTGTCTTTCTATTTCTATGTTATTTGTTCTGTTTTATTGTTATTGTTGTATTTATTTCCGTCCGTTCTTCGATCTTTTGAATGATATCTATCATTTTGTTCTCTTCGTGTTCCATTTCTTCTGTCATCCCTATTGTTACTGTTAGAATAATGTCTATTGTTACTACTTGATCGTTGTCTGTATATGTCACTTTTGTTTGAGTCTTTACTATAATGTCTTTGTCTATTATTATTGTTATAATTATTGTTATTTCTGTTATACGGTGAATGCTGTCTTGAGTGACTGCGGTTAGTGTATCTTGAGTTTGATCTGCTATTGTTATATCTATTATGATTATTATTTCTGTTATAACTATTTGTTCTACTTCTATTATAATTGGTTTTTTTATAACTTCCGCTTCTATTGTTATAATTGTTATTCGAGTTTCGAAGTCCTTGATAATTTCGATTGTCTCTGTTATATGAGGTATTGTAAAAAAAGTTTCTTGACTGCGATCTGTATGGTGTTCTGCTTCGTGAATTGTGGTATACCGGTGATGTTGATGGTAGCTGTCGTCCGTTGACGTTATTTGAATCGATTCTTCTGTTTGGTAGATTTTGATTATTTCTCATATGACTAAAAAAGGATCTTTCTTTTGGTCGTGCAATGCTTTCTCTTCGTGGTCTTTTAAAGCATATTCCTTTTGTGTGACCGTTTGAACTGCAATAGCTGCAAAAGAGTGCAAACTTTGGTCTTCCTTCAAAATTTTTTCTATCGTTTGTGTTATAAATTCCATTTCGAACTTTACAGATTGTTCCTTCGAATTGTTCTAAAACATTTTGTTTAAGATCATTTATGTTATTACAAGCTATGTTCATTTGTCTGTTTGTTCGTTTGTTTATGATTTGCATGTTTTTTCAAGGCTGCTGTTTTTAATTCGTTATCCAAACATCTAATGAATGTTTGATTCATTACGCTGTTTCTATAATCTTCTGTATATAGTGAATATGCTGTTTTTACAAGTGTTTCTATTCTCAGTGCAAGTGATCGTATTGATTCGTTATCCAAACATCTAATGAATGTTTGATTTATTACGCTGTTTCTATAAACTTCTACATATAGTGAATATGCTGTTTTTAAAAGAGTTTCTATTCTCAGTATACGTGATCGTAATGATTAATTTGTGTGTTTTTGTAGTTGTTGTAACACTGTTTTTCCTTGTTGTTTTGATTTCTCTGAGTCGAACATGTCTGAAGATTCTTTACAAAATGTTTCCCAATCCAATGTAGTTTCACTTGGAAGAGTTGAATACCACTTTTGAGCTGGTCCTTGAAGTGTGTGTAATATTAAAGCTGCTCTTTTTACATTCCATTGATGATGTCCTGGTTTATTTATTGGTTCTATGCCGCTACTAATTATCATTGCTGCGACTATACTGTATAGATATTCTTCAACAGTATATGCTGGATCTGTACCGTCAAATGGTCGTATTGTTGTTGGTACTGAACCACTACTAATGTTTTGTTCTATTTGTGGCTCCTCGGCATACGCATTGATGTTAATTGTTTATAGAATGGTAAAGGAGGTTCTGCTACTGTTGTTTCTCTTTCTTCTGTTGCGATTGAGTTTGATCTTCTTGTACGATTTTCTTGTTGTCTACTGTTTTGAAAAATATTTGTTTGTATACTATTTTTATTTGAGTTTCTGTCATTGTTTGAGTTTCCGTTTTCTGATCTTAGATTGTTTTGTCTATTAATGTTATCTAATGTTCTTTCAAGTTTGTCAAATACCATTTCGAGCGCTTTTTCTTGTCTTCTTTCTATGTTCTCTTTAATTTGTCTAAATTTGTTTTCTATATTATCAATAAGTTTATTCGTATGATTTGTTACTTTTTCTGTAATTTCCTCTTTGAGATCTTGATAATTGTACATTTGTTGTTCCCAGAATAGTTCATTTTGTTCATGGTTATCGTTCAATAGACCAATATATGTGTTATTTCTGTTATAATTATGTTGTGTTGGTTCTAATATTTTCGTCTAACTTTTTGATTTACTGATGGTGTTAGCAAGTTTCCCATTCTCGCATCTGTCTTCTGAATCAAATATATCTATTTCGTCTGCTATGTTCTGTTGATTTCCAAATAAATTTGATGTTAACTGTTTATCTGGTTTTATTGCTGATTTTTGTTTTGATTGTAAATTTGTGTTTATTTGGACATCTTTTGGTGTTGATGTGGATGTTAGACATCTTGACAAGTTAAATGATGAAAAACCTGCTTGTCCTTGGTCTTCTATTTTTATATAGTCCTCTAATCCTTCTATGAAGTTGATGCTATCTGAACATACTTTTAGTGTGCTTTCAAAGTGTTGCGAATAGTACTCACTGTCCCAAATGTTTTTGAGTTCGTCACTTAAGTTTTCGATTTGTTCGTGTAATTTTTGTCCAAACTGTATTCGTTTGTCATTAATGTGTTCGAAATTATCTAACCAGAATAGGATTGTGAACTCTGAGATAATTTTTATTATGTCTGATGTTGCCGTTTTTAGTTCTTGTTTTAGTTCCATGATTTTTGTTAACCAATTGTTATAATTCATTATGTCGTTTCTTAGTTTGTCGTTTACTGACTGTATTGGTTTCTTTTGATTGTTTAAGTATACGGTTGTGTTTCGTAGTATTTCGTACGTTGTAGATGGTGTTGCTGTTATTTTTGTTCTATCTTGTGATTCTTCATGTCGTTTTAAGAATGTTTTAAACATATTAGGTAATGTTGTTTCATTTTGAAAATTATAGAGGGCTTTTTTTTCTATTTCCTTTTGCGTCTGTTAAGGTAAATTTATAATGTTTATTAAGTTGATCTCTATCCAGGAGTATTACTGGTAGATAGTGTGCCAAGTGGTTTCTATGAATGTAAATTTGCTGTATATGTTTTGTTTCTTTGAAGAAGTTGTTCTTCAAAATTATTATTATTCTGTAAATATTTTCACGGTTTTCTTGCGGGCAATCGCTGGCAATTATAAATGGTGTTAAGAAATGGTTTGTAGTTGATTGTGGTTGATGGTTGATATTCATTTTTAATATTTTTATTGTTCACTAAAAATATTATTAATTGTATTCTGTTATGGAGATTTGAAACTTGTTATTTTGTTTGGTTTAGTTCGGAACTGGTCGCACCAGATGAGACGTGTTCTGAGCTTACCTTTTTATGGGTTACTTCTGGAGCTGTCTTATGGTTGTCTCAAGAATATAGTATACTCTTAAGGCTTACCTGACTAACTAAAGTTCTAGATCTCTAGTCTGTTACTCTTCTATCTGAGCTTCAGTAGACAGTGAACGGGCCCCAATGCTAAAGTCTAACGTATATCTCAATATTAAACAAGAGCGGAGTAGAGAGAGAGAGAAATATACTTTATTATTATATCTGGTCTGTGACTAGCATTATTATATCTGGTTGTCTCAAGAATATAGTATACTCTTAGGGCTTACCTGACTAACTAAAGCTCTAGATCTCTAGTCTGTTACTCTTCTATCTGAGCTTCAGTAGACAGTGCACGGGCCCCAATGCTAAAGTCTAACGTATATCTCAATATTAAACAAGAGCGGAGTAGAGAGAGAGAGAAATATACTTTATTATTATATCTGGTCTGTGACTAGCACCGTCTAACGGTTACAGTGAAAAGGGATAAAGGGAAAACAGACAAACATTTGAGGAAAGGTATTTTCCCTTTTTCAACCAATCAGGGTTGAGCATTTCAGTCTTTATTTATTTAAAAAAATAAAGTCTTCAAGTCTTTTGTGGGAAGTCAACATTGACTCCAATATAAGTCTAAAAAGATGCAATTTTTGGATGCAAAGTACTGAATTAGTATCGCAAGATGAAGTAAACCAATCGAACAGAGATTGAATCCGACAGATTGATAGGCCAGGAAAATGGTGATCGAATATATTTTCATTGAGGCAAAAAATGGAAAATGAATGCAAAAACGCTCGATCTATTCTGTTTCCCCCAGTTTAGTGAGCGTAATTTTTTTGACCCCCAGGCACACGTGCTGTTTTCTTACATAATAACGTGCTATACAACATATAATTTGTAACTTGGGCTCATAGAGAGCACTGTGGCTAAAACGGAATAGATGGAAAACGCCTCTTAAGGTAATATGTCATTTCTTCAAAGTTACCATGTTGCTGACTCACAGATGACTTCGGACACTGATATTACAAATCCTCTTCCGTTAAAATTTGCTTCAACCTAAATTAAATATCAATACGAATGATTTGATTCATTAGCTGAATGGCTTGCACAAAAGGTTCTTTAAGAAATACAAGAGAAATTAATATAAAAGTTGATATAGTAAAATGCAATCATGCAGTTTATGACAGTTTTTATCAAAGATAGTTTATCAGTTAAAGTTACCTCGTACTTAGGACAAGAGAAATACATCAAAAATATGCCAGCGTTGAAATCTAAATTCCTTCCATAGAAGGTTACCGTACGCTATCTGTTTTGAATCCGTCCTAAATTCAGCTAGAAAATGGGCTTTTTCTCGTTTCCTGAAAACTTTCAGACTGGTATTGCTGCATTTGAGAAATGATTTAAGCATTAAAATGTTCCATGAATCACAAATATTACGAAAAATTAAGTTCTAGAAAATTTGGCATTTGGAACGCACTTGGTGGTACCACAAACCGGTACGCTTTTGTTTTATATTCTGAGAGTTTGAAAAATCCAGGTTTCTGTATTGGCATTCTTGTTTTGATTTATTTTGTAGAAATACACTATGATTTGTGATTTCAGAAAGAAACAAACTGGGAGTATCTCATGTTTCAGTTTCAAATCTGCGGATGCATCATATTTGTGTCTGTCGCAGCATGTTTTAACAGCCCAACTTAGTTGGTTTTCTAAAGGTATTATCAAGTTTCTTGATAAACAGCTAAGTAACGTAGCCGAATAATGGAGGTGACTGAGAACTAGAGCATTTGTTTAAATCTCGTTTTTATTGGCAAACCATTTTTATTGGCCGAAATAGTTTATATTACACAGGCAATTACTTCAATATACTTTGACCCATTCTTGAAAACAATGATTCTGGTCTAAAAACACTCCCAGGTATTTCACTGATGTGTTAACTTGAATAGTTTTGTTTTGAATTTCGATTGAGTGCTTCTGAGTTAATTGGTTTTGATGTTTGAGACAAAAAGTTAGGTACAAGATTTATTTAGCCTTTAAGTTTAGTTTTGGTTGATCAAAGTATTTTGAGACCTCACGGATTGCGTTTTCTAATTTTTCGACGTTTTTTACAGACTGTGATCACAACATAGAATGACTGTGTCGTCTGCATATTCTGAAAGATCAGATTCGGATGTCTTTATCTGTTTGATATCGTTATGTATAAATTGAAAAAATAGCGGGCCTAAAACCATTCCCTGCGGAACACCTTTATGAAAGAAAATCCAATCCGATTCAGCGTAGTTGATGATTGTTTTCTGTATTCGGACCTAGACGACGCTTTTAATTAGAAGAATTTCAATTTCATTAAACCGAGATATTTTTTATTGGAATATAAATTTTCATGGCCGATAGAGTCATAAAGCTTTGGAGAGATATAAGAAAGCTGTAGAAACAAATTTCTTGTCGTTCATTTCCTTTCGAATTTTTTCAGTTCAAAAAATCAGTGCTTCAGTAGTTGAGGTTCTTTTTCTGAAGCCATACTATACTTCGTTGTAAAGGTTTCATTGAGCATATTTTCCTTTATTTTATTATATCAAAAAAGCTCAAATACTTTGGATAAAGCTCCTCCTACTGAAATTAGCCTGAAGTTTTCAGCGTCTTCAGGACTCCCTTTCTGTAGCAATAGCTCGTTTTAAATCAATGGGGAATCTCGTTTTATAAAAAAACTCTGTTGATCAAATTTGTTGGGTAAAACGATGTAAGATAAGGACCAAAGGGGGGATTCTAAATTTAACCTCGCAAAAATTGCACACCAAAAAAAAGAAGGAAATATTGAAAGAAAGAAAGAAAGAAACAATGAAATTCTCCAAATAAACAGAATATAGGATTATGAAAAATAACAACAGTTGAAGTGGTTCAAACAGAAGTATTCATTGCAATGTCATTATTTGGCTGGCAAAAAATTTTACAAAATCATCTTGCGTTTTGCAATATCATCTTTCAAGTTGTTTACAGGCAGATAAACTGTTTAGCCGCCAAACTAATGTATGAGTAGGGTGGTACCTGTCTATGGGGTAAAACGATGTAAGATTAGGGGATAATGGAGGGAACTTCTAGATTTAGCCCCCCCCCAAAAAAAACCCAAAATGATGTAAGATTAGGAGGTATTTTCAAGGCGTAAAACAATGTAATATAAGGCTCAAGGAGGGATTTTAGATTTTGCCTCCCAAAAATTACCCCACAAAATGATGCAAGATTAGAGGTGTACTTTTAGGGGGCTAAACTGATGTAAGACAAGGTGTCAACCGGAAGAAATTTTAGAATTTCACCCCCAAAACTCCCCCAAAAAGACGTAAGATTTTTGGGGTAATTTTATGGGGGTTAGACGATAGGGGTGATAATGGGGGTTGGAGTCAAATATGACTTCCAGAAAGGACTATTTGAAAGACTTTATTATTTAAATAAATAAAGACTAAAAATACTTTTCCCTGATTGGATAAAAAGGGAATAATATCTTTTCCTTTTTATCCTTTAGATGTTTACCCATTTACCCTTCTTCTCAGAAGAGAAAGTTATTTAGTCAGTACCAGTTAACCACCTGATATAAAAATAAAGTATAATTCTCTCTCTCTACTCCGCTCTTGTTTTGTATTGAGATATACGTTAGACTTTAGCATTGGGGCCCGTGCACTGTCTACTGAAGCTCAGATAGAAGAGTAACAGACTAGAGATATAGAACCTTAGTTAGTCAGGTAAGCCTTAAGAGTACACCTTATTCTTGAGACAACTATAAGACAGTTCCGGAAGTAGCCTAATAAAGGTAAGCTCAGAACACGTCTTATCTGGTGCGACCAGTGCTGAACTAAATTGGGTAAACAAACAGAAAAAACATCGAAAAAATAACAAAAGTATTGTTGGTAAACATAACAAATAAAAAGAACATTAAAATGGCTTACAAATACAATGAACAAACATATAATAGCAATTTCTTAATACCATTTACAATTGCTAACGATTGTCCACAAGAAAATCGTGAAATTATCTACAGAATAATAATAAACTCGAAAAACAATCTATTTAAAGAAACAAAACATATACAACAAACTAACATACATAGAAACCACCTAGTACATTATCTACCAGTAATACTACTGGATAGAGATCAACATAACAAACATTACGCATTCACACTAACAGATGAAAAAGGAGATAAAAAGATATTTTTTAATTTCCAGAATGAAACATCACTATCGGATATGTTTAAAATATTCTTGAAAAGACATGAGGAATCACAAGATAAAACAAAATTGACAGCTATAACATCTACTACGTACGAGACAATAAGGAATACAGCAGAATACCTGAACGAATATTGTCAACAAATACAGTCGGTGAACGACAAATTAAGATTCGATATAAAAAATTATAACAATTGGCTAACAAAAATAATTGAATTAAAATCAGACTTTAAAACAACAACATTAAATATAATAAAAATAGTATCTGAATTCACATTCCTATTTTGGTTAGATAACTTCGAACACATTAATGAAAAACGAGTCCAATTCGGAGAAACATTTCCAGAGGAAATTAGTCATTTATTTGACGAACTACAAAACATTTGGAATAGCGAACATTATTCGGAACATTTTGAAAGCACATTAAAAATATGCTCCGATAGCATAAACTTCATCGAAGGATTACAAAGTCATGTAAAAATCACGGATCAAAGTCAAACAGGATCTTCTTCATTTAACTTATCAAGAAGCCTAACATCGACATCAACACCTAAAGACATTCAAACAAATAATAACTTACAAACAAAACAAAAATCAACACTAAAACCTGATAAACAATTAACATCGAATTTATTTGGAAATCAACAAAATATAGACGAAGATATAGATATCTCAGATTCCGAAGACAGGGAGATCAGATTTGAAACTAAATTACCACCATCAGTGAACCAAAATGCTCGACGGAAATATCCAATGAGAGATAATAGAAGCAATACCTATATTAGTTCTCTAAATGACAACAAAGATTATCACGAACAATATTGGAGACAACAAACAAATAATTACATGGAACTAAAAAATGAAATAACAGCTACAGTAACAAATCACACAAATAAACTAATAGATGATCTAGAAATGAAATATCAACAGATGAAAAAAAGAATGGAAAAAAGACAAGAAGAAGCACTAGAAATGGTATTCAACAGACTAGATAAAACTCTAGATAACATAAATAAACAAACAAACTTCAGAACAGAAAATGAACAATTATTCAATCACAGAAATACAGACAATGTTGCGAACGAAAATGTACAAAATAATAATAGACAATACAATCGACAACAAGAAAATCGGAATAGAAGAACCAATTCTATCACAACAGAAGAAAGAGAAACAACAGTAGTAGAACCTCCTCTGCCCTTTTATAAACAATTAACATCAATGAGTATAAACGAAGAACCTCAAATAGAACAAAGCATCAGCAGTGGTTCAGTACCAACAACAATAAGACCTTTCGATGGTACAGACCCAGCTTATACTGTTGAAGAATACTTAAACAGTATAGTTGCAGCTATGATATTTAGCAGCGGAATATAACCAGTAAACTAACCTGGACATCATCAATGGAAAGTAAAAAGAGCAGCCTTAATATTACATACACTACAAGGACCTGCACAAAAATGGTATTCAACACTTCCAAGTGAAACAAAATTAGATTGGGAAACATTTTGCAAAGAATTTTCAGATATGTTCGATTCTGAAAAGTCAAAACAACAAGCAAAAATAATATTACAACAACTACAAAAGCATACAAACGAATCACTAAGATCATTAGCAGTGAGAATAGAAACTCTCGTAAAAACTGCATATTCATTATACACAGAGGATTACAGAAATAGTGTAATGAACCAAACATTTATTAGATCTTTAGATAACGAACTAAAAACAGCAGCATTAAAAAAGCATGCGAATCATAAACAAACGCCAAGAGAACCGGAAATGCCATTCAAAGCATTGGTAGAAAAAATAGACCAGATGGATCTAACAAGAACTCTAACAAATAATCACAAACGACTATATGAAGTTAATCAGAGTACAAGTAATATAAATGACGATCTAAAACAAATGAATATAGCCTGTAACAATATCAACGAACTTAACCAAAACGATCTAGAACAATTTGAAGGAACAATATGTAACGTCCTTAACGGAATTAATAATACATATGACAAAAAGAATTTCAAAGGTAGACCAAAATTTGCATTGTTTTGTAGCTATTGCAGCTCCCACGGACATACTAAAGGTAGATGCTTCAAAAGACCACGCCGAGAAAGCATAGCACAACCAAAAGAAAGATCATTCTATGGTCACATGAGAAATAATCAAAATTTACCAAACAGAAAGATTGATTCAAATAATATTAACGGAAGACAATTACCACCAACGTCACCGATATATAATAATTCACGAAGTCGAACCCCATACAGATCACAATCACGAAACAATTATAATAACAACGTAAATCCTAGAGATAATAGGAATTATCATGGATATCGAAAAGCACATAATTACAATAACAGAAGTACAAGTTATAATAGAAACAATTACAGTAGAAGCAGAGGAAACAGCTACAATAGAAATAACAATCATAACAGATACAATAGTAGATCAAGATCAAGATATACAGATAGAAACAACTCAAGACAACAATCACCATATAACAGAAATAATAATTACAATAACAATAACAGACAAAGATATAACAGCAGAGATTCAAACAGAAACGACAGGTTTAGACAACGTTCAAGTAGTAACAATAGAAATTACTCAAACAACAATAACAGAGACGACAGGAGAAATTCATCGCAAACAGAACAAAATCGAAGAAATTACTCTACAGAACGACGAAATGAAGGAAATAAATATAACAATAATAATAACAAAAACAGAATAAATAACATTAAGTCAGAAAAACAAAACGATGACCCACCAGGAATTGACGAATACGAGTACACATCAGAGTCATCAGACGAAGATCAAGAGATATTAGATAAATTCTATAACGCAAACGAAGATACATGCAATACATTAATAAATACATTAGAAAGTAATCCAACATGGATATTACCGATGTATCAATGTAATAAATTTGAACAAGATTTCACTAAACAAAAACCAATTTTAGAAATTGATTTTCTACTGGACTCAGGAGCAACATTAAATTTACTCAATGAAGATACTTGGAATGAGATAAAATATAATAACCCAGTAATACAATTGGAAAAAGCAAACAAAACATTAACTGCAGCGAACAACACTACAATAGAAACATACGGAACAGTCAATTTACCTCTCACACCAGATACAATCTCGAACAACAGAAATAAACCTAAAAACAATTTTTACATTCATTTTTATGTAACTCAATGCAATCATAACATCCTAGGCACCCCTTTCTTTAAAGAATATATCGAAACGATAAATGTAAACACAAATAGACTAACCTTAAATACAAAAACAATCCTAGATAATGATATTATATTCTATATGAATAGTACAAAAGGTTACCCGTATTACTCTCGATTGTACCCAATATTTAACAGAGAAACAATTTATATCGAACAGAACCAAAATAAAAGTATAACATTCCCAATACCAATGTTTAAACAAATGAAAAAATCAAACGAAAAAACAACTCATAAATCACGTTTCTATTTTGAACCGATAAACAAATATCACAATATATCTTTTACGGATATAAAAGACTTCACAACAGATGAAGAGTACTTCATAGACATTTTACTAGTTAACAAAAATAGACATAGAATAACCATAAATACAGGGTTAATTGGTTTCATGAATAGAAATATTACATTTAAAAAACAAGATAACGAAATATATCAAACAAACTCAATTGACTTATTCACAGCATTGTATCACCTAACATACGAAAGTGAATACGATATTAATGAAATACTAAACATACAAGAAAACGAAACAATCGAACAAGTAGCAACATTTGAAAGAAAACCAAACTTTAAATGCAAATTTAATATTAACAAATACTCAGAACAAGAAAAAGAATTTATACAAATGTTTGATTTTCAACATTCACATTTAACACAAGATGAGTTTGAAAAAGTAGTAACAATCATATTACAATATAAACAAGTATATGCAACAACAAAATTCGACGTCGGAAAAACAAAAGTAAAATTGAACCTGCCGATGAAAAAAGATGCAATTTTCAAAAAACAACGAATAAGCAAAGTACCGATACACCTTCGAGAAAGAATACAAAAACTATTAGACATATTAAAAAAATACGACATCATCGCACCATTTAACAAAGAACAACTACCAACAGGGAACACATTCACAAATCCCGTAATAATACTACGAAAAGGCGAATCTCTAAAAATCGTGCTAGATGCAAGATACTTGAACAGCATGATAGATGAATCCAAATGTAACTGGCCAATCGAACCAGTTGATGTAGCCCTAACAAGGATTAATGGAACAATATTCACAACAGCAGATCTAAATAGTGCATATAACCAAATACCACTAGACGAAGAATCAATGCGATATACACATTTTACAATCGGAAATGAACAATACTGTTTTAAACGCTTATTCTACCGAATATCAATCGGACCAGCAGCATTTGCATCAATACTAACACATTTTCTATATCCTTTAATTAGAAAAGGAACAGTCATTACATACGTAGATGACATATTTATCCAAACAAATACATATGAACAAATGTTCGAAACATTGATAGAATACCACAAAATACTGCTAAAAGAAAACCTCAAAGCAGCACCCGACAAAACATATTTTATGTTAAAGAAAGTAAAATTCTTAGGACATATAATTGAAGATAAAAAAGTGAAACCACTTACATCACGGATTGATGGATTCCAAAAACTGGAACCACCAACGAGTATGAAAGCTTTACAACGATACTTGGGAACAATAAATTTCCTAGCGAAGTACGTATATGGTATGCAACCAATACTACAACCACTATATAATCTCTTACACAAAGAGAATGACTTTAAATGGACAAAAGAACATCAAACAATCTTTGAACAAATGAAAAGAACAATCACACATAAACTCGAATTAACAATGCCAGACACTAAAAAACCATTTTACATCATAACAGATGCATCAAATACAGGCATTGGAGCAGCATTACTACAACAGCATCCAACTGAAAAGAAGATGAGATTAATATCAGCAAACTCTAGACTTTTCACACCAATTGAAATGCGATTATCTACATTAATTAGAGAATGCTCAGCGATCATATTCGCCCTAACGGAATATGAATTCCTACTAACAGGTTCAAATCATCCAATTATTCTATTTACAGACCACAAACCAATAATCTATCCATTTACACACAAAAATAAACCGAATCACAGAGTTTACAGATTTCAACTTATACTAATGAAATTTCCGAATTTACACTAAGAGACATTACAGTAGAAATACCGGAAAACATAAAATTCTTTTTTGCAAAAACACCATTTGCAAATAACCTAGAATGCAAATACAGCATATGTAATAACACAGATGAAGACAATAAAGAAAAAACACACTATCCACTTTTAGCTAACATACATAATAACTATTTCGAAATCAACATTGATAAGAACGAGTATCACGAGTTTTTCATACGAACGAGTATTTCATACGAGAAGTATAACACAGAGACAAAAACAAATTTAATACCAAAATACAAACCAAAAACAAAAAATTGGCAATCACCAATTGTAGAAAAAGACGATTTGATTATTGAGAAAAACCAAAAAGGACCTTACACGGTTCACCACGACGACGACTATCTTAGACTAATTAACAATGTTAAACAAGAAAATAATTACGATAACGCAAAAATAACAGACGTTTTCTATGATGAAAAAGCAAAAATCACAGAAGATCTCATTAGAGAAACACAAATCATAGATCCAGTACTTCACAAAGTAAAAATGTGGAAACAACATAACAATAAACCACATTCAGTAACAATGGACATACTTGGAAATAAAGGTCTCTTCGCATACTATAGAAAGTTTAAATCTATAGTAATTGACGAAAAAACTGGAATAATTAAAATCATTATTAGAATTCACAAAAGCACAATCCAAAGAATATGCTTACCGCTAACATTACTACTTTGTGTTTTCTACGAAAATCATTGCACAGACACAGTTAGTCATACAGGACTTGAGAAAACAAAACGAAACATAATGGAGAAATATTATTTTCCAAATTTAACAACCTGGATAAAAATCTTAATAGCAGATTGCATACAATGTCAAACAAACAAAGTATTTGCAAACACAAAAACAAAAAGCAAAAAAGAACAACTAGCACCGACAAAATCATATTTTAATGAAATGATAATGATAGATACAAAAGGACCAATCCACCCATCATCCGAAGGAAATAATTTTATATTTGTAATAGTAGATGCATTTTCACACTATGTAACAATTATGTGTGCACCCAAAAATAACGCACATTATGCATTTACAGCACTATTTGAACATTGTTTTATGAAATTTGGACTACCAGAAGAAATTCGTTCCGATAACGGATCAGAATACATAAATACAGAATTAACACATTTATGCAACTATTTTGAAATCAAGTTTAAACCAAGTACAACATATGCACCTTGGACCAACGGATTAGTAGAAGGGACAAACAGAATAATCGGACAATTTATCAGAACATTATTGGACGAGAAATATCACAATTGGTCAAGGAGAGCAAAGTTCTTTCCATATGCATACAATACTCAATACCAAACACGATTAGGTATGTCACCATATGAAGTCGTTTTCAACCAAAAGCCAAGAAAACCAACAAAAATAAAACTTGGTACAACAACAGACGAAATGGGAAATTGCAACCCAACGGAAAAAAGTGCATGCAACACACAACCAGCACATACTCATTTGGAAAAACAATTCAGCCATCCAAAAATAGCAAAGTTACAAAAAGGAACATTTGCTAAATGGTTCCTTGATAAAGATAAACACTATAATGAAACATATCGTACAAATACAAAAATACTTCAAAACCGTAAAAAGTTAACAGATGAGATGAATATACGATTTCGCACAGCAAAACCACTTGAGAAAAATACTTTTGTATTAGTAACAAATCATCAACAAATTGACGGCGTATCTAATAAATTACTACCACTAAAAACAGGACCATATCTTATCATAGATAAACCTACAGAAACAACATACATATTGAAAAATAACAACAAAGAATATATAACTATACACAGAAATCATATCGTACCGTATTATCCAAAAGAAAAACATATTAAACTAGAATTACAAAACTTTTTACTTACGAACGAAATTCCAATATTAAAACAACCTACTATACAAACATCACATAAAAAACATATAGCACGAAATGACACTCAACAGACCCATAGTTACAATCTTCGTAAGAAGAAAATATTATTAACACACTAAACCAAAAGAAAAATAATACATAATAATAATAACAATTAATTATTAATAAAAATAATAATAATAATAATAATAATAATAATAATAATAATAATAATAATCAATTTCACACTAAAAACTAATAATCCGTACTAAATAAATAACCCATATTAATACAACGCTATTCAGTGTATATATAACAGCCAACATTAACAGCCAACATTAACGGATTCACACATACGGACCGTAAAATAACTCACTATAGACTGGAGTCTCAACTTTTATACTCTCACTATAATACTATCACCACTAGTAAATATCATATTACACGCATACTCGAAAATCCCTAACATTATAAAATATTCATTTCATTTGACAGATTATACCAAAAGTCATTTTATGATAATCCGTGCATACAGCTACCATTAATAAAACTACTAAATAAATTTCGTAACCGTTTAATGCTCTAATACTATCTAATATAATCAATTTTCAAAAATTATCCTCATAGAGTATTCGGAATATCCTCTTTGAACCGCGAAAAATCTATCACTATGTACACTCCGATGTACATTCCTATGTACATTTACTATTTTTACGGGCACACATACCTAACCCGAGCCTTGTGTGCAGAACCAAAAATATTAGAAAAGAAACGATAAACATATCTAAATTAATTCAGAACATACTACAAACATAAATACACATGAAATGAGTTAAAAACAAATAGTACTAAAAGGTGCTATTAATCACCTAACCACTAACCAACTATAACACATTAGATTATACCCCGAGATATATAATTATAATCTTCGGACAAAGATATAAATTCCGATATTCAAATTTCATAAATTTCACAAATATCTTTGGAAACAACCATTACCAAATATTTTAACACCTTTTAGTGGATATTTATTTAAATTTACAAAATACAAAAACATAAAGGAGATCAAACTGTTTTGTAACACTGGAAGTTTAAACGCACATTATCTTACATCCTCTGACATACATCCTCCGACAAACCATCAGTTAGCAAAAACACCCACCCAGACACACAGCCACCGTTGCCATCGATAACCATTGTCATTGATAACCATTGTCATCGATCAATGTCACCGATAAAACACAAATAATAAGGATTCAAACAACAAATAACAAATAAAACATATCCATACAGGATATTCTAACACAAATAGGTTTTGATAGTAGCCCTTGAAACCTCAACTATGATTGTCAAAAAAGGTAATTTTTCATATAAACAAAAATTCAAAAACACAAAATTCAAAACACAAATGGTATATTTTTTTGATGTTCACAAGCTTAGAACTGGAATAGACGCTTCGAGATAATTGATATTAACAGTAAACAATCAAACAAAAAACAAATATTCAAATAACAAGTAATCAAAGAGCAAATCAGCTATCCACAGGATCGAGGATCTATCCACCTCACGAAATGGAATGGATATTTTGAAGAAGTCGACATTCACAAACATTAATAAATATAAAAAGGAGAGATTAGAAATAACAAACAACAACGATAGGAAAAGAGTAAAAAATAGCAACAAATAATTAATAACAGGACAAATGGTAAATACTAGTAACAGAAACGGAAGCTAAAAATAACGAGTACAAACTGATAAAAAGAAACACATCTAAAAATAGAGCAACGTATCGAATAAACGAATATGTTCACCTAAACAAAAGAATAACTTCTGTTCAGAGTGTAATGAGAATAACAATGTACTTCGATGTCATGTAACGAGAATAACAGAATGTAATGTAATAACAATCCTCGTAATAACACGCAATAACATTAATCCAGTAATCCAGTAATCTCCAACCACCCATCCAGTAATCTCCAAAATCAGGATCTAAAATACACATTAACCGTCATACACGTTATCTTTGAATACATATATCCTCATAAAATAGATAACACACCCATTCACAATCCTAACATACACGTACTACATCCATAATTCCACACTCGGCTATCTGACATGCGGCCAAATGAAACTTGAACTAAAATATAATCATTCGGCTAATTAGACCTTCGATACTATGAACGGTCAACCCGCAGTGCACCTTTTTGCACAGAACAATATACGTCATACATACACACGTCATACCAAATACGGACGTCATACATCTCATTAGTGAAAATACGGACGTTAGTGAAAAGCGGACGTTATCAACTAACGTCATTCAACTAACGTCATACACTTCATTAGTCCACCTAATTAGAGATAACTGAAACTATAACTCATTAGTGATAATCACTAAAGTACAACAAAGACATCATAAATAAAAGACATCATTAATGGAAGAAAAATTACAAATTGACATCATCCATAAGAAGATCACAAAAATGTTAAACAATTCACTGAGACACACTGTCTCTTTGCAGACGCAATTAGTAACAAAAAGTAAAATGTCAGACCATTAACATTTACCAACACCATAGACAGATGGTGATTAACAAGACTGGTCTTACCAAGACCATTAGTAGTTGAAAGAACATTTCAATTACGGCAATGCTTCTTAAACAAAGGATTTTGTACCATTGGTACCAACTACCAATTCACATTGCAAAGTTGCAAAATTGCAGAAGATTGCAACAACATATCCAATTACCAATAATACATTTTCAGTAACTAGACATTTTTGCACCAAATCCCTTGGTACAAACTGACGCCACGATCCATACCAATGATCAAAGAAACTACTTCAAAACAAAAGGCAACGACAAAGTCGGCGCCAACATCAGACTAATTACCATAACATACCATGATGGTAACACGCCAACTACCATCAAAAATAATAAACTTCATACCAATACACCAATTACAAAGAATAAACAACATCTTGAGAACAAAAAGATCTGGAGAAATTCAGAAGTGAATCCAATTCAAGAAATCGGAAACTAACATTCTAATTAGACCTAGTAATTATTAAAATTGACAACTTAACAACCAAAATATAAAAAACTGAAGATATATAAATGTCAGAAACATTGTAGAGAACCAGAAACGAGAAAGTAAAAATCACAAGTCTGATTTTGCCTCGTACAACCCACAACTGCAAAACTGACTTGAAAAATTTGAAAAAAATTGCGAAAAGTTTCAACAGCTGAAAAACCGAAATTGTATACTAAAAATTCAAAAATTTTCTCAACTTTCCAAAATTTTCTATCTCATATTTTCAATCATTAAAAAATTTTCTATCTCAACAGAATTCTTTTCTTGTTTCTCTAATATCACACTTGAAAAAGAAGATAAACTATTTTTCAATATTCATCTTTCAGAATACAAGTTTATCTACAACACTCAATTGTACAACAACACAACTTAACAGGTAAACTGAATTACTTTAATTTCATTTCTGAAAGGTTAATTCACCACTATACATATCACTGTGATGAAAAACCACCAATGTTGACAGCATCAGAGTTTAAGCACTCTTTAAACAGAAACCAACTTTGTATAAAAATAAAAGTACAAAGAGATAATTTTACTCAGCTTAAATTTCCTTTAAATAGTCATATACATTTTGATAACGACAGTATCACAACAATTGACTGTAAAATTTCAACTAAAGAATATTTATTCATAATTGAAGGAAAAACAGAAAATGGACAAGAAGTAAAACTCTTTTGGGGAGAAAAACATTTTGAATTGTTGAAAGACATAACACCTTGTAACGAAACTATTACAGAATTCCAAACACTAGAACAACAAATACACACATATACATGTGTTGATATTAACAAACTAAACACAGTTTTCATAGTTGTTTGTAAAAAAGACGCTATTGAACTGGTAGACGATAAACTAAAAGCCTAACAAATAATATGATACCAATTATCGTTATTGTAGTGTACCAGTGAATTTAAATTTCATACAATTAGTGCGACACCGTTAAGTGTCAGTTACACAAGAAAATAACTGTCATTTTCCAGTGCAGCATTAAAAAGTCTTTTCCAAATACCAACACTCGTTTATAAGTTTCAACAATTGATTTCTCAGAAACATTAGTAACACTCTATTTAATATTAAATAAAATAATATTATTTCTCACTATCTTCTTAGTACCTTGCATTGTAGTAATATCCACGTATCTAGCGATTGTCACAATACATGAAGTAATTAGAAATCGCAGAGTAGTATATGCAAGCCCACCAGTACAATAAATCAATGCACGAAATACATCCTGATATATACCATATATGTAAAACAAACATAGATATTGTCGAACTGGAAATAATTAAATTTATTAAAATTGCTATAGTTATATATTTCCTAGTACGCATGTGCTTAAGCTTAATAGAAACCTTTATAAATCCATAAAAATTGATACAAACCCAGATATAGAAGAATCTATATATCACACGTTACATACACAAAAATTCTATCTACAAATTGGATTTCCTGCAGAATCACCATTTTACGGAAACATTGTAATATACCAGTTAAACTTAAGATTACAACATAACGAAATTTAGATATCGAATATAGGAGCACAAGCACATCAACCACAACAAGAACTAATACCAGTACTGATATTAACACCACCATATATGCAAGTCCCACCACACGGACCTGGTTCCGGAGCTTAAATAATTAAAAATCAGCAAAAATTGCGTCATCAAATAATAATAGTAATCGTGACAATACTCAAGAACAACCACATCATAACGAAGTAACAGATCTAACAAATATACCAACATCGCCTGAGATAGACGATACAGACCCTAGAAACGAAAACCCGTATACAACACGAATGCGGATCAATACAGCCTTTACATAAAACAGAATATGATGATATTTACATTATATATGAATATGGCTTTGATATGCATGCAGGACAGAAAGTAACAAGAAAGAAAGATAAATTTGATGATGAAAAATTCATAAAAACAAGACTAAAAGAAATCACCTCAACACTTACGCGCTATGAAGATGAAGATAACAACCAATTTTATTACGGTTTTATTAACGAAAACACACACTTAAATATGAAAATGGACTTATATATGAGTAACATATACTCTAGAATCAGTTTACAAGCAATAGAATTTTGTTCACAAATTTGCGAACAAACCAGAAATCTACGACAGTTAACACTAACACAAGTACAGAAGAACACACCACTTCTAGG
Source organism: Convolutriloba macropyga (assembly GCF_964194025.1). Classification (NCBI taxonomy): domain Eukaryota; kingdom Metazoa; phylum Xenacoelomorpha; order Acoela; family Convolutidae; genus Convolutriloba; species Convolutriloba macropyga. The sequence goes on from NC_134472.1 coordinate 41,996,444, forward strand.
ATACATCCTTACAGGAGACAGATCAATCTTTGTAAGACAAGAAGGAGTAAACGTTATGAAAATGTACAAATGTGCAAAGAAATCATCACCACTATACGTACCACAAACACGCAAATGCTATGATAAAATGCCAATTCTATACAAAAACAGAGTACAGTACATACATCAACTAACACGCCAAACATACCTTTGGGCAAAAAAGGTACCATGTTCACACAGTAATTTTGATCAACTCATATCTATAGATACGGAAGGAGCATCTCGATACAGATTAACACCGTATCCAGTTAAAGTTGAAACAATGCTAAACACTACATCATCTGAAGAAATAGTATTAGACAATATGTTTAGTAAAGCAAGTCTAATAGAAAGCGGAATCTACAGTAAAGAACAATTAGTACAAGAACGAAAAAGAGATCTATTACATGAATACATGAGAGACCGTGAAAAACCATTAAAAGACGCACAGTCAGCTAATGCACTAAAACTTTTAGAGCTCGAACAATTAGGTTTACTACAAACATATAAAAATTACGAACAATCACTAAAATGGCTACGAGATTTAAATATCAACGGATATAACTTTCAGATTGATCAACCAAGCGTAAACTGGAAAGAAATTTTTGACGGCGCATGGCTAAAAGACCAAATTCTCACCATCTTTGGTTGGCCATGGTACATATTAGAGAAAATGGCTATTATTTATGCTATGATTAGCATGATATTATTCATAACAAACCTTATTATTAAATTCTATAACGCTTTTGCCATTCACAAAGCAATCGGAAAACAAGCAAGTATAACAAAAATACTACTAACCGGAATATTTGGAATATTTTCACAAACACTTACACAACTAGTAGCACAGATACAAGAAGAAAATACACATGACGACAGTGACGATAACAATTCCCATTATGGAAACTTAAACAACAAAACCAGAAAAAGTAGACCCACCTTTCGTAGACATTCAGCAGAAGTAACAATGTCAAACCATAACAACAATGAAATACCAACAGAAATTTACGTTAATACAAATTATAAACATTACAACACAACAATCCAATTACGAACTTTAGAACCAACAAAAAAGATACAGAAACCACCATTACCAGAAAGGAAATATAAACCAGAACCATTTAAACTAAAACCATTAGAAACAATTAAAGAGAATAAACTTTCATCTATATTACCACAACTAATCACACCACCCCCGGCATACCAATGCATCGGAAACAATTTACCAGCACCTGTCCCTAGTGCACCAAAAGTTGAACAACATAATAGTTTATTCCACAACCACCCATATGAAACACCTATACCACTTCATCAACCTAAACCATATGAAATCCCAAATCCTTCAACGAATAACGAACACAGACACTTAATACATACATCGAAACTGCTAGATATGCAAAACCCTCCACCGATTGATTTTGAACAACTAAAATTGACGGCTAACAAAATGCATAATCGCAGTCACAGCCTGGACGTACTTCAAAATGATCAGCCACATACAAATGAAGTCACATACTTTGACACTCATTCGGCTGATACATACGAAATTTAAAACAAAATGTACATTAACGAACATCTCACAGAATAATCCACCCCACTACTATTAACTGATCAAAATTGCATATTCATAAAATTTGTAACAAAACACAAAAACCTTACAGTAAAATGACAATGTATAACAATGTAACCACTAACGAGTGAGTTTTTAACATACCAGACTACAAACAGTTCCTATAACAGTAAACATAACATTTTGAAACCATGTATTAGATTATTCCAATAGTAACAATCTATGAGTTTTAGCACAATGACAACAGGCATGGAATATGAATCGCCATACAAATCCGACTCCCCATTCAGCTACGAAATTGAAGACGGAGAATTGAGTCCCGGATCAGGGAGATCGAGCCCTGGCACCATAAGAGACAACGCGTCGGACTGTGGAACGCAAACAGACGATCAAATGGAGAATATCCCTGAAACAGTCACTACAATGAGAGTACACTTAGACAATACTCCACAGATTACTCAAACTCCACAAGAAATTGCACGTAAAATCAAGAATAGATTTGATAACAGACGGAACTTGCAATCCTTTAACACTAACAAAAACACTAATGAGCAATGAACAAGTGCCAATATTCATAGCTATGAACATAGCAGATTAGTTCAAACTCAGAACCGTTCGACGACGGAATTATATACATCACCCCCACTCCCAAACTACCCCCCACCAGTGCGACCGCCACCACCCTCTGATTATATTACAGAACAACCAAGAACACAAAGTTATACTCAACAACAATTGTTTACAACTAATCGTAGACCGAACAATTTAAGATTTCCCTACGCGATAACACCGAGATCAGCTAACAGTAAATCATTTTTCACCAATCAACAAATGAACCGACACCAACAACAACAGTCATGGAAACAATTTGGTTTCAGGACAAAGATCCTAGAACTTTAAATAGCCCACACAATAGTAATTACAACCCATTGTTATCATACAGAAATTGGGCAAATATGCCTTTCGATTCACGTGAATATAACTTTTTCATGGCACCTCTTCATAACCTTAAAGATCGTGTGTCAGAGTATTTCCCACCTCTGCCACCAGAAAACACTAATACAGTCAAACGAAGCACGAAAAACATGGGGAGAGACAAACTCCACCAGTCTATGTACCCAAAACTTAAACAGTTTTACAGTCTCACCGAGAGATTTTTATATGATTATGACTACGAGTTTAAGATCCCAATAACATGTCATTTCGAACAACTTATAGCTAAGGCATCCCAAGACTTATCTGCGTACAGTATTTACGATCATCAGATATTTCAACTGAGTTTCAATTTTCTGCATCCTACTCCGAAAGATGTACAGAACAATAACTACAGAGTGCATGAAACTAAATTAATTCACAACCTTATATATTATACATTTCTACGTGACAAAAGCCATAACATATCAAAAAGTTACATTCACATAAACGACCAACTGACGTCACCCTATTTCCTTAATTACGGATATCGTTTGAAATGGGAATATACATTGGGCACACTTCGAAACTTTGACCCAATCAAGAACTACTATATTTTCCAACCAAAAGATTCCCGGGAGCGGCCTCTCATGGTACCGCTCGAAGCTTTGGAACCTTGCGAGGAATATCACGTGTATCACCTCGAAGGAAGCGTAACGAACCGCGCTTTCACAAATAGAATAAACTTCAATAATGAACGGACTAAAACTGAACTTGAGCACGAACTATGCAACACAGTGAAAGCATCAATTACAGATATTCCATTAAAAGATCTAACGAACTTACTTGCATATTTTTTTTCAAAAGACGACAATTTCGTAAAGGAATACCGACATTATAAAGAACGAACGAACTATCCGAAACAGACGGAGAAGTTATGACAATGTTGTCGCAGTAACAAGTAACAACTATCAATAGTAACAACTCTTGATAATCTCGACAAGTAACAATAAATAACTATGAAATTAATCAGTGCATATATGATTATTTATGTTTTCTGAAACCCAAAGTTCACCCTTTCCTGATAAATGTATTTATATCAGTTCATTAATTTATACTCAAAAAACTTTGTAATTTATACTCAAATACTTTGTAAACCCGTATATTTGAGTTTTTCCCTAAATAAATATGCTCACAACGAGTAATTTATAGTTGTACTTCATATTTGCACAACCATTAATTACAAAAACAATTGTACCAAATTGTTATATATCTTTTCTGCTCAATAAACTTTAAAAATGCAAAAATAATTTTTTACTTTTCCTATAAACCCTAACCTAATTTCTAAAATATATATGTATATATGCAAAGATCTTTCCAAAGTTAGTTAAATGCAATTTTGTAAATAAATAACAACTTGAATATAAGGCATAGAACTGACAGGAATAACAACATTTGCAATGTAAACACAGTGTAAATGTAAATGTACACAGTGAGTCATATAATGGACATACTAACTCTATGTATAACATGTAGTACAACATTTACACACCTTGAGTCATCGACATGACATTTCAACAAAACTCATTCTAGATTCTTATAGAACAGATTTGTTTGCACAACATACAAAACTATAATATCAGTTTGAAATCATAATAACATAGCAAAGTGTTAAATACTTTTCCAAACAAACCGTATCAATATTTCAACTTGTAACATAAATTAAAACATAAAATACTTGATTTTCGAAATTTTCACATGTAAAAATTTATGCATAAACAGAATACCAAATACATGAAGAACATACTTTCACTTTTCAAAGAACAAACAACATGTATGGATACATTTCATTAACTCTTTAAGCCATAGTAACAACTAACAGCTTCACCTTTACCTAGTAACAACTAACATTGTAGTACTCCAAATACTTAAAGAGTCTTTGGATTGTTTGGAATCTTGTATCAGCGCGCAGACAGAGACTTTAACTTAATTTCTGAAGTTAGAGAAATAGAAGTTGATTGAATAAGGCATTTGGACATTTTTGGACATATCCATTACAAACCCGTAAGCGAGATCTAAAAACCCTTTACAAAATACATAACATACACAAATTGTAGAAGTATAACAATGCAATTCGTAGGAATTGCTTGCATCAGAATAACTTCGGATTTCGCGCAGGAAACAGATTATTAATACATGTTCATATTCAGTAACAAAATCTCTATTAATCCAACATGGCTAAACAATCACATGTCACTAAAACATTTCTAGACTATGTCACACACCTTGTGTTGACCTAGCCAGTACTACCCTCAATTGATCAGTCGAACTCCATAAACATATATAACAAAATACACTTAACACAGATCATATAAATCTTTATTTTCTTTCCAACCGGAAGGGATACTACGTATAACCCCAACACAGGTTATAATAGAGAAAAACTTTTCTGAACCTCTAACACCTAACAACAAATCAATTCAGGTAAGTCAGGTAAGTCAAGTCACTGGACATCAGGATCGCCTCCAAGCATCAACATCGGACCTACCCGAAAGGATCTTCACCCACTGGACGTGGTTATGGAATAGATACTTTTGTGGTTGTTGATGTTCACTCTTTGCTCTTTGGGCAACCTATGTCTAGTAGTCGACTTGCAGACGAACCGATCTCAAGCAACACACTCCAAAAAAGAAAGAAAATCCTCCAGAGAGAAAAAAGAGAAATTGACCTATTAGAATGTACAAGACACTTTCAAAAAACTCGAAACCCCGGAAAGATGGAGTCAAATATGACTTCCAGAAAGGACTATTTGAAAGACTTTATTATTTAAATAAATAAAGACTAAAAATACTTTTCCCTGATTGGATAAAAAGGGAATAATATCTTTTCCTTTTTATCCTTTAGATGTTTACCCATTTACCCTTCTTCTCAGAAGAGAAAGTTATTTAGTCAGTACCAGTTAACCACCTGATATAAAAATAAAGTATAATTCTCTCTCTCTACTCCGCTCTTGTTTTGTATTGAGATATACGTTAGACTTTAGCATTGGGGCCCGTGCACTGTCTACTGAAGCTCAGATAGAAGAGTAACAGACTAGAGATATAGAACTTTAGTTAGTCAGGTAAGCCTTAAGAGTACACCTTATTCTTGAGACAACTATAAGACAGTTCCGGAAGTAGCCTAATAAAGGTAAGCTCAGAACACGTCTTAGGGTATTGGAGGTAATTTTTAGATTTGAACCCCAAAAATAGGTACGATTGTTGGGGTAATTTTATGGGGTTAAAACACCGTAAGTCAAGAGGTTGAGGGTGGATTATAAAATTTACCCCCCAAAAATTACACCACATATAATGTAAGATTTGGGGGTTAATTTTAGGGGGTGGGATGAAAAGTGTTGTACCTGGGGGTTATGGGGGAGTTTTTAATTTTTACCCCTAAATCATGTTCGATTAGTGGGGTGTTACTATGGGTCTAAAACGACGTAAGACAAGAGGTTAATGGGTGGATTATAGAATTTACAGCCCAAAAATTACCCCTAAAAATATGTAATGTTATGGGGGAATTTTATTAGGGTTGGATGAAAGATAGAAAAAGAAAGAAAGAAATATAGAGAGAAGGAAACCATCAAATTCTCCAAATGAGCAGAATATAGGATTATAAAAAAAACAACAGTTGAAGTGGTTCAAACAGACGAATTCATTGCAATGGTGTCAATATTTGGCTTGCGAAAAAATTTCGCAACATGATCTTGCATTTTGGAAAATCAGCTCTCAAGTTGTTTACAAGCAGATAAACTGCTTACCCCCCAAAATGTTGTATGAGTAAGATTAGTAGGGTACCTTTAGGGGGGTTAGACGATGTAAGATAAGGCGGGTAATTAAGAGGAATTTTTAGATTTTTCCCCCAAAATAATGTCAGATTAGTTGGGTAATATAAGGGGGCTATAAGGACGTAAGACAAGGGGTTAATGTCGGATTTAAAATTTACCCCTCAAAAAAGAACCCTAAAAAGACGTAAGATTAATGGGATATTTTAAGGGGGTTAGACGACAAGGGTGGTAATGGGTGTAATTGGGGGAATTTTTAGATTTTAACCTCAAAATCATGTAAGATTGTTGGCGTAATATTATGGGGCTAAAACGCTGTAAGACAAGATCTTAATGGTGGGATTATGGAATAAACACCCGCAAAAATTGAACACAAAAAAGGTAAGATTAGAGGGGGAATTTTAGGTGGGTTGGATGATGAGTGTGGTAATGGGGGTAATGGGGGAATTTTTAATTTTCACCCCCAAATTTATGTAAGATTAGTGGGGTTTTTATTATTATGGGCATAAAACGACGTAAGACAAGAAGTTAATGGGCGGTTATATAGAATTTAACCCCAAAAATTACCGCCAAAAAGATTTAGGACCCTTCACACAAAAAAAGATTTAGGATTAGTGGGATAATTGTAGGCTGGTTGGATGAAGTGTTGTAATGAGGGGTAATGAGGGAATTTTTAAATTTCACGCCCAATATCATGCAAGATTAGTTGGATGTAATTAAGCAGCTAAAACGACGTAAGACAAGAAGTTGATTGGGGGATTATATAATTTGCCTCCCAAAAATAACCCCCAAAAAAGTGTAATTTTGTTGGCGTACTATTATGGGCCTAAAACGATGTAAGACAGAGGGTGAATGGGGAAGGGAGATTTTAGAATTTACCCCCAAAATAATGTCAGATTATTGGGGTAATTTTAGTGGGCTATAACGACGTAAGACAAGGGGTTAAAGGGGTGATTTAAAATTTACCCTCAAAAAATGACCCCGAAAAGACGTAAGATAAATGGGATATTTTCAGGGGGGTTAGACGATAAGGGTAGTAATGGGGGTATTGGGGAGAGTTTTTAGATTTAACCCCAAACCATGTAAGATTGTTGGGGTAATATTTTGGGGCTAAAGCGCCGTAAGACAAGAGATTAATGGGGGGATTATACCCACTAAAATTTGCACACGAAAAGATGTAAGATTAGTGGGGTCGTTTTAGGTGGGTTGCGTGATTAGTGTGGTAATGGGGGGGTAATGGGATAATTATTAATTTTCACAACCAAAATCATGTAAGGTTCGTGGGGTAAAATTATGGCGCTAAAACGATGTAAGACAAGAAGTTGTTGGGCCTCCACAAAATGACCACCAAAAAAATGTAATGTTAGCGGGGTACTATTAGGGGCCTAAGACGATGTAAGACAAGTGGTGAATGGGCAGGCGGATTTTAGAATTGACACCCAAACAGATGTAAGATTAGTGCGGTAAAATTAGGGGGTTAGACAATGTACGATAAGGCAAGCAATGGGGGGAATTTTTAGATTTTACCCCCCAAAAAATGTAAGATTAGTGGGGTGTTATTATCGGGCAAAAACGACGCAAGAGAAGAAGTTCATGGGTGGAATATATATTTTACCCCCCAAAAGTTATCCCAAAAATATGTAGTGGGGTAATTTTAGGGGGGTTGGATGAAAGATAGAAAATGAAAGAAAGAAATATAGAAAGAAGGAAACCATCAAATTCTCCAAATAAGCAGAATATAGGATTATGAAAAACAACAATAGTTGAAGCCGTTCAAACAGTCGAATTGATTGCAATGGTGTCAATATTTGGCTTGCGAAAAAATTTCGCAACATGATCTTGCTTTTTGGAAAATCATCTCTCAAGTTGTTTACAGGCAGATAAACTGTTTAGCCGTCAAGCTGTTGTATGAGTAGGGTGGTACCTGCCTATGGGTGGTAAAACGATGTAAGATTAGGGGTTAATGGGGGGAAACTTCTAGATTTAGCCCCCCAAACAAAAACCCGAAAGGATGTAAGATTAGGAGGTATTTTCAAGGCGTAAAACGATGTAAGATAAGGGGTCAAGGAGGGATTTTAGAAAAATTTCAAAAATTACCTCCCAAAAAAATTGCAAGATTAGTGGTGTACTTTTAGGGGGCTAAAACGATGTAAGACAGGGTGTGAATGAGGAGGGGGGATATTTTAATTTACCCCCAAAATAATGTCAGATTATTGGTGTAATATTAGGGGGCTATAACGACGTAAGACAAGGGGTTAAAGGGGGATTTAAAATTCACCCCTCAAAAAATAACCCCGAAAAGACGTAAGATTAATGGGATATTTTTAGGGGCGTTGGACGATAAGGGTGGTATTGGGGGTAATGGAGAGAGTTTTTAGATTTTAACCCCAAAATCATGTAAGATTCTTGGAGTAATATTATGGGGCTAAAGCGCCGTAAGACAAGAAGTTAATGGGGGGATTATAGACTTTACTCCCTTTAATTTACACATGATAAGATGTAAGATTAGTGGGGTAATTTTAGGTGGGTTGGGTGATAAGTGGTGGGTAATGGGAGAATTTTTAATTTTTACCCCCAAAACAGTATGAGATTAATGGGGTAAAATTATGGCGCTAAAACGACGTAGGACAAGAATTTGATCGGGGAATTATAGAATTTACCTCCCTAAAATAACGCTCAAAAATGTAATATTAGTGGGGTACTATTAGAGGCCTAACACGATGTAAGACAAGGCGTGAATGGGCAGGGGGATTTTAGAATTTACCCCCAAAAAGATGTAAGATTAGTGGGGGGTTACAATAGGGGGGTTAGACAACGTACGAGAAGGCAAGTAATTGGGGGAATTTTTAGATTTTACCCCCAAAGTAATGTCAGATTAGTGGGGTAGTATTCGGGGGCTGTAACGAGGTAAGACAATGGGTTTATGGAGGAATCTAAAATTTACCCCTCAAAAAGTAACCCCGAAAAGACGTAAGATTAATGGGATAATTTTAGGGGGTTAGACGCTAAGGGTGGTAATGAGGATAATGGGGGGAATTCTTAGATTTTAACCCCAAAATCATATAAGATTGGTGGGTAATACTATGGGGCTAAAAAACCGTAAGAAAGGAGGTTAATGGGGTGATTAAAGAATTTACCCCCTAAAAATTACACACAAAAAGATGTAAGATTAGTGGGGTAACAATAGGGGGGTTAGACAACGTACGAGAAGGCAAGTAATTGGGGGAATTTTTAGATTTTACCCCCAAAGTAATGTCAGATTAGTGGGGTAGTATTCGGGGGCTGTAACGAGGTAAGACAATGGGTTTATGGGGGAATCTAAAACTTACCCCTCAAAAAGTAACCCCGAAAAGACGTAAGATTAATAGGATAATTTTAGGGGGTTAGACGCTAAGGGTGGTAATGAGGATAATGGGGGGAATTCTTAGATTTTAACCCCAAAATCATATAAGATTGGTGGGTAATACTATGGGGCTAAAAAACCGTAAGAAAGGAGGTTAATGGGGTGATTAAAGAGTTTACCCCCTAAAAATTACACACAAAAAGATGTAAGATTAGCCGGGTAATTTTAGGGGTGTTGGATAATAGGTGTGGTAATGGGGGGTAATGAGGGAATATTTAAATTTCAATCCTAAAATCATGTAAGATTAGCGGGGTGTTATTAATCATGGGGTTAAAACGACGTAAGACAAGAGTTTAATGGGGGTTATGGAAGTTAACCCCCAAAAATTAGTGCCAAAAATATGTATGGTTAGTGAAGGAATTTTAGGGGGGTTGAATGATCAGTGTGGGTAGCGGTTAATGGGGGAAATTTTAGGTTTTACCCCAAAATCGCGGGGTAGAATTATGGCGCTTACGTTTTAGAATATCATCTCTCAAGTTGTTTACAGTCAGATAAACCGTAAGATTAGGTATTTGCAAGGCGTAAAACGATGTAAGATAAGGGGTCAAGGAGGGATTGTAGATTTTGCCTCGCAAAAATAACCCCCCGAAAAAATTGTAACATTAGTGGTGTACTTTTAGGGGGCTAAAATGATGTAAGACAAGATGTCAAGGGGGGGGGGCGATTTTAGAATTTAGCCCTCAAAATTTCCCCCCAAAAATGCAAGATTAGTGGGGCAACATTAAGTGTTAGACGATGTAAGATAAGGCGGTTAATTGGGGGAATTTTTAGATTTTACCCACAAAATGATTTAAGATTAGTGGGGAATATTAGGGGGCTATTACGACGTAAAGCAAGTGTTTAATGGAGGGGGATTCTAAAATTTACCCGCAAAAATTACCCCCCCCCCCAAATGATCTAATATTAGGGGAGTAATTTTAGGGCGGTAAAACGATGTAAAACGGGAAACGGGTAATATGTGTAATGTGGAATAATTCATATAGAAGCACCGTCAAGTATTGGGCAATCATGGATTGCTTGAAGGCTAAGGAGAACCGTCTGATCGAACACAGGTTGCGGATTCAATTAAGAGGTGATCTAGATTTAAATTTTTAATAGATATTCCAGATAGTCTAATGGGCGTCTCAAGACTAAGTATAATCTCAAGGACTAACTGACTAACTAAAGTTCTATGTCTCTCGTCTGCTACACTTCGATAAGAGTATTAGTTAACAGTGCACTGGCCCCAATGCTACGGTCTAAACTATATCTCAATCTTTTTCTCACGAGTGGAGTATATATATATATATATATATATATATATATATATATATATATATATATATATGTTAAATCAGGTCTGACTAAAATAGTAAACAGCTAAAAGAGTGAAAGGATAAAAAGCAGTGAAAATTGGAAAGGGAATAACTTTATTTTCCACCAATCACAAACGAGTATTTAGAGTTTTGTCCAGAATTTATTATTTCCTTAAAACAAATTTTGAATTAGAAATTGGATTACAATCATTATTGACTCCATCTTTCCGGGTTGTTGTGTTGTTGACAAGTTGTATTTGTAGTATATTCTGCTCTCTTCCGTTTTTTTAGATTCGTCAGATGGTGTTGATCTAGGAGAAGCTCCTGAATATCAGGAACCACAAAACTATCTATTCCATCAACCAATGGCCTGGCGAGTCCCAATAGCTGTCTGAGCGAGATGGCCAGTCCCACGAAAAGCCGGTGTGCACTGCATTCAATGCTGATGTTGAGGAGGTGGCTGATCTCCCTTCTTCTTCTGTCGATTGACTTAACTGACTTACCCGTTTGAGATTAAAAGTGTTAGTTATTAGGTGTTAATTATTTTAGTAAAGATTTATAGTGCTATCGAGGTTTTTGGGCTAGGTTCAACTGTATTAAACTCAACAAAAAATTGATGCCTTTTAAAATATTTAGTCTATTTGCTCATGAGGTCCTTGTTAAGATTATTTCCAATTGTCTTTTGATAACAATTTTCATGTATACATAGTATCCATTCCGGTTGAAAGAGAATGCGATTCTTTGCATAAACGTGTGTCGTTGTTTGGTGAATGGGAACGCGGTGGTTTATGACTCTTTATTTTTGAAGTTTCTTGTTTGGAATGTTAGATGTTAGTTTAGGAAAAATTAATTCTTCTTGGTTGTCAAACAAAAGAATCGAGAAAAAAATAGTAACCGAACAAAAGGTTCTCCCCTGTCTTGGAAAGAAACAGTCATGTACTAGCCGAAAGACCTAAACTGGAAGTAAAAGCAACAATATAGATGTTCAATTCATACACATTTCTGTTTCTGCATTATCTTTTAGTTTATCTTTATACACTCTAAAAATCTCTCGTGTGAAATCACACAATTTTTTCTCGTGTGATGAAAAATCACACGATTTTTCGTGTGAAAAATGCGTCTCGTGTGATTTCACACGAGAAAATTTTCTTCGTGTGATGAAAAATTACACGATTTTTCGTGTGAATGAATGTATGAAAAAAATGAAGCAATTTTTATAGAAAATTCAGATTTTTTTCCTCGTCCTAATTTCCTTTAGAACATACGGCTGATCTATCCATGATAATTTCATGCTACATTGGGCTTTTTAGTGATTAGAACCAAAGATATAACTTTAAATTGAAAAAGTTGGGTATAAAGTGCATTTTTTTCTTCGTTTTTGTCACTTAAAAAGAGCATCTGGTGATCTCAATGGACTATACGTTAGTTATCTGGATTGGAAATTTATGCCGTGCTTGATAAAGACCCAACAAAAAGACCCCAGTGAAAGGAGTTTAAAAATTTTATGGATAATGTGTTCAAAGTAGATGTAGCGCACTCAAGAGTTATAGGTTCAAAAAGCTTCTTGAATATTGCAAACTCTGTGTGTCTTTTACTCATCCTAATTTCTTTTAAAACAACAGACTGTTTTGTCAATTGTGTTTTCATGCTAATTTGGGCGTTGTTCAGTGATTAAAACCAAGGATAAAACTTTAAAATGAAAAAAAATGGGGTAAAGTGGGCCAACTAAATTTTTCTCGCAAAAATTTGTTTTAAACGCAGACTTTGAGTGACTGTCCAGTCCAATTTCCAATGTGTAAAAAATCTCATGTTTTATCAATTTGAGTGTTTGTCTGCGCAAAAAAATAGCTGGAGAATATAAGAGAATCTAACAAGTTACCGAGAAAACTGTTTTGTGAGGTTTGTACATTTTTTCTTTGTTTTTGCATTTAAAAAGATATTCTGGTAAGCTCAAAGGACCATACGTTAGTTTTTTGGATTGAAAATTTATACCGTGGTTGATAAACACCATAATAAAGACCCCATTAAAATGCACCTAAAAATTTTATGGATAATGTGTTCAAAGTAGATGTAGCGCACTCAAGAGTTATAGGCTCAAAATGCTTCTTAAATATTGCAAACTCTGTGGGTCTTTTACTCATCCTAATTTCTTTTAAAACACCAGACTGTTCTATCATTTGTGTTTTTATGCTAATTTGGGCTTTATTCAGTGATTAAAACCAAAGATATAACTTTAAAATGAAAAAATGGGGTAAAGTGGGCCACCTGAAACATCCTCTCACAAAAACTGTTTTTATCTTTATGTGTTGACTGTAGTTTGTCAATCAAGCTGAAAATCAGTTAATGGCCTTTGAGCTTTATATTTATGAATAACTCTGACCGGAGCCACGACCTGAATTTTTTATTTCATAAAGAGAAATCACTTCGATCTGTTTTGGGTTTGTTTAGTATTTATTCTTGGGTTTCATAGCTGCAAAAGCAAGGTAAAGGTTCTTCTAGCGTTTTGACTTGCCTCTCCTAAGTGAATTCACACAAATGTACGAATGAATTGAATAAAATCGTTTTGACAAGTTTTTGATAGAATTTTTACGGAGAACCTGCTAAAACATATTGAACTACAATCCAGACTGAAAAGCCGAAATAGCCAGATCAGCAACTGGTACTAGAGATGACTTACAACGGCTAGATCTTTAGCTGTGAACCATAACGAGTTGCCATTGTTGATTTGGTCATCTTTAAACCCTTTTTCAAGGCATAGTTGTAGAGAAAACACAATGAATCGCAAAAAGTGGGGTAAAGTGGGTCACCTAAAAGACCCTCTCACAAAAACTGTTTTTATCCTTATGTGTTGACTGTAGTTTTGTCAGTCAAGCTGAATATTAGCAGTTAATGGCCTTTGAGCATTATATTTATGAATAACTCTGACCGGAACCACGACTTGAAGTTTTTATTTGATGAAGAGAAATCATTTAATTCTGTTTTGTATATGGTACTTATTCTTGGGTTTCATAACTGCAAAAGCAAGGAAAAAGTTCATCTAGCGTTTTGACTTTCTGTTCCTGTGTGAAATTACGCAAAAGTACGGATGAATTGAAAAAAGTCTTTTTTGACAAGTTTTTGATAGAATTTTTACGGAGAACCTCCTAAAACATATTGAACTACAACCCAGACTGAAAAGCCGAAATAGCCACATCATTAAATGGTGCTCTAAGACAACTTACAACGGCTAAGTCTCTAGCTGTGATCCATAACGAGCTGCCATTGTTGATTTGGTCATCTGTTAACCCTTTTTCAAGGCATAGCTGTAGAGAAAACACAATGAATCGCAAAAAGTGGGGTAAAGTGGGCCACCTAAAAGATCCTCTCACAAAAAATGTTTTTATCCTTATGTGTTGACTGTAGTTTGTCAGTCAAGCTGAATATTAGCAGTTAATGTCCTTTGAGACTTATATTTATCAATAACTCTGACCGGAGCCACGACCTGAAGTTTTTATTTGATGAAGAGAAATCACTTCGTTCTGTTTTGACAATAGTATTTATTTTTGGGTTTCATAGGTGCAAAAGCAAGGTAGAGGTTCTTCTAGAGTTTTGACTTGCTTCTCCTAAGTGAATTCACGCAAATGTGCGGATGAATTGAAAAAAATCTTTTTGACAAGTTTTTGATAGAATTTTTACGGAGAACCTGCTAAAACATATTGAACTACAATCCAGACTGAAAAACCGAAATAGCCAGATCAGCAACTGGTGCTCTTAGACAACTTACAACGGCTAAGTCTTTAGCTGTGATCCATTGCGAGCTGCCATTGTTGATTTGGTCATCTTTTAACCCTTTTTCAAGGCATAGTTATAGAGAAAACACAATGAATTGCAAAAAGTGGGGTAAAGTGGGCCACCTGAAACATCCTCTCACAAAAACTGTTTTTATCTTTATGTGTTGACTATAGTTTGTCAGTCAAACTGAAAATCAGTTAACGGTCTTTGAGCCTTATTTTTATGAACAACTCTGACTGTAGCCACGACCTGAATTTTTTATTTGATAAAGAGAAATCACTTCGTTCTGTTTTGACAATAGTATTTATTTTTGGGTTTCATAGGTGCAAAAGCAAGGTAGAGGTTCTTCTAGAGTTTTGACTTGCTTCTCCTAAGTGAATTCACGCAAATGTGCGGATGAATTGAAAAAAAATCTTTTTGACAAGTTTTTGATAGAATTTTTACGGAGAACCTGCTAAAACATATTGAACTACAATCCAGACTGAAAAAACCGAAATAGCCAGATCAGCAACTGGTACTCTAATATGACTTACAACGGCTAACTTTTTAGCTGTGAACCATAACGAGTTGCCATTGCTGATTTGGTCATCTTTTAACCCTTTTTCAAGGCATAGTTATAGAGAAAACACAATGAATCGAAAAAAGTGGGGTAAAGTGGGCCACCTGAAACATCCTCTCACAAAAACTGTTTTTATCTTTATGTGTTGACTGTAGTTTGTCAGTCAAACTGAAAATCAGTTAACGGTCTTTGAGCCTCATATTTATGAATAACTCTGACTGTAGCCACGACCTGAATTTTTTATTTGATAAAGAGAAATCACTTCGTTCTGTTTTGACAATAGTATTTATTCTTGGGTTTCATGGCTGCAAAAGCAAGGTAAAGGTTCTTCTAGCGTTTTGACTTGCTTCTCCTAAGTGAATTCACGCAAATGTGCGGATGAATTGAAAAAAATCTTTTTGACAAGTTTTTGATAGAATTTTTACCGAGGACCTGCTAAAACATATTGAACTACAATCCAGACTGAAAAGCCGAAATAGCCAGATCAGCAAATGGTACTCTAATATGACTTACAACGGCTCACTATTTAGCTGTGAACCATAACGAGTTGCCATTGCTGATTTGGTCATCTTTTATCCCTTTTTCAAGGCATAGTTATAGAGAAAACACAATGAATCGCAAAAAGTGGGGTAAAGTGGGCCACCTGAAACATCCTCTCACAAAAACTGTTTTTATCTTTACGTGTTGACTGTAGTTTGTCAGTCAAACTGAAAATCAGTTAACGGTCTTTGAGCCTTATATTTATGAATAACTCTGACTGTAGCCACGACCTGAATTTTTTATTTGATAAAGAGAAATCACTTCGTTCTGTTTTGACAATAGTATTTATTCTTGGGTTTCATAGCTGCAAAAGCAAAGTAAAAGTTCTTCTAGCGTTTTGACTTGCTGTTCCTAAATGAAGTCACGCAAACGTATGGATGAATTGAATAATATCTTCTTTGACAATTTTTTGATAGAATTTTTACGGAGAACCTGCTAAAACATATTGAACTACAATCCAGACTGAAAAGCCGAAATAGCCAGATCAGCAACTGGTACTCTAATATGACTTACAACGGCTAACTTTTTAGCTGTGAACCATAACGAGTTGCCATTGCTGATTTGGTCATCTTTTAACCCTTTTTCAAGGCATAGTTATAGAGAAAACACAATGAATCGCAAAAAGTGGGGTAAAGTGGGCCACCTGAAACATCCTCTCACAAAAACTGTTTTTATCTTTATGTGTTGACTGTAGTTTGTCAGTCAAACTGAAAATCAGTTAACGGTCTCTGAGCCTTATATTTATGAATAACTCTGACTGTAGCCACGACCTGAATTTTTTATTTGATAAAGAGAAATCACTTCGTTCTGTTTTGACAATAGTATTTATTCTTGGGTTTCATAGCTGCAAAAGCAAGGTAAAGGTTCTTCTAGCGTTTTGACTTGCTTCTTCTTAGTGAATTCACGCAAATGTGCGGATGAATTGAAAAAAATCTTTTTGACAAGTTTTTGATAGAATTTTTACGGAGAACCTGCTAAAACATATTGAACTACAATCCAGACTGAAAAGCCGAAATAGCCAGATCAGCAACTGGTACTCTAATATGACTTACAACGGCTAAATTTTTAGCTGTGAACCATAACGAGTTGCCATTGCTGATTTGGTCATCTTTTAACCGTTTTTCAAGGCATAGTTTTAGAGAAAACACAATGAATAGCAAAAAGTGGGGTAAAGTGGGCCACCTAAAAGATCCTCTCACATAAACTGTTTTTATCCTTATGTGTTGAATGTAGTTTGTCAGTCAAGCTGAATACTAGCAGTTAATGGCCTTTGAGCCTTATATTTATGAGAAACTCTGACCGGAGCCACGACCTGAAATTTTTATTTGATGAAGAGAAATCACTTCGTTCTGTTTCGTCTATAGTATTTATTCTTGGGTTTCATAACTGCAAAAGCAAGGTAAAGGTTCTTCTAGCGTGTTGGCTTGCTTCTCCTAAGTGAATTCACACAAATGTACGGATGAATTGAATTAAATCTTTGGGACAAGTTTTTGATAGAGTTTTTACGGAGAACCTGCTAAAACATATTGAACTACAATCCAGACTGAAAAGCCGAAATAGCCAGATCAGGAAGTGGTACTCTAATATGACTTACAACGGCTAACTCTTTAGCTGTGAACCATAACGAGTTGCCATTGTTGATTTGGTCATCTTTTAACCCTTTTTCAAGGCATAGTTGTAGATAAAACACAATGAATCGCAAAAAGTGGGGTAAAGTGGGCCACCTAAAAGATCCTCTCACAAAAACTGTTTTTATCCTTATGTGTTGACTGTAGTTTGTCAGTCAAGCTGAATACTAGCAGTTCATGGCCTTTGAGCCTTATATTTATTAACAACTCTGACCGGAGCCACGACCTGAAGTTTTTATCTGATGAAGAGAAATCACTTCGTTCTGTTGTGTCTATAGTATTTATTCTTGGGTTTGATAACTGCAAAAGCAAGGGAAAAGTTCTTCTAGCGTTTTGATTTGCTGTTTCCATGTGAAATTGCGCAAACGTACGGATGAATTGAATAAAATCTTTTTTTGACAAGTTTTTGATAGAATTTTTACGGAGAACCGGCTAAAACATATTGAACTACAATCCAGACTGAAAAGCCGAAATAGCCATATCAGCAACTGGTGTACTAAGATGACTCGCAACGGATAACACTTTAGCTGTGATCCATTACGAGCTGCCATTGTTGATTTGGTCATCTTTTAACCATTTTTCAAGGCATAGTTGTAGAGAAAACACAATGAATCGCAAAAAGTGGGGTAAAGTGGGCCACCTAAAAGATCCTCTCACAAAAACTGTTTTTATCCTTATGTGTTGACTGTAGTTTGCCAGTCAAGCTGAATATTAGCATTTAATGGCCTTTGAGCCTTATGTTTATGAATAACTCTGACCGGAGCCACGACCTGAAGTTTTTATTAGATGAAGAGAAATCACTTCGTTCTGTTTTATCCATAGTGTTTTTTCTTGTGTTCATAATTGCAAAAGCAAAGAAAAAGTTCTTCTAGCGTTTTGACTGGCTTCATCTATGCGAAATTACGCAAAAGTACGGATGAATTGGACAAAGTCTCTTTTTGACAAATTTTTGATAGAATTTTTACGGAGAACCTGCTAAAACATATTGAACTACAATCCAGACTGAAAAGCCGAAATAGCCAGATCAGCAACTGATACTCTGAGATGACTTACAACGGCTAACTCTTTAGCTGTGCACCATAACGAGTTGGCATTGTTGATTTGGTTATTTTTTAACCCTTTTTCAAGGCATAGTTGTAGAGAAAACACAATGAATCGCAAAAAGTGGGGTAAAGTGGGCCACCTAAAAGATCCTCTCACAAAAACTATTTTTATCCTTATGTGTTGACTGTAATTTTGTCAGTCAAACTGAATATTAGCAGTTAATGGCCTTTGAGCCTTAAATTTATGAACAACTCTGACCAGAGCCGCGACCTGAAGTTTTTATTTGATGAAGAGAAATCACTTCGTTCTGTTTTGTCTATAGTATTTGTTCTTGGGTTTCATAACTGCAAAAGCAAGGAAAAAGTTCTTCTAGTGTTTTGACTTGCTGGTCCTATGTGAAATTACGCACACGTACGGATGAATTAAAAAAAATCTTTTTTTGACAAGTTTTTGGTAGAATTTTTACGGAGAACCTCCTAAAACATATTGACCTACAACACAGATTGAAAAGCCGAAATAGCCACATCAGCAACTGGTGCTCTAAGACGACTTACAACGGCGAAGTCTCCAGATGTGATCCAAAACGAGTTTCCATTGTTGATTTGGTCATCTCCTAACCCTTTTTCAAGACATAGTTGAGGAGAAAACACAATGAATCGCTAAAAGTGGGGTAAAGTGGGCCACTTGAAAGATCCTCACACAAAAACTGTTTTTATCCTTATGTGTAGACTGTAGTTTGTCAGTCAAGCTGAATATTAGCAGTTAATGGCCTTTGATCCTTATATTTATGAATAACTGTGACCGGAGCCACGATCTGAAATTTTTATTTGATTAAGAGAAATCACTTCGTTCTGTTTTGTCTATAGTACTTGTTAGTGGGTTTCATAACTGCAAAAGCAAGAAAAAAGTTCTTCTAGCGTTTTGACTTGCTGTTCCTATGTGAAATTACGCAAACGTATTGATGAATTGAATAAAATCTTTTTTTGACAAGTTTTTGATAGAATTTTTACGGAGAACCTCTTAAAACAGATTGAACTACAACCCAGACTGAAAAACCGAAATAGCCACATCAGCAACTCGTGCTCTAAGACGACTTACAACGGCTAATTCTCCAGATGTGATCCAAAACGAGTTGCCATTGTTGATTTGGTCATCTCTTAACCCTTTTTCAAGACATAGTTGAGGAGAAAACACAATGAATCGCAAAAAGTGGGGTAAAGTGGGCCACTTGAAAGATCCTCTCAAAAAAACTGTTTTTATCCTAATGTGTTGATTGTATTTTTATCATTCAAGCTGAATTATAGCAGTTAATGGCCTTTGAGCCTTATCTATATGAATAACTCTGACCGGAGCCACGACCTGAAGTTATTATTTGATGAAGAGAAATCACTTCGTTTTGTTTTGTCTATAGTATTTATTCTTGGGTTTCATAACCGCAAAAGCAAGGAAAAAGTTCTTCTAGCGTTTTGACTTGCTTCTCCTAAGTGAATTCACACAAATATATGGATGAATTAAATAAAATCTTTTTTTGACAAGTTTTTGATAGAATTTTTACGGAGAACCTGCAAAAACATATTGAACTACAATCCAGACTGAAAAGCCGAAATAGCCAGATCAGCAACTGACAATCTAAGATGACTTACAACGGCTAACTCTTTAGCTGTGAACCATACCGAGTTGCCATTGTTGATTTGGTTATCTTTTAGCCCTTTTTCAAGGCATAGTTGTAGAGAAAACACAATGAATCGCAAAAAGTGGGGTAAAGTGGGTCACCTAAAAGACCCTCTCACAAAAACTGTTTTTATCCTTATGTGTTGACTTTAGTTTTGTCAGTCAAGCTGAATATTAGCAGTTAATGGTCTTTGAGCCTTAAATTTCTGAACAACTCTGACCGGAGCCACGACCTGATATTTTTATTTGATAAAGAGAAATCACTTCGTTCTGTTTTGTCTATAGTATTTACCCTTGAGTTTCATAACCGCAAAAGCAAGGAAAAAGTTCTTCTAGCTTTTTGACTTGCTTCTCCTAAGTGAATTCACACAAATGTACGGATGAATTGAATAAAACCTTTTTTTGACAAGTTTTTGATAGAATTTTTACGGAGAACCTGCTAAAAAATATTGAGCTACAATCCAGACTGAAAAGCCGAAACAGCCAGATCAGCAACTGGTACTCTAAGATGACATACAACAACTAATTCTTAAGCTGTGAACCATAACGAGTTGCCATTGTTGATTTGGTCATCTCTTAACCCTTTTTCAAGGCATAGTTGAGGAGAAAACACAATGAATCGCCAAAAGTTGGGTAAAGTGGGCCACCTAAAAGATCCTCTCACAAAAACTGTTTTTATCCTTATCTGTTGACTGTAATTTGTCAGTCAAAAAAAATATTGGCAGTTAATGACTTTTGAGCCTTGTTTTTATGAATAACTCTGATCGGAGCCACGACCTGAAGTTTTTATTTAATGAAGAGAAATCACTTCGTTCTGTTTTGTCTATAGTATTTATTCTTGGGTTTCATAGCTGCAAAAGCAAGGTAGAAGTTTTTCTAGCGTTTTGACTTGATTCTCCTAAGTGAATTCACGCAAATGTACGGATGAATTGAACAAAATCTTTTTGACAAGTTTTTGATAGAATTTTTACGGAGAACCTCCTAAAACATATTGAACTACAATCCAGACTGAAAAGCCGAAATAGCCAGATCAGCAACTGGTACTCTAAGATTACTTACAACGGCTGACTCTTTAGCTCTGAACCATAACGAGTTGCCATTGTTGCTTTGGTCATCTTTTAACCCTTTTTCAAGGCATAGGTTTAGAGAAAACACAATGAATCGCAAAAAGTGGGATAAAGTGGGCCACCTAAAAGACCCTCTCACAAAAACTGTTTTCATCCTTATGTGTTGACTTTAGTTTTGTCAGTCAAGCTGAATATTACCAGTTAATGGCCTTTGAGCTTTATATTTATGAATAACTCTGACCGGAGCCACGACCTGAAGTTTTTATTTGATGAAGAGAAATCACTTCGTTCTGTTTTGTCTATAGTATTTATTCTTGGGTTTCATAGCTGCAAAAGCAAGGTAGAAGTTTTTCTAGCGTTTTGACTTGATTCTCCTAAGTGAATTCACGCAAATGTACGGATGAATTGAACAAAATCTTTTTTTGACAAGTTTTTGATAGAATTTTTACGGAGAACCTCCTAAAACATATTGAACTACAATCCAGACTGAAAAGCCGAAATAGCCAGATCAGCAACTGGTACTCTAAGATTACTTACAACGGCTAACTCTTTAGCTCTGAACCATAACGAGATGCCATTGTTGCTTTGGTCATCTTTTAACCCTTTTTCAAGGCATAGGTTTAGAGAAAACACAATGAATCGCAAAAAGTGGGATAAAGTGGGCCACCTAAAAGACCCTCTCACAAAAACTGTTTTTATCCTTATGTGTTGCCTTTAGTTTTGTCAGTCAAGCTGAATATTACCAGTTAATGGCCTTTGAGCCTTATATTTATGAATAACTCTGACCGGAGCCACGACCTGAAGTTTTTATTTGATGAAAAGAAATCACTTCGTTCTGTTTTATCTATGGTATTTATTCTTTGGTTTCGTAACTGCAAAAACAAGGAAAAAGTTCTTCTAGCGTTTTGACTTGCTGTTCCTATGTGAAATTACGCAAACGTACGGATGAATTGAATAAAATCTTTTTTTGACAAGTTTTTGATAGAATTTTTACGGAGAACCTCCTAAAACATATTGAACTACAATCCAGACTGAAAAGCCGAAATAGCCAGATCAGCAACTGGTACTCTAAAATGACTTACCACGACTAATTCTTTAGCTTTGAACCATAACGAGTTCCATTGTTGATTTGGTCATCTCTTAACCCTTTTTCAAGGCATAGTTGAGGAGAGAACACAATGAATCGCCAAAAGTGGGGTAAAGTGGGCCACCTAAAAGATCCTCTCACAAAAACTGTTTTTATCCTTATGTGTTGACTGTAGTTTGTCAGTCAAACAAAATAATGGCAGTTAATGGCTTTTGAGCCTTGTATTTATGAATAACTCTGACCGGAGCCACGACCTGAAGTTTTTATTCGATGAAGAGAAATCACTTCGTTCTGTTTTGTCTATAGTATTTATTCTTGGGTTTCATAGCTGCAAAAGCAAGGTAAAAGTTCTTCTAGCGTTTTGACTTGCTTCTCCTAAGTGAATTCACGCAAATGTACGGATGAATTGAATAAAATCTTGTTGACAAGTTTTTGATAGAATTTTTACGGAGAACCTGCTAAAACATATTGAAATACAACCCAGACTGAAGAGTCCGAAATAGCCAGATCAGCAACTGGTACTCTAAGATGACTTACAACGGCTAACTCTTTATCTCTGAACCATAACGAGTTGCCATTGTTGCTTTGGTCATCTTTTAACCCTTTTTCAAGGCATAGTTGTAGAGAAAACACAATGAATCGCAAAAAGTGGGGTAAAGTGGGCCACCTAAAAGACCCTCTCACAAATTTTTATCCTTATGTGTTGACTGTAGTTTTGTCAGTCAAGCTGAATTTTACCAGTTAATGGCCTTTGAGCTTTATATTTATGAATAACTCTGACCGGAGCCACGACCTGCAGTTTTTATTTGATGAAGAGAAATCACTTAGTTTTGTTTTGTCTATGGTATTTATTCTTGGGTTTCATAACTGCAAAAGCAAGGCAAATGTTCTTCTAGCGTTTTGACTTGCTGTTCTTATTTGAAATTACACAAAGGTACGAATGAATTGAATAAAATCTTTTTTGGCAAGTTTTTGATAGAATTTTTACGGAGAACCTCCTAAAACATATTGAACTACAACCCAGACTGAAAAGCCGAAATAGCCACATCATTAACTGGTGATCTAACACGATTTACAGCGGCTATCTCTTTAGCTGTGACCAATTACGAGCTGCAATTGTTGATTTGGTCATGTTTCAACCCTTTTTCAAGGCATAGTTGAAGAAAAAGCACAAGGAATCGCAAAAAGTGGGGTAGAGTGGGCCACCTAAGAGATCCTCTCACAAAAACTGTTTTTATCCTTATGTGTTGATTGTATTTTTATCAGTCAAGCTGAATTTTAGCAGTTAATGGCCTTATTTTTATGAACAACTCTGACCGGAGCCACGACCTGAAGTTTTTATTTGATAAAAAGAAATCACTTCGTTCTGTTTTGTCTATAGTACTTGTTCTTGCGTTTTATAACTGCAAAAGCAAGCAAAAATTTCTTCTAGCGTTTTGACCTGATTTTCCTAAGTGAAATTACGCAAACGTACGGATGAATTGAATGAAATCTTTTTTTGACAAAATTTTGATAGAATTTTTACGGAGAACCTGCTAAAACATATTGAAATACAATCCAGACTGAAAATCAGAAATAGCCAGATCAGCAACTGGTACTTTAGGATGACTTACAACGGCTAACTCTTTAGCTCTGAACCATAACGAGTTGCCATTGTTGCTTTGGTCATCTTTTAACCCTTTTTCAAGGTATAGTTGTAGAGAAAACACAATGAATCGCAAAAAGTGGGCTAAAGTGGGCCACCTAAAAGACCCTCTCACAAAAACTGTTTTTATCCTTATGTGTTGACTGTAGTTTTGTCAGTCAATCTGAATATTACCAGTTAGTGGCCTTTGAGCCTTATATTTATGAATAACTCTGACCGGAGCCACGACCTGAAGTTTTTATTTGATAAAAAGAAATCACTTCGTTCTGTTTTGTCTATAGTATTTGTTCTTGGGTTTTATAACTGCAAAAGCAAGCCAAAAAGTTCTTCTACCGTTTTGACTTGATTTTCCTAAGTGAAATTACGCAAACGTACGGATGAAATGAATGAAGTCTATTTTTGACAAAATTTTGATAGTTTTTTTACGGAGAACCTGCTAAAACATTTTGAACTACAACCCAGACTGAAAAGCCGAAATAGCCACAACAGCAACTGGTGCTCTGAAACAACTTACAACGGCTAAGTCTTTAGCTGTGATCCATTAAGAGCTGCCATTGTTGATTTGCTCATCTTTCAACCCTTTTTCAAGGCATAGTTGAAGAAAAAGCACAAGGAATCGCAAAAAGTGGGGTAAAGTGGGCCACCTAAAAGATCCTCTCAAAAAAAAAAACTGTTTTTATCCTAATGTGTTGATTGTATTTTTATCAGTCAAGCTGAATTTTAGCAGTTAATGGCCTTTGAGTCGTATATTTATGAACAACTCTGACCGGAGCCACGAACTGAAGTTTTTATTTGATAAAAAGAAATCACTTCGTTCTGTTTTGTCTATAGTATTTGTTCTTGGGTTTTATAACTGCAAAAGCAAGCAAAAAGTTTTTCTACCGTTTTGACTTGATTTTCCTAAGTGAAATTACGCAAACGTACGGATGAAATGAATGAAGTCTATTTTGGACAAAATTTTGATAGTTTTTTTTACGGAGAACCTGCTAAAACATTTTGAACTACAACCCAGACTGAAAAGCCGAAATAGCCACAACAGCAACTGGTGCTCTAAAACAACTTACAACGGCTAAATCTTTAGCTGTGATCCATTAAGAGCTGCCATTGTTGATTTGGTCATCTTTTAACCCTTTTTCAAGGCATAGTTGAAGAAAAAGCACAAGGAATCGCAAAAAGTGGGGTAAATTGGGCCACCTAAAAGATCCTCTCAAAAAAAAACTGTTTTTATCCTAATGTGTTGATTGTATTTTTATCAGTCAAGCTGAATTTTAGCAGTTAATGGCCTTTGAGTCGTATATTTATGAACAACTCTGACCGGAGCCACGACCTGAAGTTTTTATTTGATAAAAAGAAATCACTTCGTTCTGTTTTGTCTATAGTATTTGTTCTTGGGTTTTATAACTGCAAAAGCAAGCGAAAAGTTTTTCTAGCGTTTTGACTTGATTTTCCTAAGTGAAATTACGCAAACGTACGGATGAATTGAATGAAATCTTTTTTTGACAAATTTTGATAGAATTTTTACGGAGAACCTGCTAAAACATATTGAAATACAATCCAGACTGAAAAGCAGAAATAGCCAGATCAGCAACTGGTACTTTAGGATGACTTACAACGGCTAACTCTTTAGCTCTGAACCATAACGAGTGGCCATTGTTGCTTTGGTCATCTCTAACCCTTTTTCAAGGTATAGTTGTAGAGAAAACACAATGAATCCCAAAAGTGGGGTAAAGTGGGCCACCTAAAAGACTCTCTCACAAAAACTGTTTTTATCCTTATGTGATGACTGTAATTTTGTCAGTCAAGCTGAATATTAGCAGTTAATGGCCTTTGAGCCTTATATTTATGAACAACTCTGACCGGAGCCACGACCTGAAGTTTTTATTTGATAAAGAGAAATCATTACTTTCTGTTTTGTCTACAGTATTTGTTCTTGGGTTTCATAACTTCAAAAGCAAAAAAAGTTTTTCTAGCGTTTTGTCTTGCTGTTCCTGTGTGAAATTACGCAAACGTACGGATGAATTGAATAAAATCTTTTTGACAAGTATTTTATAGAATTTTTACGGAGAACCTGCTAAAACATATTGAACTACAATCCAGACTGAAAAGCCAAAATAGCCACATCAGCAACTGGTTCTCTAAGACAACTTACAACGGCTAAGTCTTTAGCAGTGATCCATTAAGAGCTGCCATTGTTGATTTGGTCATCTCTTAACCATTTTTCAAGGCATAGTTGTACAGTAAACATAATAAGTCACAGAAAGTTGGCCAACTAAAAAATCCTCTCACAAAAACTATTTTTTATCACTATGTGTTGACTGTAGGTTGTCAGGCAAGCTGATTATTAGCAGTCAGTGGACTATTGTAAACTAGGTTTAGATCAGTTTCATAGTCAATCATCTAAAGTAGTTTTCGGACTTTTTGAGCTGCTGACTTTTATTTTTATCAAAAAGACACAAAGGACACTGGCCTTTATGAGGAGGTTGATTTTTCCCCCTGTCGTGACAGAAGTTTTGGGTGTCTAACAATGGTCAGTGGATCGAGTAGGTGCTGGAAAACGTCTGACAATTGCTTTTTGAAACCGTTTTGCATTTTTTTACGACAACTCTGCCTTCGCTCAAACCAAAAAACTTTGGATAAGTTTCAGTTCTTTGATGATTACTCAATCAATTCTTTAAGGAATTTGAACGCTTTTAGGCGTGCCGTGTTGCTACTAACCCAGTCGTGATTTCCATTTGCAGTTCCTAATCTGATTTGGTCGGGCAAAAAATTTATTAGAGCTCAAACTTGCAATTTTTTGTAATTGATTAAGTTGTGATGCAAAGGTGACAATTTTTTCAATGTACTGGTTTAATATCCATGCATATTGTGTTATTTGATCGTTTTTGAAGGCGATGAACCTATTTGTATTTTTGTTTTGCTAAAATTTGGCAAATTTTCATTTTCATGAAAACCTTGTTTTTGTAGATGCCGTTTTTTCTACAAAACACACAAAAGACCCTGCGCCTCTATGGCGAGGTGGGAATTTCTTTCCGTTTCCTAATGGAGGTGTTTGGTCTCCAGTCACTGGCAGTGGACTAAACATGCGTCCAGAAACAGTCGCCAAGTGATGTGTCAAGCCGTTTTGCGCGTTTTTATCAGGAACTCGGGCTTTGCTTATAGCGAAAAAATGGGGTGCATATAAGTGCTTTCCTGATTTCTCAAAATCTACTGTACAAAATTTAACGGGCATAGGCGTGTTTTGTTGCTAATGAACCCCTCTTGATTTCTGTTTTCAGTTGTCATTCTGAATCAAAAACAGCAAAAAGTCATTCATGTTCAAACTTTGAGAAATCTTGCAATTTTTGGTCATTTGGGGTCATTTTTGGTCATTTTCGAATTTGTCATTCAATTTCTGACCAAAACGAGTGATTATTGGCCTAATCTGTTGCTATTAAGACGTTCTCCTCTGGAAGGGCTAGTCACAGTACTGAAAATGTTCTTTAGAACTGTTATTCGATGATGAATGCGGATAAACGAATAAATTTTATGGCTGAGTGGTGTTTTGCGCTATTGAACAAGTTTTTCGGCGTGCGTTTAGTGTTTTCTAGACACTATTTAGGTCGTTGAAGCTAATTGTATCAAACAATGGGAATAATTCAACAATTTTTCTTTTTTCACGATTTCATCAAATTTCTGTGGATGTTGTTTTATGTAAAAACACACAAAACATCATAACCTTCATGGTGAGGCGGGAAAATTTTTCCCATCTCACCATGAGGGTTTGTCGTGACCTAGAACGTGGAAGTGGACCAGAATTACACCCAAAAATACGCCGGGAGCGCTGTTTCACGTTGTTTTACATCGGTTCCGGAGATCTTGGGCTTCGCTGTTAGCCCAAAAATTGCGTTATAAAATAGTAGTTTGTTAATATCTTCTGAAGAACTGAACCAAATTAAACGGTAGTAGTCGCATTCTGTTTGCACTGAACCCCTCGTGTTGCAGTATTTAGTTCGTTTCTCAAATCGGTCTTATCAGAAAGTTATTATTGTTTAAAGTTGAAAAAAGTCGAATTTTTGGGCTGTTCTGGGTGACCCAAATTTTCGGTACCACAAAAAAGCTGATTTAGGTTATAAGTTATAGTTCTTTAGCTTCGTCAGAATGAGGTCAATGCTCCGATATATATTTCTCATACCATTATAGCTAGTGCAGATGCCGAAATTTGGCTCTGCAGCCGGAGTACTCTGCTTCTTTGGTCATTTGGTACGGTACCGTGATTTTGCTCTAACTTCTACTAGAGTGCACCGATTGCGCTCATTTGTTAATATGATACGTGTCTCAAGCAGTGCTTCAAACTATATCAATGGCGTTTTTTGTATGGTCAATTTGGAGAAACTAGCCAGTAAAGTTGACCCCGGTTTGGTCTCCTGAGGAGCGAAACTCCACCTAGTGTACCACCATATTAAACATTCATTTCTGCCGTGTTAGACTGCGAATTTTAGTGATTTAGATTCCTCAGTTAGTGGGGAGTATCCCCATATATTTTTGTTACGTGGTGTTGAGAAGTTTTCATGGTGTAATTTAGCGAAACGTAGCTCGTACCAGGTCGATTTTGGTCATTGGTACGGGACCTTTATTTTGAAATATCCCCTCATAGAGTGAACCGATTTTGGATCTGTTTAGTGCTTTGAACTCAACATGAGCCGTACTTGATTCCCTGTAAACGGCGTTTTGTTTCTTTCAGCCTTTTTCGAGAAATTGGCCAGGACACATACCCCCATTTTGACCAATTCTTGTCCGGTACGTGTCGTGTATCTACTTGTTAGACCATGTAACTGGCTATTTTACACTGGATAGTTAGTTCGTTAGACCCGTCGGATAATGGGGATTGTCCCAATATATATTTTACAGGTGGTTATAATGAGTGATAATGAGTGGTTATTGGTTATAGTACAGAAACAGGACCCGAAATGGGTCATTTTGGTCATTTGGTACGGTACCTTTATGTTGAAATATCTCCTTGTAGAGAACCGATTTTCGATCTGTTTTTTGATTTGAGCTCAGCTTGAGCAGTACTTGAATCCCTGTAAATGGCGTTTTGTTGCTTTCAGCCGTTTTTGAGAAATTGGCCTCGACACACACGGTAATTCTGACATTTTAGTGACCAGTACGTTTACTGTTTCTGCTTGTGAAATGTTGAAATTATTGGTTTTGACTTCAAGAATAGTTGCATTGAACTCCATTTGTAACGGAGAATCTCCCCATATATATTGTGTATAGGGTTTTCTGAGATCTAGGGGGTCAATTTTCACTCTGCATGTGACCCCCCCCAACCCCTTGGTTTCATGCTTAAAATGAGCTATTTCACCTTGGAAGTTAGAAAATTTGTTGTTTTGGGGCACCAGTATCAGCACTGTAGTCTCCATGTGATGTGGGGAAAATTTACTCCAATTTTCAGCCCTTTTGGTTGAGGGGTTGATCTTCTCTCCCCTTTTTACTTATATGTATACTATTATTCTAAGGTGAGGGCGTTTCGCCCACATGAGGTGCACACCCCCCTGCCCCGTAGTTGACGGCTCTGGCACCGCCCCCACTTTGGTTGTGTTTGTGCACCTCATGCTGGGGATGTGGTTCATTCGCTGCGCTGCGTTTCGACATTTTGCGATTTCTTGTCTTCTTCCACACTTTGTTCTCAATGTTTAATATATGTGTTCATCACTTTTGTGTAACGTGTTGTTTAGAGCGGATAAAATATGGTTGAACTGCTTTTTGTTTTTGAGCGGAAAGTGTACAGCTAGCTGGGAGAGGGCACTGCTCGGCTTGGTTGAGTGGAGGTCATGCATGATTTCACGCACGACTTCCATTCACCCAATCCTAGTTGTGTTCTCCATCACCTAACAGCTACACTTACCGGGCAAAAGCAAACTGCAGGGATACTTGGAAGTGCCTACTTAACTGCGCGGGTTGTCACAGAGCTCCCACAAATGTGGCGAGCCTTAAGATAGGCGTAAAAGTGTATTTGATATGTTGGTTCATTTTTGTCTGTACCTCAAAACCTCCTATTTCAGTTCTCAATGGAAAGACCTGTCCCAATTAGTTTTAAACTGAATGGCCCTCAGAAGAAAATTAAAGGTGTCCTCTTCGTAGGTGACTCGCATGTCGCGAAAATGGAGAAGGAAGCTCGTCAGGGTTGCAATTTTGAGTTTGTTGGCATAGGAGGTGCGCAGGCCCATGAGTGGACAGTAAATTTTGGGGACATAATTCAACGCTCGAAAGCGGAGGTCGTTGTGATTCAAATGGGAGGAAACGACGTCAGTCAGTACCCCAGAAAATCTGTATGCGATAAGCTGCCCAATGGTCGAACTGCGCAACATCTATGTGCCCTGATGCGTTTCTGCCGACAGGAGGGCAAGGAGGCATACGTTGTGAAGGTTGTCAGTAGACAAAATTGTGTTTCCATGCTGAAGCGATATGCATGCTCAATAAGAGACTGCAAGAGCAGAAGAAAAACTATTTTGTGACCCACGATGTCGATTCTGACAATAACTTTGCTAGCGACCAGGTCCACTTGACGAAAGCTGGATACGGTGAACTTTTGTCCGTCGTTGACAACTTTATTGGCGACACGTTCTATTTTTGATGTTTTGTACTTTTATGAGTTGATAATAATTGTTTTCGTTGGGGCCACTATAATGACCCAGCGTAAAACCTTGTTGAAGTTGAGTTGTTGGTCATTTTTGCACATAGAATTGAAATTTCGTGCAATTTTTTAAAGAAAGTTAGTCCTTCCTGTTTTCATCCAAAACCTCTTAATTTCAGTTTATTCAATCAATAATGCGTTTCAATTGAGGCTACAAAAGTGACTCAGTTGTGACGTAAAACAATTATCACAAAAAGTGGGTTTGGTTGCTTCAAAAGGGAGAGTAACACCTAAATTCCTAAACTATTTTGTTTTTCAATTAGAAAAACTCTTCCAACAAGGTTTGGCTACTCAGAGCAAAATGTGTTAGCTTTTAGCCGCTTTCTGTTGCACTAGTGGCTTTGTAGGTCAATTGTGACGCCCAATTTTGGAACAAACGTCGGATTTTATATTTTCTCTAGATTTCCATGTTAGAAGAATTAGGTACTCTTGTTCTTCAAAAATGGACCATTTTTCTTTGTTAATATCTCACTAAGTTGGCTTTTTTCAAATATTTGACCATCAGAAGCTGTTAGTCAACAATAGTAGACGTGTTCAAATGCGAAAACAACAACATTTTCTCAAGTTTTTTCAGTAGACTAAAAAACATACTTCGTGGTCGAAAATTTTCCGCTCGCGTTTCTCTCCTAATCTTTAGATTTGAAAATTTCGTTCTTCATGAAACTTATCCAATATTTTCGGCCATAATTCGTTAATACCATCTGTATATAGCTAAATGGTTTGTACAAAATGTCAGAAATGACTTTTTTGCAAAAATTTTTGAAATTTTTCCTTTTCTCTGATTTTTCCAGGAAAAAAATTCTTAAAACAAGATTTGGCCAGCAAGAGCTAAATTTGTTGGCTTTTAGTCGTTTTCTGTTGCGCTTGTGGTTTTGTAGGTCTATTCTGATGCCCGATTTTGAAACAACAGTCGCATTGATTTTTTTTCTAGATTTCCTTGTTAGATGAATTATGTACTCTTGTTCTTCAAAAATGGTCCATCTTTTTTTGTTAACATCTCACTAAGTTGGCTTTTTTTGAATATTTGACCATCAGAAGATGTTAGTCAACAATAGTAGACGTATTCAAATGCCATAACAACAACAGTTTCTACCTAAGTTTTTTCTGTAGACTAAAAAACATATTTCGTGCTCGAAAATTTTCCGCTCGCTTTTCTCTCCTAATCTTTAGGCTTAAAAATTTTGTACTTTAAAAACTTTATCCGCTATTTTTGGGCATAATTCGTTAATACAATTTTCATAGAGCAAATTGGTGCAAACAAACTGTCAGAGTTGACATTTTTGAAAAAAAAAATTGAAATTTTTTCTTTTCTTTGATTTTTCCAGGGAAAAAAAACTCGTACAACAGGATTTGGCTACCCAGAGCGAAATGTGTTAGCTTTTAGCCGTTTTCTATTGCGCTAGTGGTTTTGTAGGTCTATTCTGCTGCCCAATTTTGGAACATTAGTCGGATTGAATTTTTTGTTCTAGATTTCCTTGTTAGAAGAATTATGTACTCTTGTTCTTCAAAAATTGACCATCTTTTTTGTTAATATCTCACTAAGTTGGCTTTTTTGAATGTTTGACTATCAGAAGGTGTTAGTCAACAATAGTAGACGTGTTCAAATGCGATAACAACAACAGTTTCTACCTAAGTTTGTTCTGTAGACTAAAAAACATATTTCGTGCTCGAAAATTTTCCGCTCGCTTTTCTCTCCTAATCTTTAGACTTAAAAATTTTGTTCTTTATTAACTTTATCCGCTATTTTTGGGCATAATTCGTTAATACCATTTTTATAGAGCAAATTGGTGCAAACAAACTGTCAGAGTTGACATTTTTGAAAAAAATTTTGAAATTTTTTCTTTTCTTTGATTTTTCCAGGGAAAAAAACTCGTACAACAGGATTTGGCTCCCAGAGCGAAATGTGTTAGCTTTCAGCCGTTTTCTATTGCGCCAGTGGTTTTGTAGGTCTATTCTGATGCCCAATTTTGGAACATTAGTCGGATTGAATTTTTTGTTCTAGATTTCCTTGTTAGAAGAATTATGTACTCTTGTTCTTCAAAAATTGACCATCTTTTTTTGTTAATATCTCACTAAGTTCACTTTTTTGAATATTTGACTATCAGAAGGTGTTAGTCAACAATAGTAGACGTGTTCAAATGCGATAACAACAACAGTTTCTACCTAAGTTTGTTCTGTAGACTAAAAAACATTTTTCGTGCTCGAAAATTTTCCGCTCGCTTTTCTCTCCTAATCTTTAGACTTAAAAATTTTGTTCTTTATCAACTTTATCCGCTATTTTTGGGCATAATTCGTTAATACCTTTTTTATAGAGCAAATTGGTGCAAACAAACTGTCAGAGTTGACATTTTTGAAAAAAATTTTGAAACTTTTTCTTTTCTTTGATTTTTCCAGGGAAAAAAACTCGTACAACAGGATTTGGCTCCCAGAGCGAAATGTGTTAGCTTTCAGCCGTTTTCTATTGCGCCAGTGGTTTTGTAGGTCTATTCTGATGCCCAATTTTGGAACATTAGTCGCATTGAATTTTTTGTTCTAGATTTCCCTGTTAGAAGAATTATGTACTCTTGTTCTTCAAAAATTGACCATCTTTTTTTGTTAATATCTCACTAAGTTGGCTTTTTTTGAATATTTGACCATCAGAAGGTGTTGGTCAACAATAGTAGACGTGTTCAAATGCGAAAACAACAACATTTTCTTCCTAAGTTTTTTCAGTAGATTAAAAAACATACTTCATGGTCGAAAATTTTCCGCTCGCGTTTCTCTCCTAATCTTTAGATTTGAAAATTTCGTTCTTCATGAAACTTATCCACTATTTTCGGCCATAATTTGTTAATACCATCTGTATATAGCTAAATGCTTTGAACAAAATGTCAGAAATGACTTGTTTGCAAAAATTTTTGAAATTTTTCCTTTTCTCTGATTTTTCCAGGAAAAAAATTCTTAAAACAAGATTTGGCCAGCAAGAGCTAAATGTGTTGGCTTTTAGTCGTTTTCTGTTGCGCTTGTGGTTTTGTAGGTTTTTTCTGATGCCCGATTTTGAAACAACAGTCGCATTGATTTTTTTTTCTAGATTTCCTTGTTAGATGAATTATGTACTCTTGTTCTTCAAAAATGGACCATCTTTTTTCGTTAATATCTCACTAAGTTGGCTTTTTTGAATATTTGACCATCAGAAGATGTTAGTCAACAATAGTAGACGTCTTCAAATGCCATAACAACAACCGTTTCTTCCTAAGTTTGTTCTGTAGACTAAAAAACATATTTCGTGCTCGAAAATTTTCCGCCCGCTTTTCTCTCCTAATCTTTAGACTTAAAAATTTTGTTCTTTATAAACTTTATCCGCTATTTTTGGGCATAATTCGTTAATACCATTTTTATAGAGCAAATTGGTGCAA
Organism: Convolutriloba macropyga; assembly: GCF_964194025.1. NCBI lineage: Eukaryota > Metazoa > Xenacoelomorpha > Acoela > Convolutidae > Convolutriloba > Convolutriloba macropyga. The sequence goes on from NC_134472.1 coordinate 42,030,551, forward strand.
ACAAACTGTCAGAATTGACATTTTTGCAAAAAATTTTGAAATTTTTTCTTTTCTTTGATTTTTCCAGGGAAAAAAAACTCGTACAACAGGATTTGGCTACCCAGAGCGAAATGTGTTAGCTTTTAGCCGTTTTCTATTGCGCTAGTGGTTTTGTAGGTCTATTCTGATGCCCAATTTTGGAACATTAGTCGGATTGAATTTTTTGTTCTAGATTTCCTTGTTAGAAGAATTATGTACTCTTGTTCTTCAAAAATTGACCATCTTTTTTGTTAATATCTCACTAAGTTGGCTTTTTTGAATGTTTGACTATCAGAGGGTGTTAGTCAACAATAGTAGACGTGTTCAAATGCGATAACAACAACAGTTTCTACCTAAGTTTGTTCTGTAGACTAAAAAACATATTTCGTGCTCGAAAATTTTCCGCTCGCTTTTCTCTCCTAATCTTTAGACTTAAAAATTTTGTTCTTTATTAACTTTATCCGCTATTTTTGGGCATAATTCGTTAATACCATTTTTATAGAGCAAATTGGTGCAAACAAACTGTCAGAGTTGACATTTTTGAAAAAAATTTTGAAATTTTTTCTTTTCTTTGATTTTTCCAGGGAAAAAAACTCGTACAACAGGATTTGGCTCCCAGAGCGAAATGTGTTAGCTTTCAGCCGTTTTCTATTGCGCCAGTGGTTTTGTAGGTCTATTCTGATGCCCAATTTTGGAACATTAGTCGGATTGAATTTTTTGTTCTAGATTTCCTTGTTAGAAGAATTATGTACTCTTGTTCTTCAAAAATTGACCATCTTTTTTTGTTAATATCTCACTAAGTTGGCTTTTTTGAATATTTGACTATCAGAAGGTGTTAGTCAACAATAGTAGACGTGTTCAAATGCGATAACAACAACAGTTTCTACCTAAGTTTGTTCTGTAGACTAAAAAACATATTTCGTGCTCGAAAATTTTCCGCTCGCTTTTCTCTCCTAATCTTTAGACTTAAAAATTTTGTTCTTTATTAACTTTATCCGCTATTTTTGGGCATAATTCGTTAATACCTTTTTTATAGAGCAAATTGGTGCAAACAAACTGTCAGAGTTGACATTTTTGAAAAAAATTTTGAAACTTTTTCTTTTCTTTGATTTTTCCAGGGAAAAAAACTCGTACAACAGGATTTGGCTCCCAGAGCGAAATGTGTTAGCTTTCAGCCGTTTTCTATTGCGCCAGTGGTTTTGTAGGTCTATTCTGATGCCCAATTTTGGAACATTAGTCGCATTGAATTTTTTGTTCTAGATTTCCCTGTTAGAAGAATTATGTACTCTTGTTCTTCAAAAATTGACCATCTTTTTTTGTTAATATCTCACTAAGTTGGCTTTTTTTGAATATTTGACCATCAGAAGGTGTTAGTCAACAATAGTAGACGTGTTCAAATGCGAAAACAACAACATTTTCTACCTAAGTTTTTTCAGTAGACTAAAAAACATACTTCGTGGTCGAAAATTTTCCGCTCGCGTTTCTCTCCTAATCTTTAGATTTGAAAATTTCGTTCTTCATGAAACTTATCCACTATTTTCGGCCATAATTCGTTAATACCATCTGTATATAGCTAAATGGTTTGAACAAAATGTCAGAAATGACTTGTTTGCAAAAATTTTTGAAATTTTTCCTTTTCTCTGATTTTTCCAGGAAAAAAATTCTTAAAACAAGATTTGGCCAGCAAGAGCTAAATGTGTTGGCTTTTAGTCGTTTTCTGTTGCGCTTGTGGTTTTATAGGTTTTTTCTGATGCCCGATTTGGAAACAACAGTCGCATTGATTTTTTTTTTCTAGATTTCCTTGTTAGATGAATTATGTACTCTTGTTCTTCAAAAATGGACCATCTTTTTTCGTTAATATCTCACTAAGTTGGCTTTTTTGAATATTTGACCATCAGAAGATGTTAGTCAACAATAGTAGACGTCTTCAAATGCCATAACAACAACCGTTTCTTCCTAAGTTTGTTCTGTAGACTAAAAAACATATTTCGTGCTCGAAAATTTTCCGCCCGCTTTTCTCTCCTAATCTTTAGACTTAAAAATTTTGTTCTTTATAAACTTTATCCGCTATTTTTGGGCATAATTCGTTAATACCATTTTTATAGAGCAAATTGGTGCAAACAAACTGTCAGAATTGACATTTTAGCAAAAAATTTTGAAATTTTTTCTTTTCTTTGATTTTTCCAGGAAAAAAAACTCGTACAACAGGATTTGGCTACCCAGAGCGAAATATGTTAGCTTTTAGCCGTTTTCTATTGCGCCAGTGGTTTTGTAGGTCTATTCTGATGCTCAATTTTGGAACATTAGTCGGATTGAATTTTTTGTTCAAGATTTCCTTGTTAGAAGAATTATGTACTCTTGTTCTTCAAAAAATGACCATCTTTTTTTGTTAATATCTCACTAAGTTGGCTTTTTTCAATATTTGACTATCAGAAGGTGTTAGTCAACAATAGTAGACGTGTTCAAATGCGATAACAACAACAGTTTCTACCTAAGTTTGTTCTGTAGAATAAAAAACATACTTCGTGGTCGAAAAATGTCCGCTCGCTTTTCTCTCCTAATCTTTAGACTTAAAAATTTTGTTCTTTATAAACTTTATCCGCTATTTTTGGGCATAATTCGTTAATACCATTTTTATAGAGCAAATTGGTGCAAACAAACTGTCAGAATTGACATTTTAGCAAAAAAATTCTCTTGTTCTTCAAAAATGGACCATCTTTTTTCGTTAATATCTCACTAAGTTGGCTTTTTTGAATATTTGACCATCAGAAGATGTTAGTCAACAATAGTAGACGTCTTCAAATGCCATAACAACAACCGTTTCTTCCTAAGTTTATTCTGTAGACTAAAAAACATATTTCGTTCTCGAAAATTTTCCGCCCGCTTTTCTCTCCTAATCTTTAGACTTAAAAATTTTGTTCTTTATAAACTTTATCCGCTATTTTTGGGCATAATTCGTTAATACCATTTTTATAGAGCAAATTGGTGCAAACAAACTGTCAGAATTGACATTTTAGCAAAAAATTTTGAAATTTTTTCTTTTCTTTGATTTTTCCAGGAAAAAAAAACTCGTACAACAGGATTTGGCTACCCAGAGCGAAATGTGTTAGCTTTTAGCCGTTTTCTATTGCGCCAGTGGTTTTGTAGGTCTATTCTGATGCTCAATTTTGGAACATTAGTCGGATTGAATTTTTTGTTCAAGATTTCCTTGTTAGAAGAATTATGTACTCTTGTTCTTCAAAAATTGACCATCTTTTTTTGTTAATATCTCACTAAGTTGGCTTTTTTCAATATTTGACTATCAGAAGGTGTTAGTCAACAATAGTAGACGTGTTCAAATGCGATAACAACAACAGTTTCTACCTAAGTTTGTTCTGTAGAATAAAAAACATACTTCGTGGTCGAAAAATGTCCGCTCGCTTTTCTCTCCTAATCTTTAGACTTAAAAATTTTGTTCTTTATAAACTTTATCCGCTATTTTTGGGCATAATTCGTTAATACCATTTTTATAGAGCAAATTGGTGCAAACAAACTGTCAGAATTGACATTTTAGCAAAAAAATTTTCAATTTTTTTCTTTTCTTTGATTTTTCCAGGAAAAAAAAACTCGTACAACAGGATTTGGCTACCCAGAGCGAAATGTGTTAGCTTTTAGCCGTTTTCTATTGCGCCAGTGGTTTTGTAGGTCTATTCTGATGCTCAATTTTGGAACATTAGTCGGATTGAATTTTTTGTTCAAGATTTCCTTGTTAGAAGAATTATGTACTCTTGTTCTTCAAAAATTGACCATCTTTTTTTGTTAATATCTCACTAAGTTGGCTTTTTTCAATATTTGACTATCAGAAGGTGTTAGTCAACAATAGTAGACGTGTTCAAATGCGATAACAACAACAGTTTCTACCTAAGTTTGTTCTGTAGAATAAAAAACATACTTCGTGGTCGAAAAATGTCCGCTCGCTTTTCTCTCCTAATCTTTAGACTTAAAAATTTTGTTCTTTATAAACTTTATCCGCTATTTTTGGGCATAATTCGTTAATACCATTTTTATAGAGCAAATTGGTGCAAACAAACTGTCAGAATTGACATTTTAGCAAAAAAATTTTCAATTTTTTTCTTTTCTTTGATTTTTCCAGGAAAAAAAAACTCGTACAACAGGATTTGGCTACCCAGAGCGAAATGTGTTAGCTTTTAGCCGTTTTCTATTGCGCTAGTGCTTTTGTAGGTCTATTCTGATGCCCAATTTTGAAACATTAGTCGGATTGAATTTTTTGTAACAGATTTCCTTGTTAGAAGAATTATGTACTCTTGTTCTTCAAAAATTGACCATCTTTTTTTGTTAATATCTCACTAAGTTGGCTTTTTTTGAATATTTGACCATCAGAAGATGTTAGTAAACAATAGTAGACGTGTTCAAATGCCATAACAACAACAGTTTCTACCTAAGTTTGTTCTGTAGACTAAAAAACATATTTCGTGAGCGAAAATTTTCCGCTCGCTTTTCTCTCCTAATCTTTAAACTTAAAAATTTTGTTCTTTGTAAACTTTATCCGCTATTTTTGGGCATAATTCGGTAAGACCATTTTTATAGAGCAAATTAGTGCAAACAAACTGTCAGAATTGACATTTTTGCAAAAAAATTTGAAATTTTTTCTTTTCATTGATTTTTCCAGGGAAAAAAACTCGTACAACAAGATTTGACTACCCAGAGCGAAATGTGTTAGCTTTTAGCCGTTTTCTATTGCGCTAGTGGTTTTGTAGGTCTATTCTGATGCCCAATTTTGGAACATTAGTCGGATTGAATTTTTTGTACCAGATTTCCTTGTTAGAAGAATTATGTACTCTTGTTCTTCAAAAATTGACCATCTTTTTTTGTTAATATCTCACTAACTTGGCTTTTTTTTGAATATTTGACCATCATAAGGTGTTAGTAAACAATAGTAGACGTGTTCAAATGCCATAACAACAACAGTTTCTACCTAAGTTTGTTCTGTAGACTAAAAAACATATTTCGTTATCAAAAATTTTCCGCTCGCTTTTCTCTCCTAATCTTTAAACTTAAAAATTTTGTTCTTTGTAAACTTTATCCGCTATTTTTGGGCATAATTCGGTAATACCATTTTTATAGAGCAAATTAGTGCAAACAAACTGTCAGAATTGACATTTTTGCAAAAAAAAAATGAATTTTTTTCTTTTCTTAGATTTTTCCAGGGAAAAAAAACTCGTACAACAAGATTTGGCTACCCAGAGCGAAATGTGTTAGCTTTTAGCCGTTTTCTATTGCGCTAGTGGTTTTGTAGGTCTATTCTGATGCCCGATTTTGAAACAACAGTCGGGTTGATTTTTTTTTCTAGATTTCCCTGTTAGAAGAATTATGTACTCTTGTTCTTCAAAAATTGACCATCTTTTTTTGTCAATATCTCACTAAGTTGGCTTTTTTTGAATATTTGACCATCAGAAGGTGTTAGTCAACAATAGTAGACGTGTTAAAAAGCCATAACAACAACAGTTTCTACCTAAGTTTGTTCTGTAGACTAAAAAACATATTTCGTGATCGAAAATTTTCCGCTCGCTTTTCGCTCCCAATCTTTAGACTTAAAAATTTTGTTCTCTATGAACTTTATCCGCTATTTTTGGGCATCATTCGTTAATACCATTTTTATAGAGCAAATTAGTGCAAACAAACTGTCAGAATTGACATTTTTGCAAAAAATTTTGAAATTTTTTCTTTTCTTAGATTTTTCCAGGGAAAAAAAAACTCGTACAACAGGATTTGGCTACCCAGAGTGAAATGTGTTAGCTTTTAGCCGTTTTCTATTGCGCTAGTGGTTTTGTAATTCTATTCTGATGCCCAATTTTGGAACATTAGTCGAATTGAATTTTTTGTTCTAGATTTCCTTGTTAGAAGAATTATGTACTCTTGTTCTTCAAAAATGGACCATCTTTTTTTGTTAATATCTCACTAAGTTGGCTTTTTTGAATACTTGACCATCAGAAGATGTTAGTTAACAATAGTAGACGTGTTAAAAAGCCATAACAACAACAGTTTCTACCTAAGTTTGTTCTGTGGACTAAAAAACATATTTCGTGATCGAAAATTTTCCGCTCGCTTTTCTCTCCCAATCTTTAGACTTAAAAATTTTGTTCTTTATGAACTTTATCCGCTATTTTTGGGCATCATTCGTTAATACCATTTTTATAGAGCAAATTAGTGCAAACAAACTGTCAGAATTGACATTTTTGCAAAAAATTTTGAAATTTTTTCTTTTCTTTGATTTTTTCAGGGAAAAAAACTCGTACAACAGGATTTGGCTACCCAGAGCGAAATGTGTTAGCTTTTAGCCGTTTTCTATTGCGCTAGTGATTTTGTAGGTCTATTTTGATGCCCAATTTTGTAACATTAGTCGGATTGAATTTTTTGTTCTAGATTTCCTTGTTAGAAGAATTATGTACTCTTGTTCTTCAAAAATGGACCATCTTTTTTGTTAATATCTCACTAAGTTGGCTTTTTTGAATATTTGACCATCAGAAGATGTTAGTCAACAATAGCAGACGTGTTCACATGACATAACAACAACAGTTTCTACCTAAGTTTGTTCTGTAGACTAAAAAACATATTTCGTGCTCGAAAATTTTCCGCCCGCTTTTCTCTCCTAATTTTTAGACTTAAAAATTTTGTTCTTTATGAACTTTATCCGCTATTTTTGGGCATCATTCGTTAATACCATTTTTATAGAGCAAATTAGTGCAAACAAACTGTCATAATTGACATTTTTGCAAAAAATTTTGAAATTTTTTCTTTTCTTTGATTTTTCCAGGGAAAAAAAACTCGTACAACAGGATTTGGCTACCCAGAGCGAAATGTGTTAGCTTTTAGCCGTTTTCTATTGCGCTAGTGGTTTTGTAGGTCTATTCTGATGCCCGATTTTGAAACAACAGTCGGGTTGATTTTTTTTCTAGATTTCCTTGTTAGAAGAATTATGTACTCTTGTTCTTCAAAAATGGACCATCTTTTTTTGTTAATATCTCACTAAGTTGGCTTTTTTGAATATTTGACCATCAGAAGATGTTAGTCAACAATAGTAGACGTGTTCAAATGACATCACAACAACAGTTTCTACCTAAGTTCGTTCTGTAGACTAAAAAACATATTTCGTGCTCGAAAATTTTCCGCCCGCTTTTCTCTCCTAATTTTTAGACTTAAAAATTTTGTTCTTTATAAACTTTATCCGCTATTTTTGGGCATAATTCGTTAATACCATTTTTATAGAGCAAATTAGGGCAAACAAACTGTCAGAATTGACATTATTGCAAAAAAAAATTGAATTTTTTTCTTTTCTTAGATTTTTCCAGGGAAAAAAACTCGTACAACAGGATTTGGCTACCCAGAGCGAAATGTGTTAGCTTTTAGCCGTTTTCTATTGCGCTAGTGGTTTTGTAGGTCTATTCTGATGCCCAATTTTGGAACATTAGTCGGATTGAATTTTTTGTTCTAGATTTCCTTGTTAGAAGAATTATGTACTCTTGTTCATCAAAAATTGACCATCTATTTTTGTTAATATCTCACTAAGTTGGCTTTCTTTGAATAGTTGACCATCAGAAGGTGTTAGTCAACAATAGTAGACGTGTTCAAATGCCAAAACAACAACAGTTTCTACCTAAGCTGTTTCTGTAGAACAAAAACCATATTTGGTGGTCGAAAATTTTCCGCTCGCTTTTCTGTCCTAATTTTTAGACTTGAAAATTTCGTTCCTTATGAAATTTATCCGCTAGTTTTGAGCATAATTTAATAATACCATTTGTATAGACTGAATTGGTGCGAACAAACTGCTAGAATTTACTTTTTTGCAAACATTTTTGAAGTTTTTACCTTTTCATTGATTTTTCCAGGAAAAACAACTCTTCCAACAACGTTTAGCAACCTAGAGCGAAATGTGGTAGCTTTTACCCGTTTTCTGCTGCACTGGTGATTTTGTAGGTCTATTCTGATGCCTAATTTTGAAAGATTAGTCGGATTTAATTTTTTTTCTGGTTTTCCTTGTTAGAAGTATTATGTACTCTTTTTCTTCAAAAATGGACAATATTTTTTGTTAATATCTCACTATGTTGGCTTTATTGGACTATTTGACCATCAGAAGGTGTTTATCAACAATAGTAGACGTGTTCAAATGCCAAAACAACAACAGTTTCTACCTAAGTTTGTTTGGTAGACTGAAAAACATATCTGCTCGCTTTTCTCTTCTAAACTTTAGACTTGAAAATTTCGTTCCTTATGAAATTTATCCGCTAGTTTTGGGCATAATTTAATAATACCATTTGTATAGACTGAATTGGTGCGAACAAACTGCTAGAATTTACTTTTTTGCAAACATTTTTGAAGTTTTTACCTTTTCATTGATTTTTCCAGGAAAAAAAAAACTCTTCCAACAACGTTTAGCAACCTAGAGCGAAATGTGGTAGCCTTTACCCGTTTTCTGTTGCACTGGTGATTTTGTAGGTCTATTCTGATGCCCAATTTTGAAACATTAGTCGGATTTAATTTTTTTGCTGGTTTTCCTTGTTAAAAGAAATATGTACTCTTTTTCTTCAAAAATGGACCATATTTTTTGTTAATATCTTACTAAGTTGGCTTTTTTGGACTATTTGACCATCAGAAGGTGTTTGTCAACAATAGTAGACGTGTTCAAATGCCAAAACAACAACAGTTTCTACCTATGTTTGTTTGGTAGACTAAAAAACATATCCGCTCGCTTTTCTCGTCTAATCTTTAGACTTGAAAATTTCTTTCTTTATAAAATTTATCCGCTATTTTTGGGCATAATTCGTTAATACCATTTGTATAGAGTGCGAACAAACTGTCAGAATTGACTTTTTTGCAAAAACTTTTGAAATATTTACGTTTTCATTGATTTTTCCAGGGGAAAAAATTCTTCCAACAACGTTTGGCTTCCCAGAGCGAAGTATGTTAGCTTTTAGCCGTTTTTTGTTGCAATAGTGATTATGTAGGTCTATTGTGACGCTCAATTTCGGAACAAAACTCAGATTCTATTTTTCCCAGATTTCCTTGTTAGAAGAATTATGTCTTCTTGTTCTTCAAAAATTGACAATCTGTTTTTGTTAATTTTTCACTAAGTTGGCTTTTTTCGAATATTTGAACATCAGAAGGTGTTAGTCAACAATAGTAGACGTGTTAAAACGCCAAAAAACAACAATTTCTACCTAAGTTTGTTTTTTAGACTAAAAAACATATTTCGTGGTCAAAAATTTTCCGCTCGCTTTTCTCTCCTAATCTTTAAACTTAAAAATTTTGATCTTTATAAACTTTATTTGCTATTTTTGGGCATAATTCGTTAATACCATTTTTATAGAGCAAATTGGTTCGAACAAACTGTCAGAATTGACAATTTTGCAAAAAATTTTGAAATTTTTTCTTTTCTTTGATTTTTCCAGGGAAAAAAAACTCGTACAACAGGATTTGGCTACCCAGAGCGAAATGTGTTAACTTTTAGCCGTTTTCTATTGCGCTAGTGGTTTTGTAGGTCTATTCTGATGCCCGATTTTGAAACAACTGTCGGATTGATTTTTTTCTAGATTTCTTTGTTAGAAGAATTATGTACTCTTGTTCTTCAAAAATGGACCATCTTTTTTTGTTAATATCTCACTAAGTTGGCTTTTTTGAATATTTGACCATCAGAAGATGTTAGTCAACAATAGTAGACGTGTTAAAATGCCATTACAACAACAGTTTCTACCTAAGTATGTTCTGTAGACTAAAAAACATATTTCATGCTCGAAAATTTTCCGCTCGCATTTCTCTCCTAATCTTTAGACTTAAAAATTTTGTTCTTTATAAACTTTATCCGCTATTTTTGGGCATAATTCGTTAATACCATTTTTATAGAGCAAATTGGTGCCAACAAACTCTCAGAATTGACATTTTTGCAAAAAATTTTGAAATTGTTTCTTTTCTTTGATTTTTCCAGGGAAAAAACTCGTACAACAGGATTTGGCTACCCAGAGCGAAATGTGATAGCTTTTAGCCGTTTTCTGTTGCAATACTGATTATTTAGGTCTATTGTGACGCTCAATTGCGGAACAAAACTCCGATTCTTTTTTTCCCAGATTTCCTTGTTAGAAGAATTATGTCTTCTTGTTCTTCAAACATTGACAATCTGTTTTTGTTAATATCTCACTAAGTTGGCTTTTTTTGAATATTTGACCATCAGAAGGTGTTAGTCAACAATAGTAGACGTGTTCAAATGCCAAAACAACAACAGTTTCTACCTAAGTTTTGTTAATTTACAACAGGATTTGGCTACCCAGAGCGAAATGTGTTAGCTTTTAGCCGTTTTCTATTGCGCTAGTGGTTTTGTAGCTCTATTCTGATGCCCAAATTTGGAACATTGGTCGGATTGAATTTTTTGTTCTAGATTATCTTGTTAGAAGAATTATGTACTCTTGTTCTTCAAAAATTGACCATCTTTTTTGTTAATATCTCACTAAGTTGGCTTTTTTTTGAATAGTTGGCCATCAGAAGGTGTTAGTCAACAATAGTAGACGTGATCAAATGCCAAAACAAAAACAGTTTCTACCTAAGCTGTTTCTGTAGAACAAAAAACATATTTGGTGGTCGAAAATTTTCCGCTCGCTTTTCTGTCCTAATTTTTAGACTTGAAAATTTCGTTCCTTATGAAATTTATCCGCTAGTTTTGAGCATAATTTAATAATACCATTTGTATAGACTGAATTGGTGCGAACAAACTGCTAGAATTTACTTTTTTGCAAACATTTTTGAAGTTTTTACCTTTTCATTGATTTTTCCAGGAAAAAACTCTTCCAACAACGTTTAGCAACCTAGAGCGAAATGTGGTAGCTTTTACCCGTTTTCTGTTGCACTGGTGATTTTGTAGGTCTATTCTGATGCCCAATATTGAAACATTAGTCGGATTGAATTTTTTTTCTAGATTTCCTTGTTAGAAGAATTATGTACTCTTGTTCTTCAGAAATGGTCCATGTTTTTTTGTTAATATTTCACTAAGTTGGCTTTATTGGACTATTTGACCATCAGAAGGTGTTTTTCAACAATAGTAGACGTGTTCAAATGCCAAAACAACAACAGTTTCTGCCTAAGTTTGTTTGGTAGACTAAAAAACATATCCGCTCGCTTTTCTTTTCTAATCTTTAGACTTGAAAATTTCTTTCTTTATAAAATTTATCCGCTATTTTTGGGCATAATTCGTTAATACCATTTGTATCGAGCGAATTGGTGCGAACAAACTGTCAGAGTTGACTTTTTTGCAAAAACTTTTGAAATTTTTACCTTTTCATTGATTTTTCCAGGGGAAAAATTCTTCCAACAACGTTTGGCTTCCCAGAGCGAAATGTGATAGCTTTTAGCCGTTTTCTGTTGCAATACTGATTATTTAAGTCTTTTGTGACGCTCAATTTCGGAACAAAACTCAGATTCTTTTTTTCACAGATTTCCTTGTTAGAAGAATTATGTCTTCTTGTTCTTCAAAAATTGACAAGCTGTTTTTGTTAATATTTCACTAAGTTGGCTTTTTTTGAATATTTGACCATCAGAAGGTGTTGGTCAACAATAGTAGACGTGTTGAAACGCCAAAAAACAACAATTTCCACCTAAGTTTGTTTTTTAGACTAAAAAACATATTTTGTGGTCGAAATTTTTCCGCTCGCTTTTCTCTCCTTAGCTTTAGACTTGAAAATTTCGTTCTTTATGAAATTTTTCCGCTTTTTTTGGTATATTTCCGCTATAATTCGTTAATTACATTTTTATAGAGCAAATTAGTGCAAACAAACTGTCAGAATTGACATTTTTGCAAAAAAAATTGAAATTTTTTCTTTTCTTTGGTTTTTCCAGGAAAAAAAAACTCGTACAACAGGATTTGGCTACCCAGAGCGGAATGTGTTAGCTTTTAGCCGTTTTCTGTTGCAATACTGATTATTTAGGTCTATTGTGACGCTCAATTGCGGAACAAAACTCAGATTCTTTTTTTCCCACATTTCCTTGTTAGAAGAATTATGTCTTCTTGTTCTTCAAACATTGACAATCTGTTTTTGTTAATATCTCACTAAGTTGGCCTTTTTTTGAATATTTGACCATCAGAAGGTGTTAGTAAACAATAGTAGACGTTAAAATGCCATAACAACAACAGTTTCTACATAAGTTTGTTCTGTGGACTAAAAAACATATTTCGTCATCGAAAATTTTCCGCTCGCTTTTCTCTCCTAATCTTTAGACGTAAAAATTTTGTTCTTTTTAAACTTTATCCGCTTTATTTGGGCATAATTCGTTAATACCAATTGTATAGAGCGAATTGGTGCGAACAAACTGTCACAATTGACTTTTTTGCAAAAATTTTTACCTTTTCATTGATTTTTCCAGGGAAAAAATTATTCCAGCAAGGTTTGGTTACCCAGAGCGAAATGTGTTAGTTTTTAGCCGTTTTCTAATGCACTAGTGATTTTGTAGGTCTATTGTGACGCTCATTTTTGGAACAAAATTCAGATTCTTTTTTTCCAGATTTCCTTTTTAGAAGAATTATGTCTTCCTGTTCTTCAAAAATAGAGAATCTTTTTTTGTTAATATCTCACTAAGTTGGCTCTTTTTTCGAATATTTGACCATCAGACGGTGTTAGTCAACAATAGTAGACGTGTTCAAATGCGAAAACAGCAACAGTCTCTACCTAAGTGTGTTCTGTAGCTGTAGACTAAAAAACATATTTCGTGGTCGAAAATTTGCCGCTCGGTTTTCTCTCCTAATTTTTAGTCCTGGAAATTTCGTTCTTTATGAAATTTTTCCGCTATTTCTGGCCATAAATCGTTAATACCATTTGAATAGAGCTAATTGATGCGAACAAAGTGTTAGAATTTACTTTTTCGCAAAAAAATGTTGAAATTTTTACCTTTTCATTAACTTTTCCAGGAAAAAAACTCTTCCAACAACGTTTAGCAACCTAGAGCGAAATGTGGTAGCTTTTACCCGTTTTCTGTTGCACTAGTGATTTTGTAGGTCTTTTCTGATGCCCAATTAGTCGGATTAAATTTTTTTTCTAGATTTCCTTGTTAGAAGAAATATGTACTCTTGTTCTTCAAAAATGGACCATTTTTTTTGTTAATATCTCAATAAGTTGGCTTTATTGGAATATTTGACCATCAGAGGGTGTTTGTCAACAATAGTAGACGTGTTCAAAAGCCAAAGCAACAACAGTTTCTACCTAAGTTTGTTTGGTAGACTAAAAAACATATTTCGTGGTCGAAAATTTTCCGCTCGCTTTTCTCTTCTAATCTTTAGACACTAAAATTTCTTTCTTTATAAAATATTTCCGCTATTTTTGGGCATAATTCGTTAATACCAATTGTATAGAGCGAATTGGTGCAAACAAACTGTCAGAATTGACTTTTTTGCAAAAATTTTTGAAATTTTTACCTTTTCATTGATTTTTCGAGGGGAAAAATTCTTCCAACAACGTTTGGCTTCCCAGAGCGAAATGTGTTAGCTTTTAGCCGTTTTCTGTTGCAATAGTGATTATGTAGGTCTATTGTGACGCTCAATTTCGGAACAAAACTCAGATTCTATTTTTCCCAGATTTCCTTGTTAGAAGGTTTATGTCTTCTTGTTCGTCAAAAATGGACAATCTTTTTTTGTTAAAATTTCACTAAGTTGGCTTTTTTTCGAATATTTGAACATCAGAAGGTGTTAGTCAACAATTGTAAACGTGTTAAAATGCCAAAAAAACAACAATTTCTACCTAAATTTGTTTTTTAGACTAAAAAACATATTTCCTTGTCGAAATTTTTCCGTTCGCTTTTCTCTTCTAATCTTTAGACTTGAAAGTTTTTTTTTTTATAAAATTTATCCGCTATTTTTGGGCATAATTCGTGAATACCGTTTGTATAGAGCGAATTGGTGCGAACAATCTGTCACAATTTTTTTTTTAAAGTTTTTGAAATTTTTACCTTTTCATTAATTTTTCCAGGGGAAAAAATTCTTCCAACAACGTTTGGCTTCCCAGAGCGAAATGTGTTAGCTTTTAGCCGTTTTCTGTTGCAATAGTGATTCTGTAAGTCTATTGTGACGCTCAATTGCGGAACAAAACTCAGATTCTTTTTTTTCCAGATTTCCTTGTTAGAAGAATTATGTCTTCCTGTTCTTCAAAAATAGAGAATCTTTTTTTGTTAATATCTCACTAAGTTGGCTTTCTTTCGAATATTTGACCATCAGAAGGTGTAAGTCAACAATAGTAGACGTGTTCAGTAGACGTTTTTAGTCCTGGAAATTTCGTTCTTTATGAAACTTTTCCGCTATTTCTGGCCATAAATCGTTAATACCATTTGTATAGAGCTAATTGGTTTGAACAAACTGTCAGAATTAACATTTTTGCAAAAATTATTGAAATTTTTCCTTTTCTTTGATTTTTCGGTGGAAAAAACTCAGTCAGCAAGATTTGGCTACCCAGAACAAAATGTGTTAGCCTTTAGCCTTTTTCTGTTGTACTAGGGGCTTTGTAGGTCTATTATGACGCTGAATTTTGGAACAAAACTCGGATTCTAATTTTTTTTCCAGATTTCCATGTCAGAAGAATTGTGTACTCTTGATCTTCAAAAACGGACCATCTTTTTTGTTAATATCTCCTTAAGTTGGTTTTCTTCGATTATTTGACCATCAGAAGGTGTTAGTCAACAATACTAGTCGTGTTCCAATGCAAAAACAACAACAGTTTCTACCTAAGTTTTTTCTGTAGACTAAAAAACATATTTCGTGGTTGAAAATTTTCAGCTCGCTTTTCTTTCCTAATATGTAGACTTAAACATTTCGTTCTTTGTGAAACTTTTCTGCTATTTTTGGCCATAATTCGTTAATACCATTTGCATACAGCTAATTGCTTTAAAAAACTGTCAGAATTGACTTTTTTGCAAAAATTACTGAAATTTTTCCTTTTTGTTTGGTTTTTCCGGGGAAAAAAATCTTTCAACAAGATTTGGCTACCCAGAGCAAAAAGTGTTAGCTTTTAGCCGTTTTCAGTTGCACTAGTGGCTTTGCAGGTCTATTGTGACGCTCAATTTTGGAACAAAATTCAGATTCTTTTTTTCCAGATTTCCTTGTTAGAAGAATTATGTCTTCCTGTTCTTCAAAAATAGAGAATCTTTTTTTGTTAATATCTCACTAAGTTGGCTCTTTTTTCGAATATTTGATCATCGGACGGTGTTAGTCAACAATAGTAGACGTGTTCAAATGCGAAAACAGCAACAGTCTCTACCTAAGTGTGTTCTGTAGCTGTAGACTAAAAAACATATTTCGTGGTCGAAAATTTGCCGCTCGGTTTTCTCTCCTAATTTTTAGTCCTGGAAATTTCGTTCTTTATGAAATTTTTCCGCTATTTCTGGCCATAAATCGTTAATACCATTTGAATAGAGCTAATTGATGCGAACAAAGTGTTAGAATTTACTTTTTCGCAAAAAAATGTTGAAATTTTTACCTTTTCATTAACTTTTCCTGGAAAAAAACTCTTCCAACAACGTTTAGCAACCTAGAGCGAAATGTGGTAGCTTTTACCCGTTTTCTGTTGCACTAGTGATTTTGTAGGTCTTTTCTGATGCCCAATCAGTCGGATTAAATTTTTTTTCTAGATTTCCTTGTTAGAAGAATTATGTACTCTTGTTCTTCAAAAATTGACCATCTTTTTTTTGTTATTATCTCACTAAGTTGGCTTTTTTTGAATATTTGACCATCAGAAGTTGTTAGTCAACAATAGTAGACGTGTTCAAATGCCATATCAACAACAGTTTCTACCTAAGTTCGTTCTGTAGACTAAAAAACATATTTCGTGCTCGAAAATTTTCCGCAAGCTTTTCTCTCCTAATCTTTGACCTGAAAATTTCGTTCTTTATAAAGTTTACCCTCTATTTTTGGGCATAATTCGTTGCTACCATTTGGTGCAATCGAACTGTCGGAATTGACATTTTTGCAAAAAAAATTGAATTTTTTCCTTTTATTTGATTTTTCGACGGAAAAAATTCTTACGAAAAGATTTGGCTACCCAGAGCAAAATCTGGTAGCTTTTAGGCATTTTCTGTTGCACTAGTGGTTTTGCAGGTCTATTGTGACGCTCAATTTTGGAAAAAAAAACTCGGATACTATTCTTTTTCGGATTTCCATGTTAGGAGAATCATGTACTCTTGTTCTTCAAAAACGGACCATATTTTTTTTTCGTTAATATCTCACAAGTTGGCTTTTTTCGAATATTTGACAATCAGATGGTGATAGTCAACACCAGTAGACGTGTTCAAACGCGAAAAGAACAACTGTTTTTACCTAAGGTTGTTCTGTAGAACAACAAACAAATATTCCTGGTCAAAAATTTTCCGCTCTCTTTTGTCTCCTAATCTTTAGACTTGAAAATTTCTTTCTTTATAGAATTTTTCCTCTATTTTTGGGCATAATCCGTTGATACCTACTGTGTAGAGTGAATTGTTGCAAATAAACTGTCAGAATTGAGATTTTTGCAAAAATTTTAGAAGTTTTGACTTTTTCCTTGATTTTTCCAGGAGAAAAAATTCTTCAACAACGTTTGGCTACCCAGAACGAAATGTGTTAGCCTTTAGCCGTATTTTGTTTCACTAGTGATTTTTTAGGTCCATTGAGAACATCAATTTGGGAACAAAACTCGGATTCTAATTTTTTTTACAGATTTCCATGTCAGAAGAATTATGTACTCTTGATCTTCAAAAACGGACCATCTTTTTTGTTAATATCTCCTTAAGTTGGTTTTTTTAATTATTTGACCATCAGAAGGTGTTAGTCAACAATACTAGTCGTGTTCCAATGCAAAAACAACAACAGTTTCTACCTAAGTTTTTTCTGTAGACTAAAAAACATATTTCGTGGTTGAAAATTTTCAGCTCGCTTTTTTTTCCTAATATGTAGACTTAAACATTTCGTTCTTTGTGAAACTTTTGTGCTATTTTTGGCCATAATTCGTTAATACCATTTGTATACAGCTAATTGCTTTAAAAAAACTGTCAGAATTGACTTTTTGCAAAAATTACTGAAATTTTTTCTTTTCTTTGATTTTTCCAGGGAAAAAAACTCGTACAACAGGATTTGGCTACCCAGAGCGAAATGTGTTAGCTTTTAGCCGTTTTCTATTGCGCTAGTGGTTTTGTAGGTCTATTCTGATGCCCAATTTTGGAACATTAGTCGGATTGAATTTTTTGTTCTAGATTTCCTTGTTAGAAGAATTATGTACTCTTGTTCTTCAAAAATGGACAATTTTTTTGTTAATATTTCACTAAGTTGGCTTTTTTTTAATATTTGACCATCAGAAGGTGTTAGCCAACAATAGTAGACATGTTCACATGCGAAAAGAACATGAGTTTTTAGCTAAGGTTGTGCTGTAGAACAACAAACATATTTCGTGCTCAAAAATTATCCGCTCGCTTTTGTCTCCTAATCTGTATACTTGAAAATTTTATTCTTTATAGAATTTTTCCGCTATTTTTGGGCACAATTCGTTGATAACTATTGCATAGAGTGAATTGGTGAAAAAAAACTGTCAGAATTGACATTTTTGCAAAAATTTTAGAAGTTTTTACTTTTTCCTTTATTTTTCCAGGAGAAAAAACTCTTCAACAACGTTTGGCTACCCAGAACGAAATGTGTTAGCCTTTAGCCGTATTTTGTTTCACTAGTGATTTTTTAGGTCCATTGAGAACATCAATTTGGGAACAAAACTCGGATTCTAATTTTTTTACAGATTTCCATGTCAGAAGAATTATGTACTCTTGATCTTCAAAAACGGACCATCTTTTTTGTTAATATCTCCTTAAGTTGGTTTTTTTTCGATTATTTGACCATCAGAAGGTGTTAGTCAACAATACTAGTCGTGTTCCAATGCAAAAACAACAAGAGTTTCTACCTAAGTTTTTTCTGTAGACTAAAAAACATATTTCGTGGTTGAAAATTTTCAGCTCGCTTTTCTTTCCTAATATGTAGACTTAAACATTTCGTTCTTTGTGAAACTTTTGTGCTATTTTTGGCCATAATTCGTTAATACCATTTGTATACAGCTAATTGCTTTAAAAAAACTGTCAGAAGTGACTTTTTTGCAAAAATTACTGAAATTTTTTCTTTTCTTTGATTTTTCCAGGGAAAAAAACTCGTACAACAGGATTTGGCTACCCAGAGCGAAATGTGTTAGCTTTTAGCCGTTTTCTATTGCGCTAGTGGTTTTGTAGGTCTATTCTGATGCCCAATTTTGGAACATTAGTCGGATTGAATTTTTTGTTCTAGATTTCCTTGTTAGAAGAATTATGTCTTCTTGTTCTTCAAAAATGGACAAATTTTTGTTGTTAATATTTCACTAAGTTGGCTTTTTTTGAATATTTGACCATCAGAAGATGTTAGCCAACAATAGTAGACGTGTTCACATGCGAAAAGAACATGAGTTTTTAGCTAAGGTTGTGCTGTAGAACAACAAACATATTTCGTGCTCAAAAATTATCCGCTCGCTTTTGTCTCCTAATCTGTATACTTGAAAATTTTGTTCTTTATAGAATTTTTCTGCTATTATTGGGCATAATTCGTTGATACCTATTGTATAGAGTGAATTGTTGAAAAAAACTGTCAGAATTGACATTTTTGCAAAAATTTTAGAAGTTTTTAGTTTTTCCTTGATTTTTCCAGGAGAAAAAGTTCTTCAACAACGTTTGGCTACCCAGAACGAAATGTGTTAGCCTTTAGCCGTATTTTGTTTCACTAGTGATTTTTTAGATCCATTGAGAAGATTAATTTGGGATAAAACTCGGATTCTATTTTTTTTCTTGATTCCCATGTTACAAGACTTAGGTACTCTTGTTCTTCAAAAACGGACCATTTTTTTGTTAATATCTCACTAAATTGGCTTTTGTTCGAATAATTGATTGTCAGAAGGTGTTAGTCAACAATAGTAGACGTGGTCAAATGCCAAAACAACAACGGTTTTTACATAAGTTTGTTGTGTAGAACAACAACTATATTTCGTGGTCAAAAATTTTCCGCAATTTCGACAAAAGTTTGCTTTTCCCAAATGTTTGCTTTTCCCGAAAAAATTTTCCCAAAAGTTTGCTTTTCCCGAATAAATTTTCCCAAATGTTCAATGGGAACCGAACCAGCGGTAAAACTGGGTGCACCCATCCTCGGGTATCAGGGGAAGCCACCAAGTGTGATTTGGGACCACCTACCACGGGTCGAAGTGGGACCACTCAGCCCCGGGTATCAGGGGAACTTCTCTCTAGGGGTTAATTAATGTTGAATTATATATATATATATATATATATATATATATATATATAAACATATAACCACATTGTATATATTCATTTAACGTGTTTAGAGCGGTTAAAATGTGTTTGAATAGTCTTCTGTGATGCATTGTGTACAGATAATTGAGAGTGTACCAAAATCAGAAAACCTGTTTTTTGCCAGGTTTTACTTCTAGTTTGATTTCAGATTTGAGAATTAATCCTACTGAGGTCACAATAGTGACTCCGTTTTCTCTGCTGGCTTTTGTTTTTAACTTTGTCATGTTAACAATGCTTGAGAAAGGCTCACTGATTTCTGTATTAGTTTCCAATCTCTATTACAGATCATGTCCATGAAAAGTGAGAGACCTGCACCAGTTAGCTTAAAATTTGGTCCTAAAAAAGGCATTAATGGCGTAATGATTATCGGTGACTCTCATGTTGCAAGGATGGAGGAGGAGGCGCGCAATTTACCGAATGTCTCATTTCTTGGTATTGGTGGCGTTCAGGCTCACGACTGCGTGCGCGGTTTCCGAGACAGTATTGAGCAATCAACTGCCGAAGTAGTTTTAATCCAGCTGGCAGGAAATGACGTAAGCCAGCATCCACATCGGCGAGAGCCTGACCAAAAGCCTATAGGACGAACAGCACAGCATATTATGGCTATCATGAAATTTTGTAGAGCCGTGGGAAAGGAGGCTTATGTCATGCAAACTATCAGCAGGAGGAATTGTCGAGTTCATGAAGAAGCTATTGGTCTACTAAAAAAGCGTCTCCGCAAGCAGCGAAAGAATTTTTTTGTTTAGTATGATTTGGACAAAGAGTTGATGAGTGATCTGGTGCATCTCACCCGAGTAAAATATGCTGAGCTTTAGAGTACCGTTATTAATTTTGTTTTTAACCAGTTTTAGTTCTAGTTAAATTTCAGATTTGAGAGTAAGTCGTACTGAGGCCACAAAAGTGACTCAGTTTTCTCTGCTGTGCTTTGTTTTCAACTTTGTCGTAAAAACAATGCTTGAGAAACGCTTACATTTTTGTATTCCAGAATCCGAAAGAAAACTTGAAGACTTTTATCACTTATGTTTTGCAGTTGAGGCCACAAAAGTGACTCAAATGCTTTGCGCCAAGGATTAAATTCGAATATTTTTGTCGGTTTCCAAATTCGTGACTTCTAATTAAATGTTAGCATTTTTGAAGGAACGTCATTTTGGTCGATTTTGAATTTTCTTACATCTTAAAACAATAAGATGCACTTTCCCGGATGACAATTTATTTGCAGAATAATATGAGCAGAACATACAACCGCAAACAAAAGAGAATTTTCTCAGAAGTTAAAATAGCGGCAGCACTTGTATATATGAGAAAAATTAGCACTTCTGTTAGGGAAACTGCGAAACTCTATTGTCTGCCTCGTACTACGCTACAGAGGAGGTCAAAACTTAACCAGAAGTATGTCCCTAGAAGCAGGAAGCCTATTCTGACAGGAAATGCATATAGAGAAGTATTCAGAAGAAGTATCACTGCTTCATCTAGTGTTGAGGTTCGTAGAATAGCGTACGAAGATACATTGGAGCAGAAAACACATATTCCCAAATCACGGATCCAGAATATGATGACAGGCATTGATTGGTGTCTAAATTTTTTAAAGAAATACCCTCATCTGAAAAAAATTTGAGCAAAAATAAGCCTGAAAAAATCAGAAAATTTTTTTTGCTGTGTCTGTGAAGAAATATACGATCGCCCTGATGTTGTTGTCTGCATGTCATGCTGTGGAATGAAGTGCATCCACTGTTACAATCCAAAAAAATGCTTGCAGAAATGATTAAACGACAAGTATATGGAGACTGCAGTAAAGTGTTGGATTAAATTTATGCCTGTATGAAATATGTCGTATTTACCACTAAAATTTTGATTTGTGTATATGAACTGCTTCATCGTTTTTTTCGCGCTAATACATGCTTTCTTTGCAAAATTGGTTTTGAAGTTTTGATATTTCTTTTCATGACAGCAGACACCTGGACAAAGAATATAACAAATTTGTTGTTTTTTTGGTCAAAATTAGTGGGGCCGGAAACTTGACCTGGTTTGTTTCAGATTTTTCAAAATCAGCAAGTTCATAAAATTTTGTCTTGTTCTTGAAAAAGTTTGGCAGGGCCATAAAATTGACCTGCGTTTGGTAGCCAAAATTTGCTGATTTTTTTTTAAAGCGTTTACTATTATATGTTAAAGTTGCACATTGTTTTTTATATGATAGTATTGGGAATATAAAATTAGCTGTTGTTAGGTTTTACTGAAGTTTTTCTTCAACTTTTAATCGTTTCGGAGATTGAACTTCAAAATTGAGAAATTAAAAAAAAACCATTTTCATCAATGTCTCTGACTGAAATCATCAATTCTCTCTCCTATGGGCCTGAGCAGACGGGGCAGCTGCTAAAATTGGTTCGTGATAACTTCCTGCAATTGAACTCCTTTCTCAAGCTCCCAGATGAGCGGCTGGAAAAACATGGGAATTCCAATTGCTGTGATATATGCAGTGCGTGATAAAACCAGAGCCAGTGTTAATCAGTCAACTCCCACGCGTTCTTCAAACACGCCTGCATTGACGCCGAGCACTTCAGTGTCAACACCTGTGCGAAGAGCTGTAATTACTCCGGATTTGATTTTGACAAGCACACCAGCAACGATAGATGAGCTGAAAAAGCTAACTTCGAAAATCAACCCAGAGGTTTACAACCACAAACTGAAGCTGGCTTCAGTTGTTTGCGCGACGATGGTTGAGGTAGGCTTCGAAAGGTTTTTTTTGTAGTTAATCTGGAAGGCCTTAAATATGACTTCCATTTGCGCCTTCTTTTCTCCGCATGTGTTCTAATTGTCATCAGAGTTGCAATCAAGTATGAATCGTTTAAAAACGTTCAAATGGTAGAAAAATTAATAGTAACCAAGAGAATTTGAACAGCTGGTTGCCACCTCGTAAAAAAATTGCTCAATTACGATTTTTATAGTCAATAATTTGAGGTAAAACTTAGAGTGCGTTGAAAAATAGAACGGAACCGACCGAAAATCGGCTTAATTTTTCATCCTAAAACATGTTTTTCCACCAGGTCTAAAATTTTTTTCTACAGTTAGACAATTTTTTGACTATAGATTAAGTTTAAATTACCAAAATTTTGAAAACAGTGCGGTTCTGTGCTTTTTTCGCAACTCTAATAAGGGCGGACTATTCGAACGCTAACATGGCCAGAAAAGCCTATGTTCCAAAATGTTGCCAAATAAACTACAATCAAAAAATATTTTAATTGTGGAACATATTTTAAGTATCAGAGGATAATTGGACTCGAAAAAAAGCGATTGACAACAATGAAACGGTTAATTTAATAAAAATATAATGGAAGCATATTGTCAAAGAAAGAAAAAGTGTCTTTTTCCAAAAATTGTTTGGCTCCTAAAACAACTGTTTGATGTGTTTTTGATTTGAATTAGTCAACTTTTGGAAGTCATGCAGTAATAACATCTTAATTTTAACATAAAAAGTGAAAAAAAAAACTTAACACTTTTGCAAACTTTTATTTTTAAGCCAAAAAATGCCACCATTTTCTCGTTAAAGACAAAACTTAAAGTCTTGAAACAAGCATGGCTCCCATTTGCACCAAAAAGAAATCTCTGCAAAAGAAGTGATACACTGGGAAACAAAAATTATAGGTGTTCAGTGCAAAGTTTTCAGATGACAAGGAAACTTGAATATGGGTAGAGACAAATATCTCAAACTCATATGAAATCTATAATACGTGTCAGCAGAGTTCTGATGAAGTATGACGCCTATGAACAAATTCAATTTATGGAAAAATAACAGAAATTGGACAGAGAATTTTGAGCACGTAAAAAGTTGCTCATTTTCAAATTTCGTAGATATTTATTTGGATAAAAATAAAAATGCGTTGAAAAAATAGATCGGTACCGTTCAAAAGTCGCCTTCAGTTTTGATCGTGAAACATATTTTTTTCACCAGTTCCTTTTATTGTACAGTTAGGTAATTTTCTGACTATGGATTAAGTTTAAATTACAAAAGTTTTGAAAATGGTGCGATAATGTGCTTTTCTTGCAACTGTTTTTCTGCAAATAAGGGCGGACTCTTCGAACGCTAACATGGCCCGAAATGCTTAGGTTCCGAAAAATTGCCAAATGAACAACAATCATAAATTATTTTAATTCTCGAACATCGTTCGAGTATCAGAGGATAATTGGCCGCAAAAAATAACGATTGACAAAAATGAAACGGTTAAATTATAAAAAAATTCAAAGAAAGCAATTTGTCAAAGAAAGAAAAAGTGTTTTTTCCAATTTTTCTTTGGCTCTTGTAACAACTGTTTGATGTTTTTGGATTTTAATAAATCTATTTTGAGATGTCATGCAGTAATGACATCTTAATTTCAACTTAAAAAGTGAAAAAATCTGAACAGTTTCGCAAACTGTTATTTTTGAGCAAAAAAATGGCACCATTTTCTCGTTAAAGACAAAACTTGAAATCTTGAAATGAGCATAGCTCCCATTTGCACCGCAAAAAAATATGTTTGCAAAAAAAAGAGTTTTGCTGGGAAACAAAAATTATAGGTGTTCAGTGCAAAGTTTCCAGATGACAAGGAAACTTGAATATGGGTAGAGCAAAATTTCTCGAACTCAAAAGAAATCGATACTACGTGTCAGCAGAGTTCTGATCAAGTATGATCCCCTTGCAAAAAACTATTAAATTTAGAGAGATTTGCTTGCACGTAAAAAGTTGCTCATTTTCACGTTTCATAGATAACTTTTTGTCTAAAAATTAGAGTGCATTGAAAAAGTAGACTGGGACCGTCCGAATGTCGCGCGCAAATTTTGTCGTGAATAATTTTTTCTTCTTGTTTTTGTATATAATTACACCCTTTGATAGAGCATTATCTGCAGAACAAGATTTCTCAATTGGATTCATTTGCAATGAGGACTACAGTTTCTATTTAAAAAAAAATAAAAAAAAAATTTCGCCCAATTTTGTCTCTTCTCAAACATAAGTTTCATAGATATGTCTGCATTTCTCTGGGTGTATACAAAAAAAGGATTTCTTTGGTCTCACAGAGGCTCTAATTGTTAACAATTTGGACCACCAAAAGTAAAAAAAAAAACACAATTTCTTAATGTCAAGAAACTAAATTTAACTTAAGGAAATCAAACAAATTTCCAGTTTTTGACACAACACTAAGTACAAGACTGGCAAAAGTCAAGTCAAAAATGACGATCATAAACGCGCATTGTCTGTGTTGCCAAAAAAATAGGGGGGGGGGGCACTTCGAGCCTGAAGCTTAGGCTCAGTCTCGAAGTGCCCCCCTCATCCCCCCCGCCCCAACCCAAGAAAAGAGTTTTAAGACGTGGACCTGTCTTAAAATTTTTGAACCTTCGAAACGTATATTGCCTAATACAATCTGTATATTAATAGAGTATTGTCTGCAGAACGGGGTCTCTCAATTGGATGTTCATTTGTAATGACGATTACAGTTTCTATGTAAAAATATGTATGAAACAAATTTTTTTTCTCAATTTTTTCCATTCTCAAACTTGAGTTTGATAGATACGTCTGCATTTCCTAGTGTGTATATAAAAAAGACTTCGTTGGTCACACAGAGGCTCTAACTGTTAACAATTTGCTCCGCCGAAAGTAAAAAAAACACAACTTCTTAGTGTCAAGAAACTAAATTTAATTTAGGGAAATCAAACAAATTTCCAGTTTTGACACAACACTAAGTACAAGACAGGCAAAAGTCAGGTCAAAAATGACGTTCATAAACGCACATTGTCTGTGGGGCCAAAAAAATAGGGGGGGGGTGGCACTTTGAGCCTGAAGCTTAGGCTTTTTTTTGTACACTTAGGTAATTTTCTGACTATGGATTAAGTTTAAATTACAAAAGTTTTGAAAATGGTGCGATAATGTGCTTTTCTTGCAACTGTTTTTCTGCAAATAAGGGCGGACTCTTCGAACGCTAACATGGCCCGAAATGCTTAGGTTCCGAAAAATTGCCAAATGAACAACAATCATAAATTATTTTAATTCTCGAACATCGTTCGAGTATCAGAGGATAATTGGCCGCAAAAAATAACGATTGACAACAATGAAACGGTTAAATTATTAAAAATTCAAAGAAAGCAATTTGTCAAAGAAAGAAAAAGTGTTTTTTCCAATTTTTCTTTGGCTCCTGTAACAACTGTTTGATGTTTTATGGATTTTAATAAGTCTATTTTGAGATGTCATGCAGTAATGACATCTTAATTTCAACATAAAAAGTGAAAAAATCTGAACAGTTTCGCAAACTGTTATTTTTGAGCAAAAAAATGGCACCATTTTCTCGTTAAAGACAAAACCTGAAATCTTGAAATGAGCATAGCTCCCATTTGCACCGCAAAAAAATATGTTTGCAAAAAAAAGAGTTTTGCTGGGAAACAAAAATTATAGGTGTTCAGTGCAAAGTTTCCAGATGACAAGGAAACTTGAATATGGGTAGAGCAAAATTTCTTGAACTCAAAAGAAATCGATACTACGTGTCAGCAGATTTCTGATCAAGTATGATCCCCTTGCAAAAAACTATTAAATTTAGAGAGATTTGCTTGCACGTAAAAAGTTGCTCATTTTCACGTTCCATAGATAACTTTTTGTCTAAAAATTAGAGTGCATTGAAAAAGTAGACTGGGACCGTCCGAAGGTCGCAAGCAAATTTTGTCGTGAAAAATTTTTTCTTCTTGTTTTTGTATATAATTACACCCTTTGATAGAGCATTATCTGCAGAACAAGATTTCTCAATTGGATTCATTTGCAATGAGGACTACAGTTTCTATTTAAAAAAAAATAAAAAAAAATATTTCGCCCCATTTTGTCTCTTCTCAAACATAAGTTTCATAGATATGTCTGCATTTCTCTGGGTGTATACAAAAAAAGGATTTCTTTGGTCTCACAGAGGCTCTAATTGTTAACCATTTGGACCACCGAAAGTAAAAAAACACAATTTCTTAGTGTCAAGAAACTAAATTTAATTTAAGGAAATCAAACAAATTTCCAGTTTTTGACACAACACTAAGTACAAGACTGGCAAAAGTCAAGTCAAAAATTACGATCATAAACGCGCATTGTCTGTGTTGCCAAAAAATTGGGGGGGGGGGCACTTCGAGCCTGAAGCTTAGGCTCAGTCTCGAAGTGCCCCCCCCCCCCTCATCCCCCCCCGCCCCAACCCAAGAAAAGAGTTTAAGACGTGGACCTGTCTTAAGATTTTTGAACCTTCCAAACGTATATTGCCTAATACAGTCTGTATATTAATAGAGTATTGTCTGCAGAACGGGGTCTCTCAATTGGATGTTCATTTGTTATGACGATTACAGTTTCTATGTAAAAATTTGTATGAAACAAATTTTTTTTCTCAATTTTTTCCATTCTCAAACTTAAGTTTGATAGATACGTCTGCATTTCCTAGTGTGTATATAAAAAAGACTTCGTTGGTCACACAGAGGCTCTAACTGTTAACAATTTGCTCCACCGAAAGTAAAAAAAACACAACTTCTTAGTGTCAAGTAACTAAATTTAATTTAGGGAAATCAAACAAATTTCCAGTTTTTGACACAACACTAAGTACAAGACAGGCAAAAGTCAGGTCAAAAATGACGTTCATAAACGCACATTGTCTGTGGGGCCAAAAAAATAGGGGGGGTGGCACTTTGAGCCTGAAGCTTAGGCTTTTTTTGTACAGTTAGGTAATTTTCTGACTATGGATTAAGTTTAAATTACAAAAGTTTTGAAAATGGTGCGATAATGTGCTTTTCTTGCAACTGTTTTTCTGCAAATAAGGGCGGACTCTTTGAACGCTAACATGGCCCGAAATGCTTAGGTTCCGAAAAATTGCCAAATGAACAACAATCATAAATTATTTTAATTCTCGAACATCGTTCGAGTATCAGAGGATAATTGGCCGCAAAAAATAACGATTGACAAAAATGAAACGGTTAAATTATAAAAAAATTCAAAGAAAGCAATTTGTCAAAGAAAGAAAAAGTGTTTTTTCCAATTTTTCTTTGGCTCTTGTAACAACTGTTTGATGTTTTTGGATTTTAATAAATCTATTTTGAGATGTCATGCAGTAATGACATCTTAATTTCAACTTAAAAAGTGAAAAAATCTGAACAGTTTCGCAAACTGTTATTTTTGAGCAAAAAAATGGCACCATTTTCTCGTTAAAGACAAAACCTGAAATCTTGAAATGAGCATAGCTCCCATTTGCACCGCAAAAAAATATGTTTGCAAAAAAAAGAGTTTTGCTGGGAAACAAAAATTATAGGTGTTCAGTGCAAAGTTTCCAGATGACAAGGAAACTTGAATATGGGTAGAGCAAAATTTCTGGAACTCAAAAGAAATCGATACTACGTGTCAGCAGAGTTCTGATCAAGTATGATCCCCTTGCAAAAAACTATTAAATTTAGAGAGATTTGCTTGCACGTAAAAAGTTGCTCATTTTAACGTTTCATAGATAACTTTTTGTCTAAAAATTAGAGTGCATTGAAAAAGTAGACTGGGACCGTCCGAATGTCGCGCGCAAACTTTGTCGTGAAAAATTTTTTCTTCTTGTTTTTGTATATAATTACACCCTTTGATAGAGCATTATCTGCAGAACAAGATTTCTCAATTGGATTCATTTGCAATGAGGACTACAGTTTCTATTTAAAAAAAAAATAAAAAAAACATTATCCCAATTTTGTCTCTTCTCAAACATAAGTTTCATAGATATGTCTGCATTTCTCTGGGTGTATACAAAAAAAGGATTTCTTTGGTCTCACAGAGGCTCTAATTGTTAACAATTTGGACCACCGAAAGTAAAAAAACACAATTTCTTAGTGTCAAGAAACTAAATTTAACTTAAGGAAATCAAACAAATTTCCAGTTTTTGACACAACACTAAGTACAAGACTGGCAAAAGTCAAGTCAAAAATGACGATCATAAACGCGCATTGTCTGTGTTGCCAAAAAATAGGGGGGGGCACTTCGAGCCTGAAGCTTAGGCTCAGTCTCGAAGTGCCCCCCCCCCCCTCATCCCCCCCCCCGCCCCAACCCAAGAAAAGAGTTTTAAGACGTGGACCTGTCTTAAGATTTTTGAACCTTCCAAACGTATATTGCCTAATACAGTCTGTATATTAATAGAGTATTGTCTGCAGAACGGGGTCTCTCAATTGGATGTTCATTTGTTATGACGATTACAGTTTCTATGTAAAAATATGTATGAAACAAATTTTTTTTCTCAATTTTTTCCATTCTCAAACTTAAGTTTGATAGATACGTCTGCATTTCCTAGTGTGTATATAAAAAAGACTTCGTTGGTCACACAGAGGCTCTAACTGTTAACAATTTGCTCCACCGAAAGTAAAAAAACACAACATCTTAGTGTCAAGAAACTAAATTTAATTTAGGGAAATCAAAGAAATTTCCAGTTTTTGACACAACACTAAGTACAAGACAGGCAAAAGTCAGGTCAAAAATGACGTTCATAAACGCACATTGTCTGTGGGGCCAAAAAATAGGGGGGGTGGCACTTTGAGCCTGAAGCTTAGGCTCAGGCTCGAAGTGCCCCCCCCCCCTCAACCCCCCCAACCCAAGAAAAGAGTTTTAAGACGTAGACCTGACTTAAGATTTTTGAATCTTCGAAATTTACCTTGCCTGATACAGTCTGTATATTAATACAATATTTTCTGCAGAACGGAGTCTCTCAATTGGAGTTCATTCGTAATTAGGATTACAGTTTCTATGTAAAATAAATTATGAAACAAGCTTTTTTTCTCAATTTTTTCCATTCTCAAACTTAAGTTTGATAGATACGTCTGCATTTCCTAGTGTCTATATAAAAAACAGTTCGTTGGTCACACAGAATCTCCAACCATTAACAATTTGGACCACCGAAAGTAAAAAACACAACTTCTTAGTGTCAAGAAACTAAATTTAACTTAAGGAAATCAAACAAATTTCCAGATTTGAACACAACACTAAGTACAAAACTGGCAAAAGTCCGGTCAAAAATGACGATCATAAACGCGCATTGTCTGTGTTGCCAAAAAATAGGGGGGGTGGCACTTTGAGCCGGAAGCTTAGGCTCGGTCTCGAAGTGCCCCCCTCACCCCCCCCCCCCCGCCCCCACCCAATAAAAGAGTTTTAAGACGTAGACCTGTCTTAAGATTTTTGAACCTTCGAAACTTATATTGCCTAATACAGTCTGTATAATAATAAAATATTGTCTGCGGAACGGGGTCTCTCAATTGGAGTTCATTTGTAATGAGGATTACAGTTTCTATGTAAAAAAACGTATGAAACAAATTTTTTTCTCAATTTTTTCCACTCTCAAACTTAATTTTGATAGATACGTCTGCATTTCCTAGTGTGTATGTTAAAAAAACGTCGTTGGTCATACAGAGGCTCCAACCATTAACAATTTGGACCAACGAAAGTTAAAAAAACAACTTCTTATTGTCAAGAAACTAAATTTAACTTAAGGAAATCAAACAAATTTCCAGTCTTTGACTCAACACTGAGTACAAGACTGGCAAAAGTCCGGTCAAAAATGACGATCAAAAACGCGCACTGTCTGTGGGGTCAAAAAAATAGGGGGGGCACTTCGAGCCTGAAGCTTAGGCTCAGGCTCGAAGTTTCCTCCCCCCCCTAACCCCCCCAACCCAAGAAAAGGGTTTTAAGACGTAGACCTGACTTAAGATTTTTGAACCTTCGAATTTTACATTGCCTGATACAGTCTGTATATTAATACAATATTGTCTGCATAACGGGATCTCTCAATTGGAACTCATTCGTAATGAGGATTACAGTTTCTATGTAAAAAAAAATGTATAAAACAAATTTTTTTCTCAAATTTTCCATTCTCAAACTTAAGTTTGAAAGATATTTAATTCAACAAGGTTTTGTACTAGATTCGTTGTCTAATAATTTAAACTTCATGCATTTTTTTGTCACTGTTGGGTGCGGTTTAAACCTCATTGAACAATTTATAGACCAGTTTTCATCTCAATCAATTCTCTTATAGCGAAAAAAGTGCAAAATTTGCTAATACAGTTTTTGCCGTCTCACAATTTCACACCAAAAAAATCTTGCAGGATGTTAACTCATTTGATGCGGCTCAATTTAGAAACCCTTACCCCGCCTATTGGAGCTACCAGTATGCCAAAAATATTAGTTCTTATTGAGATCTTGCAGATAATTTCTGTTCCATTACACTTTATGATTCAATAGGTTTTTATCAATTTTCTTGATTATTAAAGCGTGTGTTCATTTTTTTATTCCAGCAAACAATTTTTGCTCTGTCACTGACGTTTTGAGGTTTTGGTAATAATATGGGGTACATGGCACGCTTTGACCATATTTAAGTTTTTGTTTTTATAGTCAGTTGAATTCAAATGAAAATGGCTGTCCGGCCAAACTTGAATATGGTCCTCAAATTGGAACTTGAATATGGTCAAGTTCAACTTTAATCTGGGTACGGGTTCCCAACTTGAATTTGGTCAAAAAAATATGGGTAAAGAAAAAAACGGGGTCAAACTTGAATATGGGTGAATTTTGGTCCACATTCAAGTTTGGCTGCTGCTACTACTACTACTACTACTACTACTACTACTACTACTACTACTACTACTACTACTACTACTACTACTACTACTACTACTACTACTACTACTACTACTACTAAAGGAAACTCTTTCTGTCTCGAAGATTAACTCGATTTGGATCTTTCCCAATGTAACTCCCCAGCTTAATGATTATGTAACTTATAGCCCCACAATCGTGATAATTAAAGCATAAGGGTCCCTAGAATTTGGTAGGGTCTTTAATTGAAAAAAACGCGAAGGTTCTGATTGTAGGTCAATTTCGTGACTTACCTCACTCAAAAATAGACTTCTGAACTCACATAGGGAACTTCAAATTCAATCAAATTAAATCAATTGTGTGCATTTAAATAGTTAAACGTATATGCCCTTAATCTTGAGTATTACTCTTAATTTTTTGACCGCTAATAAAAGTTTTGAAAAAATTCTTTTAGGGCTTTTTCCTTATGGAGCGTATGTGTCTCTTAAAAATGACAGTCCGAATCTGACTCGAAAAGTGTAGTGGTCTATTGAAGAACTGGCGGTCAATCTGTCTATCTCATATTTTAGTTGTTTCGTGGAAGGCCACAAGCGTCTATTGCGGCAATCTGAATTATTAACGGTGGAGTATACGGCAACTGTATCTATTTTGTGACTGAGTTGTCAAAATAGGCGGCTACATTTACGGTTTGAGAGGTTTTGAGACCGCTCTAATTGTTGAGGTCTCCCTGCGATTGATACTATAACTTGAGGAAAATTTTTAAGTTTTCTGACAGCGTTACTCGAAAAATTATAATTAGGACAAATTTTGAAAGTTTTGCATCAGTTTTTACCAATTTGTCGAATTTGAAGCTTTTGTGGATTCTATCTAACGGCTGTTTTCTTGTGATCAGGGCCTCATCTGCGTGATAAGGGTTGAGCACAAAGATAAGGAAGTTGCAAATGCGGTTGATAACCGGAACATAGCCTTCATGAAAAATCGCTTCTGGTTCTTGAAGTTCGAGAACAAGTCAACCTTGGTTGTAAATTGCAACTTCAGTAATGCATTGGGGCTGAACAACGAGCAGCGTGTAAATATTAAGGCAGGTTACTTTTATATATTACCTTTTTAATAATAATGCCTTGATTTGTTTTCTGTAATTTGTCTATATATATATATATATATATATATATATATATATATATATATAGCTTTATATATATATATATATATATATATATATTTATATATACATATATGTAT
The DNA here is from genome assembly GCF_964194025.1 of Convolutriloba macropyga. Taxonomy (NCBI): domain Eukaryota; kingdom Metazoa; phylum Xenacoelomorpha; order Acoela; family Convolutidae; genus Convolutriloba; species Convolutriloba macropyga. The sequence continues at coordinate 42,062,748 of NC_134472.1, forward strand.
AAATATATATATGAATATATATATATATATATATATATATATATATATATTTATTTATATATATATATATATATATATATAGAAGGATTCAGTATTTTAAAAGCTGGAGACACAATTGATGTCCGAGACGTCAAGAAAAACCCCAGAACAGTCTCTTATATATGGTCAGCTCTCGTCAACGCTGTCGGAAATAAAGGATTTTGTGATGAAGAGGAGCAAAAACATCTAATATCCCAAAGAAACGATAGTCAGGCTAGTGATGAGCTTTCGTTCCAGCTCATTACTGACCCTAACCTCACAGTACTGGATCCACGCACCCAATTGATAACGGGGCCATCCTCTGCGCAGTCCTTGGTTTCTAAAAGAGTGAACTTCACTCAATGTTTGCCGAGCGACGCAAACAACACAACAATTTTGAACTCTGATTTGAGTAGTGCTATTCACACCTCAATGCTTGATCTCGGCGATGAAGATCTCAAAAGAGCTTTGGGTGACAAAGATCTGATGATAGATGATGAAAAGGCGGTAGAGCAAGTCGCTGTTGTTCGACAGGTAAAATTGTTTGCCCTCGGATTGTTGTTTTCTAAATTATGCGTCAATTAAGGAAAGCCCTTCCTTAGACCAACAGCCAGCCCTGCTACAGTTCCCTTAAGACATCAACACCAGGGATGCTCCGCAAGTCCCGTAAGAGCAACGTATCAACAGAGGGTCTAAAGGGAAATGAACGGCACAGATAGCTGCTGGAAGCAGTGAATTACAGTGTCACGGTCCAATCCGAACTGCGGGATACCGTCGCTGACTTGAACAATACGGTGAAGAACCTGAAAGCATCAATCGGCTCACTTGCGAATAGAAATTACAATGGGCTACAGAAACATGCAAATCAGCTTAAGATAATGTTCAATTTGTAAAGATCTTCCGTTTGGCAATATTTTTGAATTGATTCTTTTAAATATCCGGTTTTTTTGAATAGTGGCTTTCCTTGTCGGTGGTTTAAAAAAAAGATGTCCAATTGTTTTTTTCAGAATCAGCAGATTGCACTTTTGACGCTTTGATCTCTTGCTGCCACAGCCAAGGCAATTTGAAGAGGGATCACAAACCTCAATGCTTGTGGCCAAAGGACCGAACAAAGAGTTCGATCTAGTGACCATCACCGGCAAGTCAGCGGCCTCAGAGGCTGATGAACAAAAGAATTTAATGCTGTCGCCTAAAGCTAATCCAAGATGGGGAGCACCTGCACGAGGGGACTACGGTCCAGTTCGAAAAAATCAATTGAAGGGTAAACCTGCGTTAGAATTTTCTGGAGGCTTTTTGAGTTTTGCGCAAAGTTTTGACGTTTCTTTGATCTGAGTGTAAATTTGTATTTTGCTATGTGAACAATCTTTGGCGGAAAAAGTTTATGCTTCAGACTCAAGTAGAGTGAAAATTGGCTGTCTATGTACGAGCACACAAAAGTCAGCTACGATAACCGGGCCAATGAGCCAAAGTCAAACTAACGTAGAAGTTTTGGCAATGTTGAGACCCCTGTTGAGGAAAATGACAACCTCTACAAGAAAATATCGATCCGCAAAATGAGAATTAGAATTTGTGAAAAACTGCTTGCTTTCTGAGCTCAATTCTTTCTTTCCTTCTTAAGCTCTCTCCACATGTCTTCTTTCTCCCAAGCACTCTTATTTTTTCATGTGCTGGTTTATCTAGATAATGCGTTCCTATAGTTGAGAACTAATTTCTGAAGATTTTTTTGGAGAATCTACAGACTGCAATTCTTGAATATCAATCTTGGACTGTTCATTTATGCTTATCTTCTAACCAGATTTCGTTGTCCAAATGTTGGAAAATTAATATTTTTGTTTCTTTCTCTCCTCGTTACTATGCTCAACTTTCACTATTTCAACAGTTTTCAGCATTCGTTTCCTGTTAGTGAAGTGTTTGCTTGGGTGTTTTTAATCTCTCTCGAAGTTTGTAGCAATAGTTTTAGTTCTGTCGGTCTTTTCTATGCAGATTTTCCCTGAACCGTCTGTGTTGACTGTTTCCAAAGAGCTATTGATGATTAAAATTTGAACAGCGGGGAGGGGTTTCAAATTATGAAAACATGCAGACTAATTGTCGAAAAGTGAGATTTTTTTTTTCTAAAAGTGCGGCTCTTAGGTTGTTTTTAATGAAGTTTTTTTTTCGAAAACGTACCTCCTGTGCACGTCTCCCGACCCACGTAGCTCGATCTTGACAACTTTACCCCGCCCCGCCACGCAGCTCAATATCAGTAGTATTTGACAAATTCTGTTCTTTCTCCGCTTAGTTTTCATGCTATACGCTGCTTCAGTCCATTTTCTTTTGTTGAAAAAAATATACGTAGTTTCAGTTCAATGCTATCGAAACAAGTTGACTGGGCCATACTCAGCCAATGTGATCTTTAGGCCGTCAAGCGTAGATTTGAAAAATGCTATCGGAGCGCTGAATGTATAGTGAGACCTCTGTCAGAAAGGCGATTCGATCAGCTTGTTGCGACGACAAAATTGTGGCGCAAAATGGTTTGCTCTTCCTATGCAAACTTAGTGCCAAATTTTAAAATTGATCTTGAAAAACACAATGGCTTTCGTCTGCTATACGTTGGATCGGAGTATTTGAAACCGTCATTGGTAATTAGGGGTCCTGTAGGTTTTGTGAGACCAATTCCGATTGGAGTTACTGATTGGTCCGTCATGTGCTCGGAAAGAACGGGAGAAACTCTCTTGCTGGTGGGGCCATTTCGATTTGTCAATTCAGACTGTGGCCCTAATTGCGAGTACGACTACTCTAGCGTCTCAGGTGTTGTGCAATTGAGAACTAAGAAACGGATATCAAGCCAGTCTGAGATTTTAGTCAAATATGGGCCCGCGCTTTTCGAACAAAATTCCTGCAAATGTCAGTTTTGTGAAGAATTAGAAGAGAAGGTGTTGATGGTTTTACCAGATTTTCTTAGTGAATTTATCAGCGATATTGTACAGGAGTCTGTTGCCAAAGAGAATTAATTGTTATCTATAGCTCCTGTCAACCCTAAGAAAAAAGTTTGAATCAGAAGGAGCTAGTGGAAATGTACAACCGAATAACAGAGGTACCTCCTAGTGATCTTTCGGGTGACCCGTTTGCATCAGTTTCTCAAATTCGATTTGTAATAACTCAGAGAAGCTCTCCTCTAGGAGTTCTTGAGTCATCTGGAAACTTGGAGCCGCATGTGGATGATAGTCCGGATGAGAGTCTGTCAGCTGATCTAGAAGTGGTCTCTGAAATTGGAGCGATTGTCAATAATTTCCCCAGAGCTTCTTCTCCTCTTAAATATCGATCCTTTGATTGCTCGTTATCAACAATAGAAGACAAACCATGAAGCCCCCAACCGATAGACGCAACTGGGTCTGCAGGTGAAACTCCACTCTTTCATAGCAGTACTATTAACTTGCAGCAGACTACTGCTCTCCTGGACTTGTTCAGTTCCCGTTTCCCGTTTCTCTCTATCGGACGAAGCCTCGGTAGCTTTGTGCTCGGTTACGCAAGCTCTTCTTACAATGGATAATTTTTTGCCTTCTGGCCTTTCTCTGGTGCGACAAATGAAGCGAGATCTATCGAATCAGACAAGGACAAGTCTGATTAGCTCGAACGGCAACGTATTTGTCCTCAAATTTTGCAACCAATTAAAGAAACTGTTCAAAGAAATATACAACAAATTTTCGATTATTCACAATTCAGGAGAGAAAACGTGAAACAAGACCTAAATCCGAGTATAGCACCTATCGGTTGCATTCAGAAGAGCACACTAGAACTGAAAATTCTGATGTCAACAGACGGTGTAAATATTCGGAAGTCCACGTACAAAAGAGTTGTACTTCAATGGCTTCAATGCTCTGATATGCCACCAATTTTGCGCATGTCTCGCAAAAACATTGTTTTGTCCTCTCTCTTTGTTGTTTCTGGTGCTCCAAACTGGAATGAAATCGTTCCTCGACTAAGAGCTGAATTTTTTCCCCAATCGAAAATTTAACCCCGGATTTTCCGAAGATAACAACATCTTTCAAAGATAGACGTCTGCTGACCAACTTGGATGCCAAAACCCATGTTTTAAACGTGATGCAGTTCAATGGGTACTCTGAATACAATTTTTATACCGCTGAAACAATAACTATAGGAAGAGCACATGCGTATTACCCCTATAATCAGTCCGGATCAAATCGAGAGACAACTTTGCATAGTCGGTCCGTAGAGCCTGCAGAGCTCAGGTCAGCAACATCATCTGCATCCTGTTTTGGTGTGAAAGGCCAGAGCGCTTTTCGCGATGTCCTGTCTGGTCTTCGGCTAACAGCGCCCATAGATCATATGCATTGCATTTTGCTGGGAGTGTTTCCAGAGTTGTTAAAGCATTTGCTGAAAAAGATGGCCTCAACTTCCCGAAAAGAAATTAACGATTTGGTTCCTTCTCTAACTTGCCCACGAGAATTGATTACTTATTATCGAAAAATCCGATCGCTTGAGGAAATAAACCAATTTAAAGCCAATGAATTTTTCGATTGGTTATTTTATCTGAGTCCCGTAGTTTTTTGGAAACGAATTCCCGAAGTTTTGTATGACAATTTTTTGAGTTTTTTTGGCGTTCGGTTGTTGCTTGAATCCAGTAAAGAAGAAGATGTTGTAGTTGCTGAACGTCTAATGAATCAGTTTTGCTCTCGCTTGGTTGATTGTTTGATGCAAATGAACGAGTAGAAACGATCAATGTCCACTCCCTTCGCCATCTACCTACTCAAGTTCGAACATTTGGGCCGCTTTTTGCTTTCTCGGCGATGAGTTTTGAATCTGCAAATAGGATTCTAGGCGAAGTATTCACAGGATTGCATCACGAATGCGAAGTTGTTTGTCGACGTTTCTTACAACGACAGCGTTTGCTTGATCTCCATAATAAATCTGAGAGAGTGTTTTCGGCGGTTTGGTCAGACAACTGCTTGGCCAAGAAAATTTTGATAAATCAGACTTTTCAGCGTTCATGCTGGAAACGGAAAGTTTGAAAATTTGTGTTCTTTATACGGAGGCACAATTTTTGAATCGTCTACTTGTAAAATAAATTTATTTCGACTTCCCTGCATATTCTCGTGCACCTTTTTCTGGCAAGTGCAACAGTTTTGTTCGTTACAAAAAGAAAAAGGTCAAGTATTTGGGACAAGTTCGTTATTTTGTAAAATTTCCTAATGCCGCTTCCGTGTTGCTGAATTTGATGTGGTGCAAGAAGTTGGCCATGTGACAGGTTTCTTTTATCTAATCAGAAAAACTGAGCGTGAAGGTCTGATTAATGTAGACTCTTTATCCAAAGTCTTTTGTGTTTCAATAGCTGGAGAGTGTCTTGCTGTGAAACTTTGCAATGCATTTGATCATTCTTAGTCTGTTTTCAGAACAATCGACAAGTTGCTAATCTTAGATTGTTTCCTCGAAAGACTTTCAAAGATCTTGCGTTATAAATAATGACTTACAAATTGAAAAATATTTGCCCAAAAATTCAAATGACTTTTTTCTTGTTGCCTGAAGATATTACCCAAGTAATGATTTCTTTTGTTTAGATTCATAAAGCACGTTATGAGTCGTCACATTCAATTTGAATTTCTTTGAGTTAAATGTTAAACATTGAGTTATAAATTTCAAAACATATGCCTGAAATCCAATTACTTTCCTCTTGTTTCCTGAGGCTATTACAAAAGTAATGGTTTCAAATGTTTAGATTCATAACACAAGGTATGGGTCGTCACATACAAATTGGTTTTCTTTGAGATATATGTTGGTTCTTGAGGTATAAATTTCGAAATAAATTCCAAAATTGAATCTTTCTTCTGGTTGCCTGAAGCTATCACGCATGTAATGGTTTCGTATGTTTAGACTCATAACGAAAGTTGTGGGTCGTCATGTTCAATATGAATTTTTTTTGAGATAAATTTTTTAATTCTTGAGGTATAGTTTTCCAAACTTATGCCTAAAATCAAAATACTTTCTTCTTTTTGCCTGAAGCTATTACACAAGTAATGGTTTCTAGTGTTTAGACTCATAACGCAAGCTATGGGTTGTCACATTCAGGTTTGAATCTCTGTGGGGTATATAATAAATCTTGAGGTATAAATTTCAAATTATTCGCCCAAAATCTAATAACCTTCTTCTTGTTGCCTGAAGCTATTAAACAAGTAATTGTTTCAAATGTTTAAATTCATAACGATAGTTATGGGTCGTCACACTCAATTTGAATTTCCTTGAGTTAAATGCTAAACACGTTAAATGCTTGAGGCATAAATTTCAAAACACATTCCTAAAATCAAATTACCTTCTTCCTGTTGACCGAAGCTATTACACAAGTAATGGTTTCTAGCCTTTAGACTCATAACGCAAGTTATGGGTTGTCACATTCAAATTGGCTTTTTTAGATGCATTTGGTTCTTGATTTATTAGTTTCGAAATAAATTCCAAAATTGAATTTTTCTTCGTGTTGCGTGAAGCTATTACGCAAGTAATGGTTTTGTATGTTTAGATTCATAAGGCAAATTATGGGTCTTCACATTCAATATGAATTTCTTTGAGATATATGTTTTAATTCTTGAGGTATAAACTTTAAAACATATGCCTAAAATCAAATTACTTTCCTCTTAGTGCCAGAAGCTATTACACAAGTAATGGTTTTGTATGTTTATATTCATAACGCAAGTAATGGGTTGTCACGTTCAAATTGAATTTCTTTGAGATACAAATTTTCATTCTTGAGGTATGAATTTCAAAACATATACCTAAAATCAAATTACTTTCCTCCTGTTGCATGAAGTGATTACGCAAGTAAAGGTTTCTAGTGTTTAGACTAATAACGCAAGTTATGTGTCGTCACATTCAAATTGTTGTTTTGGATTTATTTTGGTTCTTGAGGTATAAATTTCGAAATAATTTCCAATATTGAATCTTTCTTCTTGTTGCGTGAAGCTATTACGCAAGTAATGGTTTTGTATGTTTAGATTCATAACGCAAGTTAGGGGTCGTCACATTCAATATGAATTTCTTTGGATATTTTTTTTAATTCTTGAGGTATAAACTTCAAAACATATGCCTTAAATCAAATTACTTTCCTCTTGTTGCCTGAAGCTATTACACTAGTATGGGTTTCTAGTGTTTAGACTAATAACGCAAGTTATGGGTTGTCACATTCAAATTGTTTTTTAGATGTATTTTGGTTCTTGAGGTATAAATTTCGAAATAAATTCCAAAATTGAATCTTTCTTCTTTTTGCGTAAAGCTATTACGCAAGTAATGGTTTTGTATGTTTAGATTCATAACGCAAGTTATGCGTCGTCACATTCAATATGAATTTCTTTGAGATATATTTTTTAATTCTTGAGGTATAAACTTCAAAACATATGCCTAAAACCAAATTACTTTCCTCTTGTTGCCTGAAGCTATTACACAAGAAATGGTTTCGTATGTTTAGATTCATAACGCAAGTTATTTGTCGTCACGTTGAAATTGAATTTCTTTGAGATAAATATTTTAATTCTTGAGTTATAAATTTCAAAACATATGCCTGAAATCCAATTACTTTCCTCTTGTTTCCTGAGGCTATTACAAAAGTAATGTTTTCAAATGTTTAGATTCATAACACAAGTTATGGGTCGTCACATACAAATTGGTTTTCTTTGAGATATATGTTGGTTCTTGAGGTATAAATTTCGAAATAAATTCCAAAATTGAATCTTTCTTCTGGTTGCCTGAAGCTATCACGCATGTAATGGTTTCGTATGATTAGACTCATAACGAAAGTTGTGGGTCGTCATGTTCAATATGAATTTCTTTGAGATAAATTTTTTAATTCTTGAGGTATAGTTTTCCAAACTTATGCCTAAAATCAAAATACTTTCTTCTTGTTGCCTGAAGCTATTACACAAGTAATGGTTTCTAGTGTTTAGACTCATAACGCAAGCTATGGGTTGTCACATTCAGGTTTGAATCTCTGTGGGGTATATAATAAATCTTGAGGTATAAATTTCAAATTATTCGCCCAAAATCTAATAACCTTCTTCTTGTTGCCTGAAGCTATTAAACAAGTAATTGTTTCAAATGTTTAAACTCATAACGATAGTTATGGGTCGTCACACTCAATTTGAATTTCCTTGAGTTAAATGCTAAACCTTGAGGCATAAATTTCAAAACACATTCCTAAAATCAAATTACTTTCTTCCTGCTGACCGAAGCTATTACACAAGTAATGGTTTCTAGCCTTTAGACTCATAACGCAAGTTATGGGTTGTCACATTCAAATTTGCTTTTTTAGATGCATTTGGTTCTCGAGGTATTAGTTTCGAAATAAATTCCAAAATTGAATCTTTCTGCTTGTTGCGTGAAGCTATTACGCAAGTAATGGTTTTGTATGTTTAGATTCATAAGGCAAATTATGGGTCTTCACATTCAATATGAATTTCTTTGAGATTTATGTTTTAATTCTTGAGGTATAAACTTTAAAACATATGCCTAAAATCAAATTACTTTCCTCTTAGTGCCAGAAGCTATTACACAAGTAATGGTTTTGTATGTTTATATTCATAACGCAAGTAATGGGTTGTCACGTTCAAATTGAATTTCTTTGAGATACATATTTTTATTCTTGAGGTATGAATTTCAAAACATATACCTAAAATCAAATTACTTTCCTCCTGTTGCATGAAGAGATTACACAAGTAAAGGTTTCTAGTGTTTAGACTAATAACGCAAGTTATGTGTCGTCACATTCAAATTGTTTTTTTGGATTTATTTTGGTTCTTGAGGTATAAATTTCGAAATAATTTCCAAAATTGAATCTTTCTTCTTGTTGCGTGAAGCTATTACGCAAGTAATGGTTTTGTATGTTTAGATTCATAACGCAAGTTATGGGTCGTCACATTCAATATGAATTTCTTTGGATATTTTTTTAATTCTTGAGGTATAAACTTCAAAACATATGCCTTAAATCAAATTACTTTCCTCTTGTTGCCTGAAGCTATTACACAAGAAATGGTTTCGTATGTTTAGATTCATAACGCAAGTTATTTGTCGTCACGTTGAAATTGAATTTCTTTGAGATAAATATTTTAATTCTTGAGGTATAATTTTCCAAACTTATGCCTAAAATCAAATTACTTTCCTCCTGTTGCCTGATGCTATTACAAAAGTAATGGTTTCTAGTGTTTAGACTCATAACGCAAGCTATGGGTTGTCACCTTCAGCTTTGAATCTCTTTGGGATATATATCAAATCTTGAGGTATAAATTTCGAAATAAATTCCAAAATTGAATCTTTCTTCTTGTTGCGTGAAGCTATTACGCAAGTAATGGTTTTGTATGTTTAGATTCATAAAGCAAGTAATGGGTCTTCAAATTCATTATCAATTTCTTTGAGATATATGTTTTAATTCTTGAGGTATAAATTTCAAAACATATGCCTAAAATCAAATTTTTTTCCTCTTGTTGCCTGAAGCTATTAAACAAGTATTGGTTTCGTAAGTTTAGATTCATAACGCAAGTTATGGTTCGTCACGTTCATATTGAATTTCTTTGAGATATATATTTTAATTCTTGAGGTATGAATTTGAAAACATATGCCTAACATCGAATTACTTTCCTCCTGTTGCATGAAGCTATTACACAAGTTATGGTTTCTAGTGTTTAAACTCATAACGCACGTTATGGGTTGTCACTTTCAGGTTTGATTCTCTTTGGGATATATGTTAAATCTTGAGGTATTAATTTCAAACTATTTGCCCCAAATCTAATATCTTTCTTTTTGTTGCCTGAAGCTATTACACAAGTAAGGGTTTCGAATGTTTAGATTCATAACGCAAATTATGGGTCATCACATTCAAGTTGGTTTTCTTTGAGATATATGTTGGTTCTTGAGGTTTAAATATTGACATAATTTCCAAAATTGAATCCTTCTTCTTGTTGCCTGAAGCTATTACGCAAGTAATGGTTTCGTATGATTAGATTCATAACGCAAGTTATGGGTCGTCTCATTCAATTTGAATTTCTTTGAGATAAATATTTTAATTCTTGAGATATAAATTTCAAAACGTATGCCTGAAAACAAATTACTTTCCTTCTGTTGCCTGAAGCTATTACACAAGTAATGTTTGCTAGTATTTGGACTCATAACGCAAGTTATGTGTTGTCACACTCAGTTTTGAATCTCTTTGGGATATATGTTAAATCATGAGGTATTAATTTCAAACTACTTGCCCCAAATTTAATATCTTTTTTTTGTTGCCTGAAGTTATCACACAAGTAAGGGTTTCGAATGTTTAGATTCATAACGCAAATTATGGGTCGTCACATTCAATTTGAATTTCTTTGAGATAAATATTTAAATTCTTGAGGTAAAAATTTCAAAACATATGCCTAAAGTCAAATTACTTTCCTCCTGTCGTCTGAAGCTATTACACAAGTAATGGTTTCCAGCGTTTAGACTCGTAACCCAATTTATGTGTCGTCACATTCAAATTGTTTTTTTTGGATTTATTTTGGTTCTTGAGGTATAAATTTCGAAATAATTTCCAAAATTGAATCTTTCTTCTTTTTGCGTAAAGCTATCACGCAAGTAATGGTTTTGTATGTTTAGATTCATAACGCAAGTTATGGGTCGTCACATTCAATATGAAATTCTTTGAGATATATTTTTTAATTCTTGAGGTATAAACTTCAAAACATATGTCTAAAATCAAATTACTTTCCTCCTGTTACCTGATGCTATTACACAAGTAATGGTTTCTAGTGTTTAGACTCATAACGCAAGCTATGGGTCGTCACGTTCATATTGAATTTCTTTGAGATATATATTTTAATTCTTGAGGTATGAATTTGAAAACATATGCCTAACATCGAATTACTTTCCTCCTGTTGCATGAAGCTATTACACAAGTTATGGTTTCTAGTGTTTAAACTCATAACGCACGTTATGGGTTGTCACTTTCAGGTTTGATTCTCTTTGGGATATATGTTAAATCTTGAGGTATTAATTTCAAACTATTTGCCCCAAATCTAATATCTTTCTTTTTGTTGCCTGAAGCTATTACACAAGTAAGGGTTTCGAATGTTTAGATTCATAACGCAAATTATGGGTCATCACATTCAAGTTGGTTTTCTTTGAGATATATGTTGGTTCTTGAGGTTTAAATATTGACAAAATTTCCAAAATTGAATCCTTCTTCTTGTTGCCTGAAGCTATTACGCAAGTAATGGTTTCGTATGATTAGATTCATAACGCAAGTTATGGGTCGTCTCATTCAATTTGAATTTCTTTGAGATAAATATTTTAATTCTTTAGATATAAATTTCAAAACGTATGCCTAAAATCAAATTACTTTCCTTCTGTTGCCTGAAGCTATTACGCAAGTAATGGTTTCGTATGATTAGATTTATAACGCAAGTTATGGGTCGTCACTTTCAATTTGAATTTCTTTTAGATATATATTTTAATTCTTCAGGTAAAAATTTCAAAACATATGCCTATAATCAAATTACTTTCCTCTTGTTGCCTGAAGATATTACACAAGTAATGGTTCCAAGTGTTTAGACTCATAACGCAAGTTATGGGTTGTCACACTCAGTTTTGAATCTCTTTGGGATATATGTTAAATCATGAGGTATTAATTTCAAACTACTTGCCCCAAATCTAATATCTTTTTTTTGTTGCCTGAAGCTATCACACAAGTAAGGGTTTCGAATGTTTAGATTCATAACGCAAATTATGGGTCGTCACATTCAATTTGAATTTCTTTGAGATAAATATTTAAATTCTTGAGGTAAAAATTTCAAAACATATGCCTAAAGTCAAATTACTTTCCTCCTGTCGTCTGAAGCTATTACACAAGTAATGGTTTCCAGCGTTTAGACTCGTAACGCAATTTATGTGTCGTCACATTCAAATTGTTTTTTTGGATTTATTTTGGTTCTTGAGGTATAAATTTCGAAATAAATTCCAAAATTGAATCTTTCTTCTTTTTGCGTAAAGCTATTACGCAAGTAATGGTTTTGTATGTTTAGATTCATAACGCAAGTTATGGGTCGTCACATTCAATATGAAATTCTTTGAGATATATATTTTAATTCTTGAGGTATAAACTTCAAAACATATGTCTAAAATCAAATTACTTTCCTCCTGTTGCCTGATGCTATTACACAAGTAATGGTTTCTAGTGTTTAGACTCATAACGCAAGCTATGGGTTGTCCCATTCAAATTGTTTTTTAGATGTATTTTGGTTCTTGAGGTATAAATTTCGAAATAAATTCCAAAATTGAATCTTTCTTCTTTTTGCTTAAAGCTATTACGCAAGTAATGGTTTTGTGTGTTTAGATTCATAACGCAATTTATGGGTCGTCACATTCAATATGAATTTCTTTGAGATATATTTTTTAATTCTTGAGGTATAAACTTCAAAACATATATCTAAAATCAAATTACTTTCCTCCTGTTGCCTGATGCTATTACACAAGTAATGGTTTCTAGTGTTTAGACTCATAACGCAAGCTATGGGTTGTCACTTTCAGCTTTGAATCTCTTTGGGATATATATCAAATCTTGAGGTATAAATTTCAAAATAAATTCCAAAATTGAATCTTTCTTCTTGTTGCGTGAAGCTATTACGCAAGTAATGGTTTTGTATGTTTAGATTCATAACGCAAGTTATGGGTCGCCACATTCAATATGAATTTCTTTGAGATATATTTTTTAATTCTTGAGGTATAAACTTCCAAACATATGTCTAAAATCAAATTACTTTCCTCTTGTTGCCTGAAGCTATTACACAAGTAATGGTTTCGTATGTTTAGATTCATAACGCAAATTATGGGTCGTCACATTCAATTTGAATTTCTTTGAGATAAATATTTAAATTCTTGAGGTAAAAATTTCAAAACATATGCCTAAAGTCAAATTACTTTCCTCCTGTCGTCTGAAGCTATTACACAAGTAATGGTTTCCAGCGTTTAGACTCGTAACGCAATTTATGTGTCGTCACATTCAAATTGTTTTTTTGGATTTATTTTGGTTCTTGAGGTATAAATTTCGAAATAAATTCCAAAATTGAATCTTTCTTCTTTTTGCGTAAAGCTATTACGCAAGTAATGGTTTTGTATGTTTAGATTCATAACGCAAGTTATGGGTCGTCACATTCAATATGAAATTCTTTGAGATATATTTTTTAATTCTTGAGGTATAAACTTCAAAACATATGTCTAAAATCAAATTACTTTCCTCCTGTTGCCTAATGCTATTACACAAGTAATTGTTTCTAGTGTTTAGACTCATAACGCAAGCTATGGGTTGTCCCATTCAAATTGTTTTTTAGATGTATTTTGGTTCTTGAGGTATAAATTTCGAAATAAATTACAAAATTGAATCTTTCTTCTTTTTGCGTAAAGCTATTACGCAAGTAATGGTTTTGTATGTTTAGATTCATAACGCAAGTTATGGGTTGTCACATTCAAATTGGTTTTCTTTGAGATATATGTTGGTTCTTGAGAATTAAATTTCAAAATAAAAACCAAAATTGAATCCTTCTTCTTGTTGCCTGAGGCTATTACGCGAGTAATGGTTTCGTATGTTTAGATTCATAACGCAAATTATGGGTCGTCACATTCAATTTGAATTTCTTTGAGATAAATATTTAAATTCTTGAGGTAAAAATTTCAAAACATATGCCTAGAGTCAAATTACTTTCCTCCTGTCGTCTGAAGCTATTACACAAGTAATGGTTTCCAGCGTTTAGACTCGTAACGCAATTTATGTGTCGTCACATTCAAATTGTTTTTTTGGATTTATTTTAGTTCTTGAGGTATAAATGTCGAAATAAATTCCAAAATTGAATCTTTCTTCTTTTTGCGTAAAGCTATTACGCAAGTAATGGTTTTGTATGTTTAGATTCATAACGCAAGTTATGGGTCGTCACATTCAATATGAAATTCTTTGAGATATATTTCTTAATTCTTGAGGTATAAACTTCAAAACATATGTCTAAAATCAAATTACTTTCCTCCTGTTGCCTAATGCTATTACACAAGTAATGGTTTCTAGTGTTTAGACTCATAACGCAAGCTATGGGTTGTCCCATTCAAATTGTTTTTTAGATGTATTTTGGTTCTTGAGGTATAAATTTCGAAATAAATTCCAAAATTGAATCTTTCTTCTTTTTGCGTAAAACTATTACGCAAGTAATGGTTTTGTATGTTTAGATTCATAACGCAAGTTATGGGTCGTCACATTCAATATGAATTTCTTTGAGATATATTTTTTAATTCTTGAGGTATAGACTACAAAACATATGTCTGAAATCAAATTACTTTCCTCCTGTTGCCTGATGCTATTACACAAGTAATGGTTTCTAGTGTTTAGACTCATAACGCAAGCTTTGGATTGTCACTTTCAGCTTTGAATCTCTTTGGGATATATATCAAATCTTGAGGTATAAATTTCGAAATAAATTACAAAATTGAATCTTTCTTCTTTTTGCTTAAAGCTATTACGCAAGTAATGGTTTTGTGTGTTTAGATTCATAACGCAATTTATGGGTCGTCACATTCAATATGAATTTCTTTGAGATATATTTTTTAATTCTTGAGGTATAAACTTCAAAACATATGTCTAAAATCAAATTACTTTCCTCCTGTTGCCTGATGCTATTACACAAGTAATGGTTTCTAGTGTTTAGACTCATAACGCAAGCTATGGGTTGTCACTTTCAGCTTTGAATCTCTTTGGGATATATATCAAATCTTGAGGCATAAATTTCAAAATAAATTCCAAAATTGAATCTTTCTTCTTGTTGCGTGAAGCTATTACGCAAGTAATGGTTTTGTATGTTTAGATTCATAACGCAAGTTTTGGGTCGCCACATTCAATATGAATTTCTTTGAGATATATTTTTTAATTCTTGAGGTATAAACTTCCAAACATATGTCTAAAATCAAATTACTTTCCTCTTGTTGCCTGAAGCTATTACACAAGTAATGGTTTCGTATGTTTAGATTCATAACGCAAATTATGGGTCGTCACATTCAATTTGAATTTCTTTGAGATAAATATTTAAATTCTTGAGGTAAAAATTTCAAAACATATGCCTAAAGTCAAATTACTTTCCTCCTGTCGTCTGAAGCTATTACACAAGTAATGGTTTCCAGCGTTTAGACTCGTAACGCAATTTATGTGTCGTCACATTCAAATTGTTTTTTTGGATTTATTTTGGTTCTTGAGGTATAAATTTCGAAATAAATTCCAAAATTGAATCTTTCTTCTTTTTGCGTAAAGCTATTACGCAAGTAATGGTTTTGTATGTTTAGATTCATAACGCAAGTTATGGGTCGTCACATTCAATATGAAATTCTTTGAGATATATTTTTTAATTCTTGAGGTATAAACTTCAAAACATATGTCTAAAATCAAATTACTTTCCTCCTGTTGCCTAATGCTATTACACAAGTAATTGTTTCTAGTGTTTAGACTCATAACGCAAGCTATGGGTTGTCCCATTCAAATTGTTTTTTAGATGTATTTTGGTTCTTGAGGTATAAATTTCGAAATAAATTACAAAATTGAATCTTTCTTCTTTTTGCGTAAAGCTATTACGCAAGTAATGGTTTTGTATGTTTAGATTCATAACGCAAGTTATGGGTTGTCACATTCAAATTGGTTTTCTTTGAGATATATGTTGGTTCTTGAGAATTAAATTTCAAAATAAAAACCAAAATTGAATCCTTCTTCTTGTTGCCTGAGGCTATTACGCGAGTAATGGTTTCGTATGTTTAGATTCATAACGCAAATTATGGGTCGTCACATTCAATTTGAATTTCTTTGAGATAAATATTTAAATTCTTGAGGTAAAAATTTCAAAACATATGCCTAGAGTCAAATTACTTTCCTCCTGTCGTCTGAAGCTATTACACAAGTAATGGTTTCCAGCGTTTAGACTCGTAACGCAATTTATGTGTCGTCACATTCAAATTGTTTTTTTGGATTTATTTTAGTTCTTGAGGTATAAATTTCGAAATAAATTCCAAAATTGAATCTTTCTTTTTTTTGCGTAAAGCTATTACGCAAGTAATGGTTTTGTATGTTTAGATTCATAACGCAAGTTATGGGTCGTCACATTCAATATGAAATTCTTTGAGATATATTTCTTAATTCTTGAGGTATAAACTTCAAAACATATGTCTAAAATCAAATTACTTTCCTCCTGTTGCCTAATGCTATTACACAAGTAATGGTTTCTAGTGTTTAGACTCATAACGCAAGCTATGGGTTGTCCCATTCAAATTGTTTTTTAGATGTATTTTGGTTCTTGAGGTATAAATTTCGAAATAAATTCCAAAATTGAATCTTTCTTCTTTTTGCGTAAAACTATTACGCAAGTAATGGTTTTGTATGTTTAGATTCATAACGCAAGTTATGGGTCGTCACATTCAATATGAATTTCTTTGAGATATATTTTTTAATTCTTGAGGTATAGACTACAAAACATATGTCTGAAATCAAATTACTTTCCTCCTGTTGCCTGATGCTATTACACAAGTAATGGTTTCTAGTGTTTAGACTCATAACGCAAGCTATGGATTGTCACTTTCAGCTTTGAATCTCTTTGGGATATATATCAAATCTTGAGGTATAAATTTCGAAATAAATTACAAAATTGAATCTTTCTTCTTGTTGCGTGAAGCTATTACGCAAGTAATGGTTTTGTATGTTTAGATTCATAACGCAAGTTATGGGTCGCCACATTCAATATGAATTTCTTTGAGATATATTTTTTAATTCTTGAAGTATAAACTTCAAAACATATGTCTAAAATCAAATTACTTTGCTCTTGTTGCCTGAAGCTATTACACAAGTAATGGTTTCGTATGTTTAGATTCATAACGCAAGTTATGGGTCGTCAAATTCATTATCAATTTCTTTGAGATATATGTTTTAATTCTTGAGGTATAAATTTCGAAACATATGCCTAAAATCAAATTACTTTCCTCTTGTTGCCTGAAGCTATTAAACAAGTATTGGTTTCGTAAGTTTAGATTCATAACGCAAGTTATGGGTCGTCACGTTCAAATTGAATTTCTTTGAGATATATATTTTAATTCTTGAGGTATGAATTCGAAAACATATGCCTAACATCGAACTACTTTCCTCCTGTTGCATGAAGCTATTACACAAGTTATGATTTCTAGTGTTTAGACTCATAACGCAAGTTACGGGTCGTCAAATTCATTATCAATTTCTTTGAGATGTATGTTTTAATTCTTGAGGTATAAATTTCGAAACATATGCCTAAAATCAAATTACTTTCCTCTTGTTGCCTGAAGCTATTACACAAGTAAGGGTTTCGAATGTTTAGATTCATAACGCAAACTATGGGTCTTCACATTCAAGCTGGTTTTCTTTGAGATATATGTTGGTTCTTGAGGTTTAAATATTGATATAATTTCCAAAATTGAATCCTTCTTCTTGTTGCCTGAAGCTATTACGCAAGTAATGGTTTCGTATGATTAGATTCATAACGCAAGTTATGGGTCGTCTCATTCAATTTGAATTTCTTTGAGATAAATATTTTAATTCTTAAGAAATAAATTTCAAAACGTATGCCTAAAATCAAATTACTTTTCTTCTGTTGCCTGAAGCTATTACACAAGTAAGGTTTGCTAGTATTTAGACTCATAATGTAAATTATGGGTTGTCACACTCAGTTTTGAATCTCTTTGTGATATATGTTAAATCATGAGGTATTAATTTCAAACTATTTGTCCCAAATCCTATATCTTTCTTTTTGTTGCCTAAAGCTATTACACAAGTAAGGGTTTCGAATGTTTAAACTCATAACGCAAATTATGGGTCGTCACATTCAAGTTTGTTTTCTTTGAGATATATGTTGGTTCTTGAGGTTTAAATTTTGATATAATTTCCAAAATTGAATCCTTCTTCTTGTTGCCTGAAGCTATTACGCAAGTAATGGTTTCGTATGACTAGATTCATAACGCAATTTATGGGTCGTCTCATTCAATTTGAATTTCTTTGAGATAAATATTTTAATTCTTGAGATATAAATTTCAAAACGTATGCCTAAAATCAAATTACTTTCCTTCTGTTGCCTGAAGCTATTACACAAGTAATGTTTGCTAGTATTTAGACTCATAACGCAAGTTATGGGTTGTCACACTCAGTTTTGAATCTCTTTGGGATATATGTTAAATCTTGAGGTATTAATTTGAAACTATTTGCCCCAAATCTAATATCTTTCTTTTTGTTGCCTGAAGCTATTACACAAGTAAGGGTTTCGAATGTTTAGATTCATAACGCAAATTATGGGTCGTCACATTCAAGTTGGTTTTCTTTGAGATATATGTTGGTTCTTGAGGTTTAAATTTTGATATTATTTCCAAAATTGAATCCTTCTTCTTGTTGCCTGAAGCTATTACGCAAGTAATGGTTTCGTATGATTAGATTCATAACGCAAGTTATGGGTCGTCTCATTCAATTTAAACTTCTTTGAGATAATTATTTTAATTCTTGAGGTATAAACTTCAAAACATATGCCTAAAACCGAATTACTTTCCTCTTGTTGCCTGAAACTACTACACAAGTAATGGTTTCGTTTGTTTAGATTCATAACGCAAATTATGGGTCGTCACATTCAAGTTGGTTTTCTTTAAGATATATGTTGGTTCTTGAGGTTTAAATTTTGATATAATTTCCAAAATTGAATCCTTCTTCTTGTTGCCTGAAGCTATTACGCAAGTAATGGTTTCGTATGATTAAATTCGTAACGCAAGTTATAGGTCGTCTCATTCAATTTGAACTTCTTTGAGATAATTATTTTAATTCTTGAGGTATAATTTTCCAAACTTATGCCTAAAATCAAATTACTTTCCTCCTGTTGCCTGAAGCTATTACACAAGTAATGGTTTCTAGTGTTTAGACTCATAACGCAAGCTATGGGTTGTCACTTTCAGCTTTGAATCTCTTTGGGATATATATCAAATCTTGAGGAATAAATTTCGAAATAAATTCCAAAATTGAATCTTTCTTCTTGTTGCGTGAAGCTATTACGCAAGTAATGGTTTTGTATGTTTAGATTCATAACGCAAGTTATGGGTCGTCACATTCAATATGAATTTCTTTGAGATAAATTTTTTAATTCTTGAGGAATAAACTTCAAAACATATGTCTAAAATCAAATTACTTTCCTCTTGTTGCCTGAAGCTATTACACAAGTAACGGTTTCGTATGTTTAGATTCATAACGCAAGTTATGGGTCGTCAAATTCATTATCAAATTCTTTGAGATATATGTTTTAATTCTTGAGTTATAAATTTCGAAACCTATGCCTAAAATCAAAATTACTTTCCTCTTGTTGCCTGAAGCTATTAAACAAGTATTGGTTTCGTAAGTTTAGATTCATAACGCAAGTTATGGGTCGTCACGTTCAAATTGAATTTCTTTGAGATATATATTTTAATTCTTGAGATATGAATTTGAAAACATATGCCTAACATCGAATTACTTTCCTCCTGTTGCATGAAGCTATTACACAAGTTATGGTTTCTAGTGTTTAGACTCATAACGCAAGTTATGGGTTGTCACTTTCAGGTTTGAATCCCTTTGGGATATATGTTAAATCTTGAGGTATTATTTTCAAACTATTTGCCCCAAATCTAATATCTTTCTTTTTGTTGCCGGAAGCTATTACACAAGAAAGGGTTTCGAATGTTTAGATTCATAGCGCAAATTATGGGTCTTCACATTCAAATTGGTTTTCTTTGAGATATATGTTGGTTCTTGAGGTTTAAATATTGATATAATTTCCAAAATTGACTCCTTCTTCTTGTTGCCTGAAGCTATTACGCTATCATTCATAACGCAAGTTATGGGTCGTCTCATTCAATTTGAATTTCTTTGAGATAAATATTTTGATTCTTGAGATATAAATTTCAAAACGTATGCCTAAAATCATATTACTTTCCTTCTGATGCCTGAAACTATTACACAAGTAATGTTTGCTAGTATTTAGACTCATAACGCAAGTTATTGGTAGTCACACTCAGTTTTGAATCTCTTTGGGATTTATGTTAAATCATGAGGTATTAATTTCAAACTATTTGCCCCAAATATAATATCTTTGTTTTTGTTGCCTGAAGCTATTACACAAGTAAGGGATTCAAATGTTTAGATTCATAACGCAAATTATAGGTCGTCACATTCAAGTTGGTTATCTTTGAGATATATGTTGGTTCTTGAGGTTTAACTTTCGATATAATTTCCAAAATTGAATCCTTCTTCTTGTTGCCTGAAGCTATTACGCAAGTAATGGCTTCGTATGATTAGATTCATAACTCAAGCTATGGGTCGTCTCATTCAATTTGAATTTCTTTGAGATAAATATTTTAATTCTTGAGATATAAATTTCAAAACGTGTGCCTAAAATCAAATTACTTTCCTTCTGTTGCCTGAAGCTATTACACAAGTATTTTTTGCTAGTATTTAGACTCATAACGCAAGTTATGGGTGGTCACATTCAGTTTTGAATCTCTTTGGGATATATGTTAAATCTTGAGGTATTAATTTAAAACTATTTGCCCCAAATCTACTAACTTTCTTTTTGTTGCATGAAGCTATTACACAAGTAAGGGTTTCGAATGTTTAGATTCATAACGCAAATTATGGGTCGTCACATTCAAGTTGATTTTCTTTGAGATATATGTTGCTTCTTGAGGTTTAAATTTTGATATAATTTCCAAAATTGAACCCTTCTTCTTGTTGCCTGAAGCTATTACACAAGTAATGTTTTGTAGTATTTAGACTCATAACGCAAGTTATGGGTTGTCACTTTCAGTTTTGAATCTCTTTGGGATATAGGTTAAATCTTGAGGTATTATTTTGAAACTATTTGCCCCGAATCTAATAACTTTCTTTTTGTTGCCTGAAGCTATTACACAAGTAAGGGTTTCGAATGTTTAGATTCATAACGCAAATTATGGGTCGTCACATTCAAGTTGATTTTCTTTGAGATATATGTCGGTTCTTGAGGTTTAAATTTTGATATAAATTCCAAAAATGAAC
This sequence comes from Convolutriloba macropyga, assembly GCF_964194025.1. NCBI lineage: Eukaryota > Metazoa > Xenacoelomorpha > Acoela > Convolutidae > Convolutriloba > Convolutriloba macropyga. The sequence goes on from NC_134472.1 coordinate 42,083,851, forward strand.
CCTTCTTCTTGTTGCCTGAAGCTATTACGCAAGTAATGGTTTCGTATGTTTAGATTCATAACGCAAGTTATGGGTCGTCACATTCAATTTGAATTTCTTGGAGATATATATTTTAATTCCTGAGGTATAAATTTCAAAACGTATGCCTAAAATCAAATTACTTTCCTTCTGTTGCCTGAAGCTATTACACAAGTATTGTTTGCTAGTATTTAGACTCATAACGCAAGTCATGGGTGGTCACATTCAGTTTTGAATCTCTTTGGGATATATGTTAAATCTTGAGGTATTAATTTGAAACTGTTCGCCCCAAATCTAATAACTTTCTTTTTGTTGCCTGAAGCTATTACACAAGTAAGGGTTTCGAATGTTTAGATTCATAACGCAAATTATGGGTCGTCACATTCAAGTTGATTTTCTTTGAGATATATGTTGGTTCTTGAGGTTTAAATTTTGATATAATTTCCAAAATTGAACCCTTCTTCTTGTTGCCTGAAGCTATTACGCAAGTAATGGTTTCGTATGATTAGATTCATAACGCAAGTTATGGGTCGTCTCATTCAATTTGAATTTCTTTGAGATAAATATTTTAATTCTTGAGATATAAATTTCAAAACGTATGCCTGAAATCAAATTACTTTCCTTCTGTTGCCTGAAGCCATTACACAAGTAATGGTTTCCAGCGTTTAGACTCGTAACGCAATTTATGTGTCGTCACATTCAAATTGTTTTTTTGGATTTATTTTGGTTCTTGAGGTATAAATTTCGAAATAAATTCCAAAATTGAATCTTTCTTCTTGTTGCCTGAAGCTATTACACAAGTAATGTTTTGTAGTATTTAGACTCATAACGCAAGTTATGGGTTGTCACTTTCAGTTTTGAATCTCTTTGGGATATATGTTAAATCTTGAGGTATTAATTTGAAACTATTTGCCCCAAATCTAGTAACTTTCTTTTTGTTGCCTGAAGCTATTACACAAGTAAGGGTTTCGAATGTTTAGATTCATAACGCAAATTATGGGTCGTCACATTCAAGTTGATTTTCTTTGAGATATATGTTGGTTCTTGAGGTTTAAATTTTGATATAATTTCCAAAATTGAACCCTTCTTCTTGTTGCCTGAAGCTATTACACAAGTAATGTTTTGTAGTATTTAGACTCATAACGCAAGTTATGGGTTGTCACTTTCAGTTTTGAATCTCTTTGGGATATCTGTTAAATCTTGAGGTATTAATTTGAAACTATTTGCCCCAAATCTAGTAACTTTCTTTTTGTTGCCTGAAACTATTACACAAGTAAGGGTTTCGAATGTTTAGATTCATAACGCAAATTATGGGTCGTCACATTCAAGTTGATTTTCTTTGAGATATATGTTGGTTCTTGAGGTTTAAATTTTGATATAAAATCCAAAAATGAACCCTTCTTCTTGTTGCCTGAAGCTATTACGCAAGTAATGGTTTCGTATGATTAGATTTATAACGCAATTTTGGGTCGTCTCATTCAATTTGAATTTCTTTGAGATAAATGTTTTAACTCTTGAGATACAAATTTCAAAACGTATGCCTAAAATCAAATTACTTTCCTTCTGTTGCCTGAAGATATTACACAAGTAATGTTTGCTAGTATTTAGACTGATAACGCAAGTTATGGGTTGTCACACTCAGTTTTGAATCTCTTTGGGATATATGTTAAATCTTGAGGTATTAATTTGAAAATATTTGCCCCAAATCTGATAGCTTTCTTTTTGTTGCCTGAAGCTATTACACAAGTAAGGGTTTCGAATGTTTAGATTCATAACGCAAATTATGGGTCGTCACATTCAAGTTGATTTTCTTTGAGATATATGTTGGTTCTTGAGGTTTAAATTTTGATATAAACTCCAAAAACGAACCCTTCTTCTTGTTGCCTGAAGCTATTACGCAAGTAATGGTTTCGTATGATTAGATTTATAACGCAATTTTGGGTCGTCTCATTCAATTTGAATTTCTTTGAGATAAATGTTTTAACTCTTGAGATACAAATTTCAAAACGTATGCCTAAAATCAAATTACTTTCCTTCTGTTGCCTGAAGATATTACACAAGTAATGTTTGCTAGTATTTAGACTGATAACGCAAGTTATGGGTTGTCACACTCAGTTTTGAATCTCTTTGGGATATATGTTTAATCTTGATGTATTAATTTGAAACTATTTGCCCCAAATCTAATAACTTTCTTTTTGTTGCCTGAAGCTATTACACAAGTAAGGGTTTTGAATGTTTAGATTCATTACGCAAATTATGGGTCGTCACATAAAAGTTGATTTTCTTTGAGATATATGTTGGTTCTTGCGTTTTAAATTTTGATATAAATTCCAAAATTGAACCCTTCTTCTTGTTGCCTGAAGCTATTAGACAAGTAATGTTTTCTAGTATTTAGACTCATAACGCAAGTTATGGGTTGTCACACTCAGTTTTGAATCTCTTTGGGATATATGTTAAATCTTGAGGTATTAATTTGAAACTATTTGCCCCAAATCTAATAACTTTCTTTTTGTTGCCTGAAGCTATTACACAAGTAAGGGTTTTGAATGTTTAGATTCATTACGCAAATTATGGGTCGTCACATAAAAGTTGATTTTCTTTGAGATATATGTCGGTTCTTGAGGTTTAAATTTTGATATAAATTCCAAAAATGAACCCTTCTTCTTGTTGCCTGAAGCTATTACGCAAGTAATGGTTTCGTATGATTAGATTTATAACGCAATTTTGGGTCGTCTCATTCAATTTGAATTTCTTTGAGATAAATGTTTTAACTCTTGAGATACAAATTTCAAAACGTATGCCTAAAATCAAATTACTTTCCTTCTGTTGCCTGAAGCTATTACACAAGTATTGTTTGCTAGTATTTAGACTCATAACGCAAGTCATGGGTGGTCACATTCAGTTTTGAATCTCTTTGGGATATATGTTAAATCTTGAGGTATTAATTTGAAACTGTTCGCCCCAAATCTAATAACTTTCTTTTTGTTGCCTGAAGCTATTACACAAGTAAGGGTTTCGAATGTTTAGATTCATAACGCAAATTATGGGTCGTCACATTCAAGTTGATTTTCTTTGAGATATATGTTGGTTCTTGAGGTTTAAATTTTGATATAATTTCCAAAATTGAACCCTTCTTCTTGTTGCCTGAAGCTATTACACAAGTAATGTTTTGTAGTATTTAGACTCATAACGCAAGTTATGGGTTGTCACTTTCAGTTTTGAATCTCTTTGGGATATATGTTAAATCTTGAGGTATTAATTTGAAACTATTTGCCTCAAATCTAGTAACTTTCTTTTTGTTGCCTGAAGCTGTTACACAAGTAAGGGTTTCGAATGTTTAGATTCATAACGCAAATTATGGGTCGTCACATTCAAGTTGATTTTCTTTGAGATATATGTTGGTTCTTGAGGTTTAAATTTTGATATAAAATCCAAAAATGAACCCTTCTTCTTGTTGCCTGAAGCTATTACGCAAGTAATGGTTTCGTATGATTAGATTTATAACGCAATTTTGGGTCGTCTCATTCAATTTGAATTTCTTTGAGATAAATGTTTTAACTCTTGAGATACAAATTTCAAAACGTATGCCTAAAATCAAATTACTTTCCTTCTGTTGCCTGAAGATATTACACAAGTAATGTTTGCTAGTATTTAGACTGATAACGCAAGTTATGGGTTGTCACACTCAGTTTTGAATCTCTTTGGGATATATGTTAAATCTTGAGGTATTAATTTGAAAATATTTGCCCCAAATCTGATAGCTTTCTTTTTGTTGCCTGAAGCTATTACACAAGTAAGGGTTTCGAATGTTTAGATTCATAACGCAAATTATGGGTCGTCACATTCAAGTTGATTTTCTTTGAGATATATGTTGGTTCTTGAGGTTTAAATTTTGATATAATTTCCAAAATTGAACCCTTCTTCTTGTTGCCTGAAGCTATTACACAAGTAATGTTTTGTAGTATTTAGACTCATAACGCAAGTTATGGGTTGTCACTTTCAGTTTTGAATCTCTTTGGGATATATGTTAAATCTTGAGGTATTAATTTGAAACTATTTGCCTCAAATCTAGTAACTTTCTTTTTGTTGCCTGAAGCTGTTACACAAGTAAGGGTTTCGAATGTTTAGATTCATAACGCAAATTATGGGTCGTCACATTCAAGTTGATTTTCTTTGAGATATATGTTGGTTCTTGAGGTTTAAATTTTGATATAAAATCCAAAAATGAACCCTTCTTCTTGTTGCCTGAAGCTATTACGCAAGTAATGGTTTCGTATGATTAGATTTATAACGCAATTTTGGGTCGTCTCATTCAATTTGAATTTCTTTGAGATAAATGTTTTAACTCTTGAGATACAAATTTCAAAACGTATGCCTAAAATCAAATTACTTTCCTTCTGTTGCCTGAAGATATTACACAAGTAATGTTTGCTAGTATTTAGACTGATAACGCAAGTTATGGGTTGTCACACTCAGTTTTGAATCTCTTTGGGATATATGTTAAATCTTGAGGTATTAATTTGAAAATATTTGCCCCAAATCTGATAGCTTTCTTTTTGTTGCCTGAAGCTATTACACAAGTAAGGGTTTCGAATGTTTAGATTCATAACGCAAATTATGGGTCGTCACATTCAAGTTGATTTTCTTTGAGATATATGTTGGTTCTTGAGGTTTAATTTTTGATATAAACTCCAAAAACGAACCCTTCTTCTTGTTGCCTGAAGCTATTACGCAAGTAATGGTTTCGTATGATTAGATTTATAACGCAATTTTGGGTCGTCTCATTCAATTTGAATTTCTTTGAGATAAATGTTTTAACTCTTGAGATACAAATTTCAAAACGTATGCCTAAAATCAAATTACTTTCCTTCTGTTGCCTGAAGATATTACACAAGTAATGTTTGCTAGTATTTAGACTGATAACGCAAGTTATGGGTTGTCACACTCAGTTTTGAATCTCTTTGGGATATATGTTTAATCTTGATGTATTAATTTGAAACTATTTGCCCCAAATCTAATAACTTTCTTTTTGTTGCCTGAAGCTATTACACAAGTAAGGGTTTTGAATGTTTAGATTCATTACGCAAATTATGGGTCGTCACATAAAAGTTGATTTTCTTTGAGATATATGTTGGTTCTTGAGGTTTAAATTTTGATATAAATTACAAAATTGAACCCTTCTTCTTGTTGCCTGAAGCTATTAGACAAGTAATGTTTTCTAGTATTTAGACTCATAACGCAAGTTATGGGTTGTCACACTCAGTTTTGAGTCTCTTTGGGATATATGTTAAATCTTGAGGTATTAATTTGAAAATATTTGCCCCAAATCTGATAGCTTTCTTTTTGTTGCCTGAAGCTATTACACAAGTAAGGGTTTCGAATGTTTAGATTCATAACGCAAATTATGGGTCGTCACATTCAAGTTGATTTTCTTTGAGATATATGTTGGTTCTTGAGGTTTAAATTTTGATATAAACTCCAAAAACGAACCCTTCCTCTTGTTGCCTGAAGCTATTACGCAAGTAATGGTTTCGTATGATTAGACTCATAACGCAATTTTGGGTAGTCTCAGTCAATTTGAATTTCTTTGAGATGAATATTTTAATTCTTGAGATACAATTTTCAAAACGTATGCCTGAAATCAAATTACTTTCCTTCTGTTGCCTGAGGATATTACACAAGTAATGTTTGCTAGTATTTAGACTCATAACGCAAGTTATGGTTTGTAACACTCAAATTTGAATCTCTTTGGGATATATGTTGAGTCTTGAGGTATTAATTTCAAACTATTTGCCCCAAATCTAATAACTTTCTTTTTGTTGCCTGAAGCTATTACACAAGTAAGGGTTTCGAATGTTTAGATTCATAACGCAAATTATGGGTCGTCACATTCAAGTTGGTTTTCTCTGAGATATATGTTGGTTCTTGGGGCATAAATTTCGAAATAAATTCCAAAATTGAATCTTTCTTCTTGTTGCCTGAAGCTATTACAAAAGTATTGGTTTCAAATATTTAGATTCTTAACGCTAGTTATGGGTCGTCACATTCAAGTTGATTTTCTTTGAGATATATGTTGGTTCTTGAGGTTTAAAATTTGATATGAAATCCAAAAACGAACCCTTCTCCTTGTTGCCTGAAGCTATTACGCAAGTAATGGTTTCGTATGATTAGACTCATAACGCAATTTTGGGTAGTCTCATTCAATTTGAATTTTTTTGAGATAAATATTTTAATTCTTGAGATACAATTTTCAAAACGTATGCCTAAAATCAAATTACTTTCCTTCTGTTGCCTGAAGATATTACACAAGTAATGTTTGCTAGTATTTAGACTGATAACGCAAGTTATGGGTTGTCACACTCAGTTTTGAATCTCTTTGGGATATATGTTTAATCTTGATGTATTAATTTGAAACTATTTGCCCCAAATCTAATAACTTTCTTTTTGTTGCCTGAAGCTATTACACAAGTAAGGGTTTTGAATGTTTAGATTCATTACGCAAATTATGGGTCGTCACATAAAAGTTGATTTTCTTTGAGATATATGTTGGTTCTTGAGGTTTAAATTTTGATATAAATTACAAAATTGAACCCTTCTTCTTGTTGCCTGAAGCTATTAGACAAGTAATGTTTTCTAGTATTTAGACTCATAACGCAAGTTATGGGTTGTCACACTCAGTTTTGAATCTCTTTGGGATATATGTTAAATCTTGAGGTATTAATTTGAAAATATTTGCCCCAAATCTGATAGCTTTCTTTTTGTTGCCTGAAGCTATTACACAAGTAAGGGTTTCGAATGTTTAGATTCATAACGCAAATTATGGGTCGTCACATTCAAGTTGATTTTCTTTGAGATATATGTTGGTTCTTGAGGTTTAAATTTTGATATAAACTCCAAAAACGAACCCTTCCTCTTGTTGCCTGAAGCTATTACGCAAGTAATGGTTTCGTATGATTAGACTCATAACGCAATTTTGGGTAGTCTCATTCAATTTGAATTTCTTTGAGATGAATATTTTAATTCTTGAGATACAATTTTCAAAACGTATGCCTGAAATCAAATTACTTTCCTTCTGTTGCCTGAGGATATTACACAAGTAATGTTTGCTAGTATTTAGACTCATAACGCAAGTTATGGTTTGTAACACTCAAATTTGAATCTCTTTGGGATATATGTTGAGTCTTGAGGTATTAATTTCAAACTATTTGCCCCAAATCTAATAACTTTCTTTTTGTTGCCTGAAGCTATTACACAAGTAAGGGTTTCGAATGTTTAGATTCATAACGCAAATTATGGGTCGTCACATTCAAGTTGGTTTTCTCTGAGATATATGTTGGTTCTTGGGGCATAAATTTCGAAATAAATTCCAAAATTGAATCTTTCTTCTTGTTGCCTGAAGCTATTACAAAAGTATTGGTTTCAAATATTTAGATTCTTAACGCTAGTTATGGGTCGTCACATTCAAGTTGATTTTCTTTGAGATATATGTTGGTTCTTGAGGTTTAAAATTTGATATGAAATCCAAAAACGAACCCTTCTCCTTGTTGCCTGAAGCTATTACGCAAGTAATGGTTTCGTATGATTAGACTCATAACGCAATTTTGGGTAGTCTCATTCAATTTGAATTTTTTTGAGATAAATATTTTAATTCTTGAGATACAATTTTCAAAACGTATGCCTAAAATCAAATTACTTTCCTTCTGTTGCCTGAAGATATTACACAAGTAATGTTTGCCAGTATTTAGACTCATAGCGCAAGTTATGGGTTGTCACACTCAAATTTGAATCTCTTTGGGATATATGTTTAGTCTTGAGGTATTAATTTCAAACTATTTGCCCCAAATCTAATAACTTTCTTTTTGTTGCCTGAAGCTATTACACAAGTAAGGGTTTCGAATGTTTAGATTCATAACGCAAATTATGGGTCGTCACATTCAAGTTGATTTTCTTTGAGATATATGTTGGTTCTTGAGGTTTAAATTTTGATATAAACTCCAAAAACGAACCCTTCTTCTTGTTGCCTGAAGCTATTACGCAAGTAATGGTTTCGTATGATTAGACTCATAACGCAATTCTGGGTAGTCTCATTCAATTTGAATTTCTCCGAGATAAATATTTTAATTCTTGAGATACAATTTTCAAAACGTATGCCTGAAATCAAATTAATTTCCTTCTGTTGCCTGAGGATATTACACAAGTAATGTTTGCTAGTATTTAGACTCTTAACGCAAGTTATGGGTTGTCACACTCAAATTTGAATCTCTTTGGGATATATGTTTAGTCTTGAGGTATTAATTTCAAACTATTTGCCCCAAATCTAATAACTTTCTTTTTGTTGCCTGAAGCTATTACACAAGTAAGGGTTTCGAATGTTTAGATTCATAACGCAAATTATGGGTCGTCACATTCAAGTTGGTTTTCTCTGAGATATATGTTGGTTCTTGGGGTATAAATTTCGAAATAAATACCAAAATTGAATCTTTCTTCTTGTTGCCTGAAGCTATTACAAAAGTATTGGTTTCAAATATTTAGATTCTTAACGCTAGTTATGGGTCGTCACATTCAAGTTGATTTTCTTTGAGATATATGTTGGTTCATGAGGTTTAAATTTTGATATAAACTCCAAAAACGAACCCTTCTCCTTGTTGCCTGAAGCTATTACGCAAGTAATGGTTTCGTATGATTAGACTCATAACGCAATTTTGGGTAGTCTCATTCAATTTGAATTTCTTTGAGATAAATATTTTAATTCTTGAGATACAATTTTCAAAACGTATGCCTAAAATCAAATTACTTTCCTTCTGTTGCCTGAAGATATTACACAAGTAATGTTTGCTAGTGTTTAGACTCATAACGCAAGTTATGGGTTGTCACACTCAAATTTGAATCTCTTTGGGATATATGTTTAGTCTTGAGGTATTAATTTCAAACTATTTGCCCCAAATCTAATAACTTTCTTTTTGTTGCCTGAAGCTATTACACAAGTAAGGGTTTCGAATGTTTAGATTCATAACGCAAATTATGGGTCGTCACATTCAAGTTGATTTTTTTTGAGATATATGTTGGTTCTTGAGGTTTAAATTTTGATATAAACTCCAAAAACGAACCCTTCTTCTTGTTGCCTGAAGCTATTACGCAAGTAATGGTTTCGTATGATTAGACTCACAACGCAATTTTGGGTAGTCTCATTCAATTTGAATTTCTTTGAGATAAATATTTTAATTCTTGAGATACAATTTTCAAAACGTATGCCTGAAATCAAATTACTTTCCTTCTGTTGCCTGAGGATATTACACAAGTAATCTTTGCCATTGTCACACTCAAATTTGAATCTCTTTGGGATATATCTTTAGTCTTGAGGTATTAATTTCAAATCATTTGCCCCAATTCTAATAACTTTCTTTTTGTTGCCTGAAGCTATTACACAAGTAAGGGTTTCGAATGTTTAGATTCATAACGCAAATTATGGGTCTTCACATTCAAGTTGGTTTTCTCTGAGATATATGTTGGTTCTTGGGGCATAAATTTCGAAATAAATTCCAAAATTGAATCTTTCTTCTTGTTGCCTGAAGCTATTACAAAAGTATTGCTTTCAAATATTTAGATTCTTAACGCTAGTTATGGGTCGTCACATTCAATTTGTATTTCTTTGAGTTAAATGCTAAACATTGAGGTATAAATTTCAAAACATATGCTTAAAATCAAATTACTTTTCTCCTGTTGCCCGAAGTTATTACACGGCTAATTGTTTCTAGTGTTTAGACTCATTATGGGTCGTCGCATTCAAATTGGTTGTCTGTGAGATAAATGTTGGTTCCTGAGGTAGAAATTTCGAAATAAAATCCAAAATTGTAACTTCCTTCTTGTTGCCTGAAGCTATTACGCAAGTAATGGTATCGTATGTTTAGATTTATATCGCAACTTGTGGGACGTCACATTCAATTTGAATTTCTTTGAGATAAATATTTAAATTCTAGAGGTATAAATTTCAAAACATATGCCTAAAGTCAAATTACTTTCCTCATGTTGTCTGAAGCTATTACACAAGTAATGATTTCTAGTGTTTAGACTCGTAACGCAAGTTATGGGTCGTCATATTCAAATTGGATTTCTGTGAGATATGTGTTGGATATTGAGGTATAAACTTCGAAATAAATTCCGAAATTGAATTTTTCTTCTTGTTGCCTGACTCTATTACGCAAGTAATAGTATCGTATTTTTAGATTTATAACGCAAGTTACGGGAGGCTACATTCAATTTGAATTTCTTTGAGATAAATATTTAAATTCTTGAGGTATAAATTTCAAAACATATGACTAAAGTCAAATTACTTTCCTCCTGTTGTCTGAATCTATTACACAAGTAATTGTTTCTAGTGTTTAGACTCATAACGCAAGTTATGGGTCGTCGCTTTCAAATTGGTTGTCTGTGAGATATATGTTGGTTCTTGAGGTAGAAATTTCGAAATAAATTCCAAAATTGCAACTTCCTTCTTGTTGCCTGAAGCTATTACGCAAGTAATGGTATCTTATGTTTAGATTTATAACGCGACTTATGGGACGTCACATTCAATTTGGATTTCTTTGAGATAAATATTTAAATTCTAGAGGTATAAATTTCAAAACATATGCCTAACGTCAAATTACTTTCCTCTTGTTGTCTGAAGCTATTACACAAGTAATGATTTCTAGTGTTTAGACTCGTAACGCAAGTTATGGGTCGTCATATTCAAATTGGATTTCTGTGAGATATGTGTTGGATATTGAGGTATAAATTTCGAAATAAATTCCGAAATTGAATTTTTCTTCTTGTTGCCTGACTCTATTACGCAAGTAATAGTATCGTATGTTTAGATTTATAACGCAAGTTACGGGACGCCACATTCAATTTGAATTTCTTTGAGATAAATATTTAAATTCTAGAGGTATAAATTTCAAAACATATGCCTAAAGTCAAATTACTTTCCTCATGTTGTCTGAAGCTATTACACAAGTAATTGTTTCTAGTGTTTAGACTCATAACGCAAGTTATGGGTCGTCGCTTTCAAATTGGTTGTCTGTGAGATATATGTTGGTTCTTGAAGAAGAAATTTTGAAATAAATTCCAAAATTGCAACTTCCTTCTGTTGCCTGAAGCTATTACGCAAGTAATGGTATCTTATGTTTAGATTTATAACGCGACTTATGGGACGACACATTCAATTTGAATTTCTTTGAGATAAATATTTAAATTCTTTAGGTAAAAATTTCAAAACATATGCCTAAAGTCAAATTACTTTCCCCCTGTTCTCTGAAGCTATTACACAAGTAATGATTTCTAGTGTTTAGACTCGTAACGCAAGTTATGGGTCGTCATATTCAAATTGGATTTCTGTGAGATATGTGTTGGATATTGAGGTATAAATTTCGAAATAGGTTCCGAAATTGAATTTTTCTTCTTGTTGCCTGACTCTATTACGCAGGTAATAGTATCGTATGTTTAGATTTATAACGCAAGTTACGGGACGCCACATTCAATTTGAATTTCTTTGAGATAAATATTTAAATTCTTGAGATATAAATTTCAAAAACATATGCCTAAAGTCAAATTACTTTCCCCCTGTTGTCTGAAGCTATTACACAAGTAATGATTTCTAGTGTTTAGACTCGTAACGCAAGTTATGGGTCGTCATATTCAAATTGGATTTCTGTGAGATATGTGTTGGATATTGAGGTATAAATTTCGAAATAGGTTCCGAAATTGAATTTTTCTTCTTGTTGCCTGACTCTATTACGCAAGTAATAGTATCGTATGTTTAGATTTATAACGCAAGTTACGGGACGTCACATTCAATTTGAATTTCTTTGAGATAAATATTTAAATTCTTTAGGTAAAAATTTCAAAACATATGCCTAAAGTCAAATTACTTTCCTCCTGTTGTCTGAAGCTATTACACAAGTAATGGTTTCTAGTGTTTAGACTCGTAACGCAAATTATTGGTCGTCACATTCAAATTGGATTTCTGTGAGATATATGTTGGATCTTGAGGTATAAATTTCGAAATAAATTCCGAAATTGAATTTTTCTTCTTGTTGCCTGACTCTATTACGCAAGTAATAGTATCGTATGTTTAGATTTATAACGCAAGTTATGTGACGTCACATTCAATTTGATGTTCTTTGAGATAAATATTTAAATTCTTGAGGTGTAATTTTCAAAACATATGACTAAAGTCAAATTACTTTCCTCCTGTTGTCTGAAGCTATAACACAAGTAATGGTTTCTAGTGTTTAGACTCGTAACGCAAGTTATGTGTCGTCACATTCAAATTGGTTTTCTGTTAGATATGTGTTGGATCTTGAGGTATAAATTTCGAAATAAATTCCGAAATTGAATTTTTCTTCTTGTTGCCTGACTCTATTACGCAAGTAATGGTATCGTGTGTTTAGATTTATAACGCAACTTATGGGACGTCACATTCAATTTGAATTTCTTTGAGATAAATATTTAAATTCTTGAGGTATAAATTTCAAAACATATGCCTAAAGTCAAAATACTTTCCTCCTGTTGTCTGAATCTATTACACAAGTAATTGTTTCTAGTGTTTAGACTCATAACGCAAGTTATGGGTCGTCGCTTTCAAATTGGTTGTCTGTGAGATATATGTTGGTTCTTGAGGTAGAAATTTCGAAATAAATTCCAAAACTGCAACTTCCTTCTTGTTGCCTGAAGCTATTACGCAAGTAATGGTATCTTATGTTTAGATTTATAACGCGACTTATGGGACGTCACATTCAATTTGAGTTTCTTTGAGATAAATATTTAAATTCTTTAGGTAAGAATTTCAAAACATATGCCTAAATTCAAATTACTTTCCTCCTGTTGTCTGAAGCTATTACACAAGTAATGTTTTCTAGTGTTTAGACTCGTAACGCAAATTATTGGTCGTCACATTCAAATTGGATTTCTGTGAGATATATGTTGGATCTTGAGGTATAAATTTCGAAATAAATTCCGAAATTGAATTTTTCTTCTTGTTGCCTGACTCTATTACGCAAGTAATAGTATCGTATGTTTAGATTTATAACGCAAGTTATGTGACGTCACATTCAATTTGAATTTCTTTGAGATAAATATTTAAATTCTTGAGGTATAAATTTCAAAACATATGCCTAAAGTCAAATTACTTTCCTCCTGTTGTCTGAAGCTATTACACAAGTAATGTTTTCGAATGTTTAGATTCATAACGCAAGTTAAGTGTCGTCCGTTCAAACTGGTCTTTGTTGAGATATATTTTGGTCCATGAGGTATAAATTCTGATACAAATTCCAAAATTGAATCCCTCTTCTTGTTGCCTGACGCTATTACGCAAGTAATCGTATCGTATGTTTAGATTTATAACGCAACTTATGGTACGTCACATTCAATTTTAATTTCTATGTGATAAATACTTAAATTCTTGAGTTATAAATTTCAAAACATATGCCTAAAGTCAAATTACTTTCCTCCTGTTCTCTGAAGCTATTACACAGGTAATGGTTTCTAGTGTTTAGACTCATAACGCAATTTATGGGTCGTCATATTCAATTTGAACTTCTTTGAGATATATATTTTAAATCTTGAGGTATAAACTTCAAAACATATGCCTATAACCAAATTATATTCCTCCTGTTGCCTGAAGCTATGACATAGGGAATGGTTTCTAGTGTTTAGACTCATAACGCAAGTTATGGGTTGTTACATTCAGGTTTGAATCTCTTTGGGATATATGATAAATCTTGAGGTATTAATTTCAAACTTTTTGCCACGAATCTAATAACTTTCTTTTTGTTGCCTGAAGCTATTACACAAGAAATGATTTCGAGTGTTTAGATTCATAACGCAAGTTATGGGTCGTAACATTCAATTTGAATTTCTTTGGGATATATATTTTAATTCTTCAGATATAAATTTCAAAACATATGTCTATAATCAAATTACATTCCTCCTGTTGCCTGAAGCTATGACACAGGGAATGGTTTCTAGTGTTTAGACTCATAACGCAAGTTATGGGTTGTTACATTCAGGTTTGAATCTCTTTGGGATATATGTTAAATCTTGAGGTATTTATTTCAAACTATTTGCCCCAAATCTAATAACTTTCTTTTTGTTGCCTGAAGCTATTACACAATTAAGGGTTTCCAATGTTTAGATTCATAACGCAATTTATGGGTCGTCACATTCAAGTTGGTTTTCTTTGAGATATATGTTGGTTCTTGAGGTTTAAATTTTGATATTATTTCCAAAATTGAACCCCTTTTCTTTTTGCCTGACGCTATTAAGCAATTATTGGTATCGTATGTTTAGATTAATAACGCAACTTATGGGACTTCACATTCAATTTGAATTTCTTTGAGGTATAAGTTTTGAAATAAATTCCAGAATTGCAACTTCCTTCTTGTTGCCTGAAGCTATTATGCAAGTAATAGTATCGTATGTTTAGATTTATAACGCAAGTTATGTGACGTCACATTCAATTTGAATTTCTTTGAGATAAATATTTAAATTCTTGAGGTATAAATTTCAAAACATATGCCTAAAGTCAAATTACTTTCCTCCTGTTGTCTGAAGCTATTACACAAGTAATGTTTTCGAATGTTTAGATTCATAACGCAAGTTAAGTGTCATCCGTTCAAACTGGTTTTTGTTGAGATATATTTTGGTCCATGAGGTATAAATTCTGATACAAATTCCAAAATTGAATCCCTCTTCTTGTTGCCTGACGCTATTACGCAAGTAATCGTATCGTATGTTTAGATTTATGACGCAACTTATGGTACGTCACATTCAATTTTAATTTCTATGTGATAAATACTTAAAATCTTGAGTTATAAATTTCAAAACATATGCCTAAAGTCAAATTACTTTCCTCCTGTTCTCTGAAGCTATTACACAAGTAATGGTTTCTAGTGTTTAGACTCATAACGCAATTTATGGGTCGTCATATTCAATTTGAATTTCTTTGAGATATATATTTTAAATCTTGAGGTATAAACTTCAAAACATATGCCTATAACCAAATTATATTCCTCCTGTTGCCTGAAGCTATGACATAGGGAATGGTTTCTAGTGTTTAGACTCATAACGCAAGTTATGGGTTGTTACATTCAGGTTTGAATCTCTTTGGGATATATGTTAAATCTTGAGGTATTTATTTCAAACTATTTGCCCCAAATCTAATAACTTTCTTTTTGTTGCCTGAAGCTATTACACAATTAAGGGTTTCCAATGTTTAGATTCATAACGCAATTTATGGGCCGTCACATTCAAATTGATTTTCTTTGAGATATATATTTTAAATCTTGAGGTATAAACTTCAAAACATATGCCTATAACCAAATTACATTCCTCCTGATGCCTGAAGCTATTACACAAGGAATGGTTTCTAGTGTTTAGACTCATAACGCAAGTTATGGTTGTTACATTCAGGTTTGAATCTCTTTGGGATATATGATAAATCTTGAGGTATTAATTTCAAACTTTTTGCTCCGAATCTAATAACTTTCTTTTTGTTGCCTGAAGCTATTACACAAGAAATGATTTCGAATGTTTAGATTCATAACGCAAGTTATGGGTGGTCACATTCAATTTGAATTGCTTTGAGATAAATATTTAAATTCTTGAGTTATAAATTTCAAAACATATGACTAAAGTCAAATTACTTTCCTCCTGTTGTCTGAAGCTATTACACAAGTAATGTTTTCTAGTTTTTAGACTCATAACGCAAGTTATGGGTTGTCACACTCAGTTTTGAATCTCTTTGAGATATATGTTAAATCTTGAGGTATTTATTTCAAACTATTTGCCCCAAATCTAATAACTTTCTTTTTGTTGCCTGAAGCTATTACACAATTAAGGGTTTCCAATGTTTAGATTCATAACGCAATTTATGGGCCGTCACATTCAAACTGATTTTCTTTGAGATATATGTTGGTTCTTGAGGTTTAAATTTTGATACAAATTCCAAAATTGAACCCCTTTTCTTTTTGCCTGACGCTATTAAGCAATTATTGGTATCGTATGTTTAGATTAATAACGCAACTTATGGGACTTCACATTCAATTTGAATTTCTTTGAGGTATAAGTTTTGAAATAAATTCCAGAATTGCAACTTGCTTCTTGTTGCCTGAAGCTATTATGCAAGTAATGGTTTCGTATGTTCAGATTCATAACGCAAGTTATGGGTCGTCACATTCAATTTGAATTTCTTTGAGATATAAATTTTATTTCTTGAGGTATAAACTTCAAAACATATGCCTATAACCAAATTACATTCCTCCTGATGCCTGAAGCTATTACACAAGGAATGGTTTCTAGTGTTTAGACTCATAACGCAAGTTATGGTTGTTACATTCAGGTTTGAATCTCTTTGGGATATATGATAAATCTTGAGGTATTAATTTCAAACTTTTTGCTCCGAATCTAATAACTTTCTTTTTGTTGCCTGAAGCTATTACACAAGAAATGATTTCGAATGTTTAGATTCATAACGCAAGTTATGGGTGGTCACATTCAATTTGAATTGCTTTGAGATAAATATTTAAATTCTTGAGTTATAAATTTCAAAACATATGACTAAAGTCAAATTACTTTCCTCCTGTTGTCTGAAGCTATTACACAAGTAATGTTTTCTAGTTTTTAGACTCATAACGCAAGTTATGGGTTGTCACACTCAGTTTTGAATCTCTTTGAGATATATGTTAAATCTTGAGGTATTTATTTCAAACTATTTGCCCCAAATCTAATAACTTTCTTTTTGTTGCCTGAAGCTATTACACAATTAAGGGTTTCCAATGTTTAGATTCATAACGCAATTTATGGGCCGTCACATTCAAATTGATTTTCTTTGAGATATATATTTTAAATCTTGAGGTATAAACTTCAAAACATATGCCTATAACCAAATTACATTCCTCCTGATGCCTGAAGCTATTACACAAGGAATGGTTTCTAGTGTTTAGACTCATAACGCAAGTTATGGTTGTTACATTCAGGTTTGAATCTCTTTGGGATATATGATAAATCTTGAGGTATTAATTTCAAACTTTTTGCTCCGAATCTAATAACTTTCTTTTTGTTGCCTGAAGCTATTACACAAGAAATGATTTCGAATGTTTAGATTCATAACGCAAGTTATGGGTGGTCACATTCAATTTGAATTGCTTTGAGATAAATATTTAAATTCTTGAGTTATAAATTTCAAAACATATGACTAAAGTCAAATTACTTTCCTCCTGTTGTCTGAAGCTATTACACAAGTAATGTTTTCTAGTTTTTAGACTCATAACGCAAGTTATGGGTTGTCACACTCAGTTTTGAATCTCTTTGAGATATATGTTAAATCTTGAGGTATTTATTTCAAACTATTTGCCCCAAATCTAATAACTTTCTTTTTGTTGCCTGAAGCTATTACACAATTAAGGGTTTCCAATGTTTAGATTCATAACGCAATTTATGGGCCGTCACATTCAAACTGATTTTCTTTGAGATATATGTTGGTTCTTGAGGTTTAAATTTTGATACAAATTCCAAAATTGAACCCCTTTTCTTTTTGCCTGACGCTATTAAGCAATTATTGGTATCGTATGTTTAGATTAATAACGCAACTTATGGGACTTCACATTCAATTTGAATTTCTTTGAGGTATAAGTTTTGAAATAAATTCCAGAATTGCAACTTGCTTCTTGTTGCCTGAAGCTATTATGCAAGTAATGGTTTCGTATGTTCAGATTCATAACGCAAGTTATGGGTCGTCACATTCAATTTGAATTTCTTTGAGATATAAATTTTATTTCTTGAGGTATAAACTTCAAAACATATGCCTATAACCAAATTACATTCCTCCTGATGCCTGAAGCTATTACACAGGGAATGGTTTCTAGTGTTTAGACTCATAACGCAAGTTATGGGTTGTTACATTCAGGTTTGAATCTCTTTGGGATATATGATAAATCTTGAGGTATTAATTTCAAACTTTTTGCTCCGAATCTAATAACTTTCTTTTTGTTGCCTGAAGCTATTACACAAGAAATGATTTCGAATGTTTAGATTCATAACGCAAGTTATGGGTCGTCACATTCAGTTTGAATTGCTTTGAGATAAATATTTAAATTCTTGAGTTATAAATTTCAAAACATATGACTAAAGTCAAATTACTTTCCTCCTGTTGTCTGAAGCTATTACACAAGTAATGTTTTCTAGTTTTTAGACTCATAACGCAAGTTATGGGTTGTCACACTCAGTTTTGAATATCTTTGAGATATATGTTAAATCTTGGGGTATTAATTTCAAACTATTTGCCCCAAATCTAATAACTTTCTTTTTGTTGCCTGAGGCTATTACACAAGTAAGTGTTTCAACTGTTTAGATTCATAACGCAAATTATGGGTCGTCACATTCAAGTTGGTTTTCTTTGAGATATATGTCGGTTCTTGGGGTATAAATTTCGAAATAAATTCCAAAATTGAATCTTTCTTCTTGTTGCCTGAAGCTATTACAAAAGTATTGGTTTCAAATGTTTAGATTCTTAACGCTAGTTATGGGTTGTCATATTCAATTTGTATTTCTTTGAGTTAAATGCTAAACATTGAGGTATAAATTTTAAAACATATGCTTAAAAACAAATTACTTTCCTCCTGTTGCCCCAAGCTATTACACGAGTAATTGGTTCTAGTGTTTAGACTCATAACGCAAGTTATGGGTCGTCGCATTCAAATTGGTTGTCTGTGAGATATATGTTGGTTCTTGAGGTAGAAATTTCGAAATAAATTCCAAAATTGAATTTTTCTTCTTGTTGCCTGAAGCTATTACGCAAGTAATGGTATCGTATGTTTAGATTTATACCGCGACTTATGGGACGTCACATTCAATTTGAATTTCTTTGAGATAAATATTTAAATTCTTTAGGTAAAAATTTCAAAACATATGCCTAAAGTCAAATTACTTTCCTCCTATTGTCTGAAGCTAATACACAAGTAATGGTAAGTATGCCTAAAGCCAAATTACTTTCTTCCTGTTGTCTGAAGCTATTACACAAGTAATGGTTTCTAGTGTTTAGACCCATAACGCAATTTATGGGTCGTCACATTCAACTTGAATTTCTTTGAGATATATATTTTAATTCTTGAGGTATAAACTTCAAAACATATGCCTATAACCAAATTACAATCCTCCTGATGCCTGAAGCTATGACACAGGGAATGGTTTCTAGTGTTTAGATTCATAACGCAAGTTATGGGCCGTCACATTCAATTTGAATTTCTTTGAGATATATATTTTAATTCTTGAGGTATAAACTTCAAAACATAAGCCTATAACCAAATTAAATTCCTCCTGATGCCTGAAGCTATTACACAGGGAATGGTTTCTGGTGTTTAGACTCATAACGCAAGTTATGGGTTGTTACATTCAGGTTTGAATCTCTTTGGAATATATGATATATCTTGAGGTATTAATTTCAAACTTTTTGCTCCGAATCTAATAACTTTCTTTTTGTTGCC
This sequence comes from Convolutriloba macropyga, assembly GCF_964194025.1. Lineage (NCBI taxonomy): Eukaryota > Metazoa > Xenacoelomorpha > Acoela > Convolutidae > Convolutriloba > Convolutriloba macropyga. The sequence goes on from NC_134472.1 coordinate 42,103,386, forward strand.
TGAAGCTATTACACAAGAAATGATTTCGAATGTTTAGATTCATAACGCAAGTTATGGGTCGTCACATTCAATTTGAATATCTTTGAGATATATATTTTAATTCTTCAGGTATAAATTTCAAAACATATGCCTATAATCAAATTACTTTCCTCCTGTTGCCTGAAGATATTACACAAGTAATGGTTCCAAGTGTTTAGACTCATAACGCAAGTTATGAGTTGTCACATTCAGGTTTGAATACCTTTGGGATATTTGTTAAATCTTGAGGTTTTGATTTCAAACTATATGCCCCGAATCTAATAACTTTCTTTTTGTTGCCTGAAGATGTTACCCAAGTAATGATTTCGAATGTTTAGATTCATAACGCAAGTTATGGGTCCTCCATTCAAATTGGTTTTCGTTGAGATATATGTTGGATACAAGTAATGGTATCGTATGTTTAGATTTATAACGCAACTATGGGACGTCACATTCAATTTGAATTTCTTTGAGATAAATATTTTAATTCTTGAGGTATAATATTCAAAACATATGCCTAAAGTCAAATTACTTTCCTCCTGTTGTCTGAATCTATTACACAAGTAATGGTTTCTAGTGTTTAGACTCATAACGCAAGTTATGGGTCGACACATTCAAATTGGTTTTCTGTGAGGTATATGTTGGATCTTGAGGTAAAAATTTCGAAATAAATTCAAAAATTGAATCCCTCTTCTTGTTGCCTGACGCTATCACGCAAGTAATGGTATCGTATGTTTAGATTTATAACGCAACTTATGGGACGTCACATTCAATTTGAATCTCTTTGAGATAATTATTTTAATTCTTGAGGTATAAATTTCAAAACATATGCCTAAAGTCAAATTACTTTCCTCCTGTTGTCTGAATCTATTACACAAGTAATGGTTTCTAGTGTTTAGACTCATAACGCAAGTTATGGGTCGTCACATTCAAATTGGTTTTCTGTGAGATATATGTTGGATCTTGAGGTAAAAATTTCGAAATAAATTCCAAAATTGAATCCCTCTTCTTGTTGCCTGACGCTATTACGCAAGTAATGGTATCGTATTTTTCGATTTATAACGCAAGTTATGGGTCGTCACTTTCAATTTGAATTTCTTTTAGATATATATTTTAATTCTTCAGGTATAAATTTCAAAACATATGCCTATAATCAAATTACTTTCCTCCTGTTGCCTGAAGATATTACACAAGTAATGGTTCCAAGTGTTTAGACTCATAACGCAAGTTATGAGTTGTCACATTCAGGTTTGAATACCTTTGGGATATTTGTTAAATCTTGAGGTTTTGATTTCAAACTATTTGCCCCAAATCTAATAACTTTCTTTTTGTTGCCTGAAGCTATTACACAACTAAGATTTTCCAATGTTTAGATTCATAACGCAAATTATGAGCCGTCACATTCAAATTGATTTTCTTTGAGATATATGTTGGTTCATGAGGTATAAATTTTGATACAAATTCCAAAATTGAACCCCTCGTCTTGTTGCCTGGCGCTATTACGCAATTATTGATATCGTATGTTTAGATTAATAACGCAACTTATGGGACTTCACATTCAATTTGAATTTCATTGAGATAAATATTTTAATTCTTGAGGCATAAATTTCAAAACATAAGCCTAAAGTCAAATTACTTTCCTCCTGTTGCCTGAAGATATTACACAAGTAATGGTTCCAAGTGTTTAGACTCATAACGCAAGTTATGGGTTGTTACATTCAGGTCTGAATCTCTTTGGGATATATGTTAAATCTTGAGCTTTTTTTTCAAACTATTTGCCCCAAATCTAATAACTTTCTTTTTGTTGCCTGAAGCTATTACACAACTAAGGTTTTCCAATGTTTAGATTCATAACGCAAATTATGGGCCGTCAAATTCAAATTGATTTTCTTTGAGATATATGTTGGTTCATGAGGTATAAATTTTGATACAAATTCCAAAATTGAACCCCTCGTCTTGTTGCCTGACGCTATCACGCAAGTAATGGTATCGTATGTTTAGATTTATAACGCAACTTATGGGACGTCACATTCAATTTGAATCTCTTTGAGATAATTATTTTGATTCTTGAGGTATAAATTTCAAAACATATGCCTAAAGTCAAATTACTTTCCTCCTGTTGTCTGAATTTATTACACAAGTAATGGTTTCTAGTGTTTAGACTCATAACGCAAGTTATGGGTCGTCACATTCAAATTGGTTTTCTGTGAGATATATGTTGGATCTTGAGGTAAAAATTTCGAAATAAATTCCAAAATTGAATCCCTCTTCTTGTTGCCTGACGCTATTACGCAAGTAATGGTATCGTATTTTTCGATTTATAACGCAAGTTATGGGTCGTCACTTTCAATTTGAATTTCTTTTAGATATATATTTTAATTCTTCAGGTATAAATTTCAAAACATATGCCTATAATCAAATTACTTTCCTCCTGTTGCCTGAAGATATTACACAAGTAATGGCTCCAAGTGTTTAGACTCATAACGCAAGTTATGGGTTGTTACATTCAGGTTTGAATCTCTTTGGGATATATGTTAAATCTTGAGCTTTTTTTTTCAAACTATTTGCCCCAAATCTAATAACTTTCTTTTTGTTGCCTGAAGCTATTACACAACTAAGGTTTTCCAATGTTTAGATTCATAACGCAAATTATGGGCCGTCACATTCAAATTGATTTTCTTTGAGATATATGTTGGTTCATGAGGTATAAATTTTGATACAAATTCCAAAATTGAATCCCTCGTCTTGTTGCCTGACGCTATCACGCAAGTAATGGTATCGTATGTTTAGATTTATAACGCAACTTACGGGACGTCACATTCAATTTGAATCTCTTTGAGATAATTATTTTAATTCTTGAGGTATAAATTTCAAAACATATGCCTAAAGTCAAATTACTTTCCTCCTGTTGTCTGAATCTATTACACAAGTAATGGTTTCTAGTGTTTAGACACATAACGCAAGTTATGGGTCGTCACATTCAAATTGGTTTTCTGTGAGATATATGTTGGATCTTGAGGTAAAAATTTCGAAATAAATTCCAAAATTGAATCCCTCTTCTTGTTGCCTGACGCTATTACACAAGTAATGGTATCGTATTTTTCGATTTATAACGCAAGTTATTGGTCGTCACTTTCAATTTGAATTTCTTTTAGATATATATTTTAATTCTTCAGGTATAAATTTCAAAACATATGCCTATAATCAAATTACTTTCCTCCTGTTGCCTGAAGATATTACACAAGTAATGGTTCCAAGTGTTTAGACTCATAACGCAAGTTATGGGTTGTTACATTCAGGTTTGAATCTCTTTGGGATATATGTTAAATCTTGAGCTTTTTTTTTCAAACTATTTGCCCCAAATCTAATAACTTTCTTTTTGTTGCCTGAAGCTATTACACAACTAAGGTTTTCCAATGTTTAGATTCATAACGCAAATTATGGGCCGTCACATTCAACTTGATTTTCTTTGAGATATATGTTGGTTCATGAGGTATAAATTTTGATACAAATTCCAAAATTGAACCCCTCGTCTTGTTGCCTGACGCTATCACGCAAGTAATGGTATCGTATGTTTAGATTTATAACGCAACTTATGGGACGTCACATTCAATTTGAATCTCTTTGAGATAATTATTTTAATTCTTGAGGTATAAATTTCAAAACATATGCCTAAAGTCAAATTACTTTCCTCCTGTTGTCTGAATCTATTACACAAGTAATGGTTTCTAGTGTTTAGACTCATAACGCAAGTTATGGGTCGTCACATTCAAATTGGTTTTCTGTGAGATATATGTTGGATCTTGAGGTAAAAATTTCGAAATAAATTCCAAAATTGAATCCCTCTTCTTGTTGCTTGACGCTATTACGCAAGTAATGGTATCGTATTTTTCGATTTATAACGCAAGTTATGGGTCGTCACTTTCAATTTGAATTTCTTTTAGATATATATTTTAATTCTTCAGGTATAAATTTCAAAACATATGCCTATTAACAAATTACTTTCCTCCTGTTGCCTGAAGATATTACACAAGTAATGGTTCCAAGTGTTTAGACTCATAACGCAAGTTATGGGTTGTTACATTCAGGTTTGAATCTCTTTGGGATATATGTTAAATCTTGAGCTTTTTTTTTCAAACTATTTGCCCCAAATCTAATAACTTTCTTTTTGTTGCCTGAAGCTATTACACAACTAAGGTTTTCCAATGTTTAGTTTCATAACGCAAATTATGGTCCGTCACATTCAAATTGATTTTCTTTGAAATATATGTTGGTTCATGAGGTATAAATTTTGATACAAATTCCAAAATTGAACCCCTCGTCTTGTTGCCTGACGCTATTACGCAATTATTGATATCGTATGTTTAGATTAATAACGCAACTTATGGGACTTCACATTCAATTTGAATTTCATTGAGATAAATATTTTAATTCTTGAGGCATAAATTTCAAAACATATGCCTAGATTCAAATTACTTTCCTCCTGTTGTCTGAATCTATTACACAAGTAAAGGTTTCTAGTGTTTAGACTCATAACGCAAGTTATGGGTCGTCACATTCAAATTGGTTTTCTGTGAGATATATGTTGGATCTTGAGGTAAAAATTTCGAAATAAATTCAAAAATTGAATCCCTCTTCTTCTTGCCTGACGCTATCACGCAAGTAATGGTATCGTATGTTTAGATTTATAACGCAACTTATGGGACGTCACATTCAATTTGAATTTCTTTGAGATAATTATTTTAATTCTTGAGGTATAAATTTCAGAACATATGCCTAAAGTCAAATTACTTTCCTCCTGTTGTCTGAATCTATTACACAAGTAATGGTTTCTAGTGTTTAGACTCATAACGCACGTTATGGGTCGTCACATTCAAATTGGTTTTCTGTGAGATATATGTTGGATCTTGAGGTAAAAATTTCGAAAAAAATTCCAAAATTTAATCCCTCTTCTTGTTGCCTGACGCTATCACGCAAGTAATGGTATCGTATGCTTAGATTTATAACGCAACTTATGGGACGTCACATTCAATTTGAATTTCTTCGAGAAAATTATTTTAATTCTTGAGGTATAAATTTCAAAACATATGCCTAAAGTCAAATTACTTTCCTCCTATTGTCTGAATCTATTACACAAGTAAAGGTTTCGAGTGTTTAGACTCATAACGCAAGTTATGGGTCGTCACATTCAAATTGGTTTTCTGTGAGACATATGTTGGATCTTGAGGTAAAAATTTCGAAAAAAATTCCAAAATTTAATTCCTCTTCTGGTTGCCTGACGCTATCACGCAAGTAATGGTATCGTATGTTTAGATTAATAACGCAACTTATGGGACTTCACATTCAATTTGAATTTCATTGAGATAAATATTTTAATTCTTGAGGCATAAATTTCAAAACATATGCCTAGATTCAAATTACTTTCCTCCTGTTGTCTGAATCTATTACACAAGTAAAGGTTTCTAATGTTTAGACTCACAACGCAAGTTATGGGTCGTCACATTCAAATTGGTTTTCTGTGAGATATATGTTGGATCTTGAGGTAAAAATTTCGAAATAAATTCAAAAAATGAATCCCTCTTCTTCTTGCCTGACGCTATCACGCAAGTAATGGTATCGTATGTTTAGATTTATAACGCAACTTATGGGACGTCACATTCAATTTGAATTTCTTTGAGATAATTATTTTAATTCTTGAGGTATAAATTTCAGAACATATGCCTAAAGTCAAATTAATTTCCTCCTGTTGTCTGAATCTATTACACAAGTAAAGGTTTCTAGTGTTTAGACTCATAACGCAAGTTATGGGTCGTCACATTCAAATTGGTTTTCTGTGAGATATATGTTGGATCTTGAGGTAAAAATTTCGAAAAAAAATTCCAAAATTTAATTCCTCTTCTTGTTGCCTGACGCTATCACGCAAGTAATGGTATCGTATGTTTAGATTAATAACGCAACTTATGGGACTTCACATTCAATTTGAATTTCATTGAGATAAATATTTTAATTCTTGAGGCATAAATTTCAAAACATATGCCTAGATTCAAATTACTTTCCTCCTGTTGTCTGAATCTATTACACAAGTAAAGGTTTCTAATGTTTAGACTCATAACGCAAGTTATGGGTCGTCACATTCAAATTGGTTTTCTGTGAGATATATGTTGGATCTTGAGGTAAAAATTTCGAAAAAAATTCCAAAATTTAATCCCTCTTCTTGTTGCCTGACGCTATCACGCAAGTAATGGTATCGTATGTTTAGATTAATAACGCAACTTATGGGACTTCACATTCAATTTGAATTTCATTGAGATAAACATTTTAATTCTTGAGGCATAAATTTCAAAACATACGCCTAAAGTCAAATTACTTTCCTCCTGCTGTCTGAAGCTATTACACAAATAATGGTTTCTAGTGTTTAGACTCATAACGCACGTTATGGGTCGTCACATTCAAATTGGTTTTCTGTGAGATATATGTTGGATCTTGAGGTAAAAATTTCGAAAAAAATTCCAAAATTTAATCCCTCTTCTTCTTGCCTGATGCTATCACGCAAGTAATGGTATCGTATGTTTAGATTTATAACGCAACTTATGGGACGTCACATTCAATTTGAATTTCTTTGAGATAATTATTTTAATTCTTGAGGTATAAATTTCAGAACATATGCCTAAAGTCAAATTAATTTCCTCCTGTTGTCTGAATCTATTACACAAGTAAAGGTTTCTAGTGTTTAGACTCATAACGCAAGTTATGGGTCGTCACATTCAAATTGGTTTTCTGTGAGATATATGTTGGATCTTGAGGTAAAAATTTCGAAAAAAATTCCAAAATTTAATTCCTCTTCTTGTTGCCTGACGCTATCACGCAAGTAATGGTATCGTATGTTTAGATTAATAACGCAACTTATGGGACTTCACATTCAATTTGAATTTCATTGAGATAAATATTTTAATTCTTGAGGCATAAATTTCAAAACATATGCCTAGATTCAAATTACTTTCCTCCTGTTGTCTGAATCTATTACACAAGTAAAGGTTTCTAATGTTTAGACTCATAACGCAAGTTATGGGTCGTCACATTCAAATTGGTTTTCTGTGAGATATATGTTGGATCTTGAGGTAAAAATTTCGAAAAAAATTCCAAAATTTAATCCCTCTTCTTGTTGCCTGACGCTATCACGCAAGTAATGGTATCGTATGTTTAGATTAATAACGCAACTTATGGGACTTCACATTCAATTTGAATTTCATTGAGATAAACATTTTAATTCTTGAGGCATAAATTTCAAAACATACGCCTAAAGTCAAATTACTTTCCTCCTGCTGTCTGAAGCTATTACACAAATAATGGTTTCTAGTGTTTAGACTCATAACGCACGTTATGGGTCGTCACATTCAAATTGGTTTTCTGTGAGATATATGTTGGATCTTGAGGTAAAAATTTCGAAAAAAATTCCAAAATTTAATCCCTCTTCTTGTTGCCTGACGCTATCACGCAAGTAATGGTATCGTATGCTTAGATTTATAACGCAACTTATGGGACGTCACATTCAATTTGAATTTCTTCGAGATAATTATTTTAATTCTTGAGGTATAAATTTCAAAACATATGCCTAAAGTCAAATTACTTTCCTCCTGTTGTCTGAATCTATTACACAAGTAAAGGTTTCGAGTGTTTAGACTCATAACGCAAGTTATGGGTCGTCACATTCAAATTGGTTTTCTGTGAGACATATGTTGGATCTTGAGGTAAAAATTTCGAAAAAAATTCCAAAATTTAATTCCTCTTCTTGTTGCCTGACGCTATCACGCAAGTAATGGTATCGTATGTTTAGATTAATAACGCAAATTATGGGACTTCACATTCAATTTGAATTTCATTGAGATAAATATTTTAATTCTTGAGGCATAAATTTCAAAACATATGCCTAGATTCAAATTACTTTCCTCCTGTTGTCTGAATCTATTACACAAGTAAAGGTTTCTAATGTTTAGACTCATAACGCAAGTTATGGGTCGTCACATTCAAATTGGTTTTCTGTGAGATATATGTTGGATCTTGAGGTAAAAATTTCGAAATAAATTCAAAAAATGAATCCCTCTTCTTCTTGCCTGACGCTATCACGCAAGTAATGGTATCGTATGTTTAGATTTATAACGCAACTTATGGGACGTCACATTCAATTTGAATTTCTTTGAGATAATTATTTTAATTCTTGAGGTATAAATTTCAGAACATATGCCTAAAGTCAAATTACTTTCCTCCTGTTGTCTGAATCTATTACACAAGTAAAGGTTTCTAGTGTTTAGACTCATAACGCAAGTTATGGGTCGTCACATTCAAATTGGTTTTCTGTGAGATATATGTTGGATCTTGAGGTAAAAATTTCGAAAAAAATTCCAAAATTTAATTCCTCTTCTTGTTGCCTGACGCTATCACGCAAGTCATGGTATCGTATGTTTAGATTAATAACGCAAATTATGGGACTTCACATTCAATTTGAATTTCATTGAGATAAATATTTTGATTCTTGAGGCATAAATTTCAAAACATATGCCTAGATTCAAATTACTTTCCTCCTGTTGTCTGAATCTATTACACAAGTAAAGGTTTCTAATGTTTAGACTCATAACGCAAGTTATGGGTCGTCACATTCAAATTGGTTTTCTGTGAGATATATGTTGGATCTTGAGGTAAAAATTTCGAAATAAATTCAAAAATTGAATCCCTCTTCTTCTTGCCTGACGCTATCACGCAAGTAATGGTATCGTATGTTTAGATTTATAACGCAACTTATGGGACGTCACATTCAATTTGAATTTCTTTGAGATAATTGTTTTAATTCTTGAGGTATAAATTTCAGAACATATGCCTAAAGTCAAATTACTTTCCTCCTGTTGTCTGAATCTATTACACAAGTAATGGTTTCTAGTGTTTAGACTCATAACGCAAGTTATGGGTCGTCACATTCAAATTGGTTTTCTGTGAGATATATGTTGGATCTTGAGGTAAAAATTTCGAAAAAAATTCCAAAATTTAATCCCTCTTCTTGTTGCCTGACGCTATCACGCAAGTAATGGTATCGTATGTTTAGATTTATAACGCAACTTATGGGACATCACATTCAATTTGAATTTCTTTGAGATAATTATTTTAATTCTTGAGGTATAAATTTCAAAACATATGACTAAAGTCAAATTACTTTCCTCCTGTTGTCTGAATCTATTACACAAGTAATTGTTTCTAGTGTTTAGACTCATAACGCAAGTTATGGGTCGTCACATTCAAATTGGTTTTCTGTGAGATTTATGTTGGATCTTGAGGTAGAAATTTCGAAAAAAAATTCCAAAATTTAATCCCTCTTCTTGTTGCCTGACGCTATCACGCAAGTAATGGTATCGTATGTTTAGATTTATAACGCAACTTATGGGACGTCACATTCAATTTGAATTTCATTGAGATAATTATTTTAATTCTTGAGGTATAAATTTCAAAACATATGCCTAAAGTCAAATTACTTTCTTTCTGTTGCCTGAAGCTATTACACAAGTAATGTTTGCTAGTATTTAGACTCATAACGCAAGTTATGGGTCGTCACATTCAAATTGGTTTTCTGTGAGATATATATTGGATCTCGAGGTAAAAATTTCGAAATAAATTCCAAAATTGAATCCCTCTTCTTGTTGCCTGACGCTATAACGCAAGTAATGGTATCGTATGGTTAGATTTATAACGCAACTTATGGGACGTCACATTCAATTTGAATTTTTTTGAGATAAATATTTTAATTCTTGAGGTATAAATTTCAAAACATATGCCTATAGTCAAATTATTTTCCTCCTGTTGTCTGAATCTATTACACAAGTAATGTTTTTTAGTGTTTAGAATCATAACGCAAGTTATGGGTCGTCACAATCAAATTGGTTTTCTGTGAGATATATGTTGGATCTTGAGGTAAAAATTTTGAAATAAATTCCAAAAATGAATCACTCTCCTTGTTGTCTGACGCTATTATGCAAGTAATGGTATCGTATGTTTAGATTTATAGCGCAACTTATGGGACGTCACATTCAATTTGAATTTTTTTGAGATAAATAATTTAATTCTTGAGGTATAAATTTCACAACATATGCCTAAAGTCAAATTACTTTCCTCTGTTGTCTGAAGCTATTACACAAGTAATGGTTTTTAGTGTTTAGACTCGTAACGCAAGTAATGGGTCGTCACATTCAAATTGGTTTTCCGTGAGATATATGTTGAATCTTGAGGTATAAATTTCGAAATGAACTCCAAAATTGAATTTTTCTTCTTGTTGCCTGAAGCTATTACACAAGTAAGGGTTTCGAATGTTTAGATTCATAACGTAAATTAAGGGTCATCACATTCAAATTGATTTTCTTTGAGATATATGTTGGTTCTTGAGGTACAAATTTTGATACAAATTCCAAAATTGAATCCCTCTTCTTGTTGCCTGACGCTATTACGCAATTATTGGTATCGTATGTTTAGATTAATAACGCAACTTAATGGACTTCATATTCAATTTGCATTTCTTTGAGATAAATATTTTAATTCTTGAGGTAAAAATTTCAAAACATACGCCTAAAGTCAAACTACTTTCCTCCTGTTGTCTGAAGTTATTACATAAGTAATGGTTTCTAGTGTTTAGACTCATAACGCACGTTATGGGTCGTCACATTCAAATTGGTTTTCTGTGAGATATATGTTGGTTCTTGAGGTATAAATTTCGAAATAAATTCCTAAATTTAATTTTTCTTCTTGTTGCCTTAAGCTATTACGCAAAAAATGTTTTCGTATGTTTAGATTCATAACGCAAGTTATGGGTTGTCACATTCAATTTGAATTTCTTTGAGATACATATTTTCATTCTTGAGGTATTAATTTCAAACTATTTGCCCCAAATCTAATAACTTCATTTTTGTTGCCTGAAGCTATTACACAAGTAAGGGTTTGAATGTTTACATTCATAACGCAAAATATGGGTCGTCATACTAATATTGGTTTTCTTTGAGATATATGTTGGTTCTTGAGTTATATGGGTCGTCACATTCAAATTGGTTTTCTGTGAGATATATGTTGGTTCTTGAGGTATAAATTTCGAAATAAATTCCTAAATTTAATTTTTCTTCTTGTTGCCTTAAGCTATTAGGCAAAAAATGTTTTCGTATGTTTAGATTCATAACGCAAGTTATGGGTTGTCACATTCAATTGGCATTTCTTTGAGATAAATATTTTAATTCTTGAGGTATAAATTTCAAAACATACGCCTAAAGTCAAACTACTTTCCTCCTGTTGTCTGAAGTTATTACATAAGTAATGGTTTCTAGTGTTTAGACTCATAACGCACGTTATGGGTCGTCACATTCAAATTGGTTTTCTGTGAGATATATGTTGGTTCTTGAGGTATAAATTTCGAAATAAATTCCTAAATTTAATTTTTCTTCTTGTTGCCTTAAGCTATTACGCAAAAAATGTTTTCGTATGTTTAGATTCATAACGCAAGTTATGGGTTGTCACATTCAATTTGAATTTCTTTGAGATACATATTTTAATTCTTGAGGTATTAATTTCAATTTATTTGCCCCAAATCTAATAACTTCATTTTTGTTGCCTGAAGCTATTACACAAGTAAGGGTTTGAATGTTTACATTCATAACGCAAAATATGGGTCGTCATACTCATATTGGTTTTCTTTCAGATATATGTTGGTTCTTGAGTTATAAATTTTGATACAAATTCCAAAATTGAACCCCCCTTCTTGTTGCCTGACGCTATTACGAAATTATTGGTATCGTATGTTTAGATTAATAACGCAACTTATGGGACTTCATATTCAATTTGAATTTCTTTGAGATAAATATTTTAATTCTTGAGGTATAAATTTCAAAATATACGCCTAAAGTCAAACTAATTTCCTCTTGTTGCCTGAAGCTATTACACAAGTAAGGGTTTCGAATGTTTAGATTCATAACGTAAATTAAGGGTCGTCACATTCAAAGTGGTTTTCTTTGAGATATATGTTGGTTCTTGAGGTATAAATTTTGATACAAATTCCAGAATTGAACCCCTCTTCTTGTTGCCTGACGCTACTACGAAATTATTGGTATCGTATGTTTAGATTGATAACGCAACTTATGGGACTTCATATTGTATTTGAATTTCTTTGAAATAAATATTTTAATTCTTGAGGTATAAATTTCAAAACATACGCCTAAAGTCAAACTACTTTCCTCCTGTTGACTGAAACTATTACATAAGTAATGGTTTCTAGTGTTTAGAATCATAACGCAAGTTATGGGTCGTCACATTCAAATTGGTTTTCTGTGAGATATATGTTGGTTCTTGAGGTATAAATTTCGAAATAAATTCCTAAATTGAATTTATCTTCTTGTCGCCTGAAGCTATTACGCAAGTAATGCTTTCGTATGTTTAGATTCATATCGCAAGTTATGGGTTGTCACATACAATTTGAATTTCTTTGAGATATATATTTTGATTCTTGAGGTATAAATTTCAAAACATATGCCTATAATCAAATTACTTTCCTCCTGTTGCCTGAAGCTATTACACAGGTAATGGTTTCTAGTATTTAGACTCATAACGCAAGTTATGGGTTGTCACATTCAGGTTTGAATCTCATTGGGATATATTTTTAATCTTGAGGTATGAATTTGAAACTATTTGCCCCAAATCTAATAACTTTCTTTTTGTTGCCTGAAGCTATTACACAAGTAAGGGTTTCGAATGTTTAGATTCATAACGCAAATTATGGGTCGTCACATTCAAGTTGATTTTCTTTGAGATATATGTTGGTTCTTGAGTTATAAACTTTGATACAAATTCCAAAAGTGAATCCCTCTTCTTGTTGCCTGACGCTATAACGCAAGTAATGGTATCGTATGTTTAGATTTATAACGAAACCTATGTGACGTCACATTCAATTTGAATTTTTTTGAGATAAATGTTTTAATTCTTGAGGTATAAATTTCAAAACATATGCCTAAAGTCAAATTACTTTCCTCCTGTTGTCTGGAGCTATTACACAAGTAATGGTTTCTAGTGTTTAGACTCATAACGCGAGTTTTGAGTTGTCACATCAGGTTTGAATCTCTTTGGGATATATTATAAAGCTTGAGGTATTAATTTGAAACTATTTGCGCCGAATCTAATATCTTTCTTTCTGTTGCCTGGCGATATTACCCAAGTAATGATTTCGAATGTTTAGATTCATAACGCAAGTTATGGGTTGTCACATTCAATTTGAATTTCTTTGAGATATATATTTCAATTCTTGAGGAATAAATTTCAAAATATAAGCCTATAATCAAATTATTTTCCTCCTGTTGCCTGAAGCTATTGCACAGGTAATGGTTTCTAGTGTTTTGACTCATAACTCAAGTTATGAGTTGTCACATTCAGGTTTGAATATCTTTGGGATATCTGTTAAATCTTGAGGTTTTAATTTCAAACTATTTGCCCCGATTCTAATAATTTTCTTTTTGTTGCCTGAAGCTATTACACAAGTAATGATTTCGAATGTTTAGACTCATAACTCAAGTTATGGGTCGTCCATTCAAATTGGTTTTCGTTGAGACATATGTTGGTTCTTAAGGTATAAATTTTGATACAAATTCCAAAATTGAATCCCACTTCTCGTTGCCTGACGCTATTACGCAAGTAATGGTATCGTATGTTTAGATTTATAACGCAACTCATGGGACGTCACATTCCATTTGAATTTCTTTGGGATAAATATTTTAATTCTTGAGGTATAAATTTCAAAACATTTGCCTAAAGTCAAATTACTTTCCTCCTGTTGTCTGAAGCTATTACACAAGTAATGGTTTCTAGTGTTTAGACTCATAACGCAAGTTATGGGTCGTCACATTCAAGTTGATTTTCTGTGAGATATATGTTGAATCTTGAGGTATAAATTTCGAAATAAATTCCAAAACTAAATCCCTCTTCTTGTTGCCTGACGCTACTATGCAATTAATGGTATCGTATGTTTACATTTATAACGCAACTTATGGGACATCACATTCAATTTGAATTTCTTTGTGATAAATATTTTAATTCTTGAGGTACAAAATTCAAAACATATGCCTAAAGTCAAATTACTTTCCTCCTGTTGTCTGAAGCTATTACACAAATAATGGTTTCTAGTGTTTAGACTCATAACGCAAGTTATGGGTCGTCACAGTCAAATTGGTTTTCTGTGAGATATATGTTGGATCTTGAGGTATAAATTTCGAAATCAATTCAAAATTTGAATTTTTCTTTTTGTTGCCTGAAGCTATTTTACAAGTAAGGGTTTCGAATGTTTAGATTCATAACGCAAATTAAGGGTCGTCACATTCAAATTGGTTTTCCTTGAGATAAATGTTGGTTCTTGAGGTATAAATTTTGATGAAAATTCGAAAATTGAACCCCTCGTCTGGTTGTCTGACACTATTACGCAATTATTGATATCGTATGTTTAGATTAATAACGCAACTTATGGAACTTCACATTCAATTTGAATTTCATTGAGATAAACATTTTAATTCTTGAGGCATAAATTTCAAAACATACGCCTAAAGTCAAATTACTTTCCTCCTGCTGTCTGAAGCTATTACACAAAGAATGGTTTCTAGTGTTTAGACTCATAACGCAAGTTATGGGCCGTCACATTCAAATTGGTTTTCTGTGAGATATATGTTGGATCTTGAGGTATAAATTTCGAAATCAATTCCAAAATTGAATTTTTCTTCTTGTTGCCTGAAGCTATTACAGAAGTAAGGGTTTCGAATGTTTAGATTCATAACGCAAATTAAGGGTTGTCACATTCAAATTGGTTTTCTTTGAGATATATGTTGGTTCTAGAGGTATAAATTTGATAAAAATTCCAAAATTGAACCCCTCCTCTTGTTGCCTGACGCTATTACGCAATTATTGATATCGTATGTTTAGATTAATAACGCAACTTATGGGACTTCACATTCAATTTGAATTTCATTGAGATAAATATTTTAATTCTTGAGGCATAAATTTCAAAACATACGCCTAAAGTCAAACTATTTTCCTCCTGTTGTCTGAAGCTATTACACAAGTAATGGTTTCATATGTTTAGACTCATAACGCAAGTTTTGGGTCGTCACATTCAAATTGGTTTTCTGTGAGATATATGTTGGATCTTGAGGTATAAAATTGAAAATCAATTCCAAAATTGAATTTTTCTTCCTGTTGCCTGAAGCTATTACACAAGTAAGGGTTTCGAATGTTTAGATTCATAACGCAAATTAAGGGTCGTCACATTCAAATTGGTTTTTCTTTGAGATATATGTTGGTTCTTGAGGTATAAATTTTGATAAAAATTCCAAAATCGAACCCCTCGTCTTGTTGCCTGACGCTATTACGCAATTATTGATATCGTATGTTTAGATTAATAACGCAACTTATGGGACTTCACATTCAATTTGAATTTCATTGAGATAAATATTTTAATTCTTGAGGCATAAATTTCAAAACATACGCCTAAAGTCAAACTATTTTCCTCCTGTTGTCTGAAGCTATTACACAAGTAATGGTTTCGTATGTTTATACTCATAACGCAAGTTATGGGTCGTCACATTCAAATTGGTTTTCTGTGAGATTTATGTTGGTTCTTGAGGTATAAATTTCGAAATAAAGTCCTAAATTGAAATTTCCTTCTTGTTGCCTGAAGCTATTACGCAAATATTGGTTTCGTATGTTTAGATTCATAAGGCAAGTTATGGGTTGTCACATTCAATTTGAATTTCTTTGAGTTAAATATTTTAATTCTTGAGGTATAAATTTCAAAACATATGCCTATTATCAAATTACTTTCCTCCTGTTGCCTGAAGCTATTACACAGGTAATGGTTTCTAGTAATTAGACTCAAGTTATGGGTTGTCACATTCAGGTTTGTATCTCTTTGGGATATATGTTAAATATTGAGGTATTAATTTCAAACTAGTTGCCCCAATTCTAATAACTTTATTTTTGTTGCCTGAAGCTATTACACAGGTAAGGGCTTCGAACGTTTAGATTCATAACGCAAATTATGGGTCGTCACACTCAAATTGGTTTTTTTGAGACATATGTTGGTTCTTGAGTTATAAATTTTGATACAAATTCCAAAATTGAATCCCTGTTCTTGTTGCCTCACGCTATTACGCAATTAATGCTATCGTATGTTTAGATTAATAACGCTAGTTATGGGTCGTCACAATCAATTTGAATTTCTTTGAGATAAATGCTAAGCTTCGAAGTATAAATTTCAAAACATATGCCTAATATCAAATTACTTTCCTCCTGTTGCCCGAAGCTATTACTTGAGTAATTGTTTCTAGTGTTTAGACTCATAACGCAAGGTATGGTTCGTCACATTCAAATTGGTTTTCTGTGATATATATGTTGCTTCTTGACGTATAAATTTCGAAATAAATTCCAAAATTCAATCTTCTTGTTCCCTGAAGCTATTACGCAAGTAATGGTTTCGTATGTTTAGATTCATAACGCAAGTTATGGGTCGTCACATTCAATTTGAATTTCTTGGAGTTATATATTTTAATTCCTGAGGTATAAATTTCAAAACATATGCCTATCAAATTAACAAATCTAATCAAATACTTTCCTCCTGTTGCCTGAAGCTATTACACAGGTAAGGGTTTCTAGTGTTTAGACTCATAAATCAAGCTATGAGTTGTCACATTCAGGTTTGAATCTCTTTGGGATATATGTTGAGTCTTGAGGTATTAATTTCAAACTATTTGCCCAAAATCTAATAACGTTCTTTTTGTTGCGTGAAGCTATTACTTATGTAAAGATTTCGAATGTTTAGATTCATAACGCAAGTTATGGGTCGTCCATTCAAATTGGTTTTCTTCGAGATATATGTTGGTTCTTGAGGTATAAATTTTGATACAAATTCCAAAGTTGAATACTTCTTCTTGTTGCCTGACGCTATTACGCAATTAATGGTATCAAATGTTTAGTTTAATAACGCAATTTATGGGACGTCACATTCAATTTGAATTTCTTTGAGATAAATATTTTAATTCTTGAGGTATAAATTTCAAAACATATGCCTATAATCAGATTACTTTTCTCCTGCTGCTTGAAGCTATTACACAGGTAGTGGTTTCGAATGTTTAGATTCATAACGCAAATTATGGGTCGTCACACTCAAACTGGTTTTTTTTGAGATATATATTGGTTCTTGAGTTATAAATTTTGTTACAAATTCAAAAATTGAATCCCTGTTCTTGTTGCCTGACGCTATTACGCAACTAATGCTATCGTATGTTTAGATTAATAACGCTAGTTATGGGTCGTCACAAACAATTTGAATTTCTTGGAGATATATATTTTAACTCTTGAGGTAAAAATTTCAAAACGTATGCCTAAAACCAAATTACTTTCCTCTTGTTGCCCGAAACTATTACTTGAGTAATTGTTTCTAGTGTTTAGTCTCATAACGCAAGGTATGGTTCGTCACATTCAAATTGGTTTTCTATGATATATATTTTGGTTCTTGAGGTATAAATTTCGAAATAAATTCCAAAATTCCATGTTTCTTCTTGTTCCCTGAAGCTATTACGCAAGTAATGGTTTCGTATGTTTAGATTCATAAAGCAAGTTATGGGTCGTCACATTCAATTTGAATTTCTTGGAGATATATACTTTAATTCTTGAGGTATAAATTTCAAAAAATATGCCTATAATCAAATTACTTTCCTCCTGTTGCCTGAAGCAATTACACAGGTAAGGGTTTCTAGTTTTTAGACTCATAACGCAAGATATGGGTTGTCACATTCAGGTTTGAATCTCTTTGGGATATATGTTAAGTCTTGAGGTATTAATTTCAAACTATTTGCCCCAAATCTAGTTTTGTTCTTTTTGTTGCGTGAGGCTATTTCACAAGTAAAGATTTCGAATGTTTAGATTCATAACGCAAAATATGGGTCGTCACATTCAAATTGGTTTCCTTTGAGATATATGTTGGTTCTTGAGGTATAAATTTTGATACAAATTTTAAACTGAATCCTTCTTCTTGTTGCCCGACGCTATTACGCAAGTAATGGTATCATATGTTTAGTTCAATAACGCAATTTATCGGAAGTCACATTCAATTGGAATTTCTTTGAGATAAATAATTTAATTCTTGAGGTATAAATTTTAAAACATATGCCTTAAGTCAAATTATTTTCCTGCTGTTGCCTGAAGCTAATACACAAGTAATGGTTTCTAGTGTTTAGACTCATAACGCAAATTATGGGTCGTCACATTCAAATTGGTTTTCTTTGAGATATATGTTGGTTCTTCAGGTATAAATTTCGAAAAAATTCCAAAATTGAATCTTTCTTCTTGTTGCCTGAAACTATTACACAAGTAATGGTTTCAAATGTTCAGATTCATAACGCTAGTTATGGGTCAGTAGTGGATAAAACGGGGCTTCCAGCCACCAGCCAACTTGATCCATTCACCCTCGTAAAACTCGGGGAAATGAACCAAGCCGTCTGCTAACTGGAAGCCCGTTTTATCCACTACTGTAGGCAGTCTTATAAATATTACTTTATTTCCATTTGTTTTATCCACTATAATTCCCTCTACACTCACACAAAATCTATCATTTCTTGTCTCATTTAGTGCAATCTACTAGTACAGAGTTAAGCTTGCAATTGTCCATTATCAGACGGATAGTTTGGGTTCTATCCCCATTAACTCCGGTAGACGTATCCCAGATACTAGTGTAACTAGAGAGACCGTGTAAAAAGCACGTAAGCCAACTTGCGAAAAAAACTTGAACAAAAGAAGAAAACCTGAACAACACTTGAAAAAAATATTAAATAATAAAAATTTTCATATGTTCCCTAACCAATATTTAATCATTCTAAAACTAAAACTTTCTGTCTCACTTGGCGTATTGGTTAAACCATCGAGTCGAGTTAAGTTGCTTTAGCAAATCGAAGGTTTGCGGTTCCTTCCTCACTGTCTCCAGTGAACGTCCCCCGACTTTGATGAATTGATATGAAATTAAGTGAGATAAAAAAAACCAAATTCACAGTTCTTAAAAAAGGATGATCCCTGCTGTGAGACTGTAAATGAGACACACTGTGATGGGTGGAAACACAGTCATTAGTGTTTTTCGGTGTAACAAGCACGTAAAACCCACTTGCGAAAATTGGTGAAGCCACATCGTGGATAATCTGCACAAAAACCAGCTTAACTCTTTTATAAGTTCCAAATTTTGCTAATATTTATATAAAATAAGTCTACTTGTGCTTATCTTATACACCAAGAGCAGAATCCCCGGCTTCGCAGATCCGTGAAACCGCTTCGCGAATATTATAAATATAAACATGCTCTCTGAATTGATTTCTAGTATTACAGAATCTATATCTATTAAGATAGATGCATAATCTACATCTTCCATTTCTAAACCTAAAGAAAGAAATATGCTTGTATACTTTACACATATTACACTCTAGATATTGATTCGGATTAGCATAATGGTCACCCAAATGTTTAATATAATCTTTTACTTTAACTATATCTTTGCATATATAACAACAATATTCTAACTCTTTGCAATCATTACACCATTCTTTCCAATGCTTATTTTTACACTTATCACACTTCATTTTTCACTTTCGAAAAATTATTTTTTCCGAAATTTTTTCTAATAAAATACACCATGTCGCACTCAACTAACAGTAATGTAAACTTCTGCGATGCTTTATCGTTTGAAACAAAGAAAGGATTATACAGGCATCAATCAAATGATTCTAAGCATAAAGAATTGTTAGAGAAAATGTTTGGCTCTGATGATGAAGCCCCAATCGATATTAAACCCAAAGATGAAAGGGTGGTACCTGAAAACATGGAGAAAGTGTATGACTCAGAAGAAAAATATAACTTCCTCAGACCTAAGCCCCAAACTGAGAGTGTACCTAAAACTATGAGTAAGCCTCAAACTGAGAGTATACCTAAAGATAACACCAAATATTTTATTAAAACTAAAGCCATCACTAAATCTAAAACTAAAACTGAAGATAATATCTACAGAAGAATTAAGTATGAATCTAAAGATTGTCATGCAGATTTTAAAAACAAAATAGCCTTAACTACTCATTCATATAGTCATAATCGTAAGTATCTAGAAAACACAGAATACTTTGAAATAAACTCTAGCCAGAACATGAAATAATTTTATATTACTGATAAAGCCGGAAATTACATTGGAGATTGTGATACCTGATGGTATATTTATTCATTTTATTTAATCATTGCAGTAAAATTTATTTGATGCCTTAAATTAGTTCAATTACTTTCACCTTCATTAATTTGTTCAATTTGTTTACCTTATGATTTCATTCCGTTGTCTGATAGTTTCCCGCTTCGTGATCAGACATGTCTGATCACGTATTCACGTTGTGCCCAAGTGGCTCCAATCTGTTTAATTCATTCCTCTTAATTTATGCAACTCAATTCAGTCTGCAAAACTGTCTCTTGTTCTCCCGCTCCGCAAGTAAGCGAAACAAAAGTTAAAGTAGATCTCGCTCCGCGAATCACTCATAAACATTCTGCCTGCATACTCGCAACGCGAATCACAACAGCAAAATAATAAAGTACGACATGGCGCAGTCAGCTACGAAAAGAACACCTCTTGGAATCGACCCTTTCTGGGACAAACCGACACCGGACCCACCACTTCGCTGGGAGAAGTGGAGAGTTCAATACAAATTAGCGCTTTTAGCCAAAGAGAATATCATCTTGGACACACTACTCGGCCCGAAGCCTGAAATGGTGGAGCTACCTTGGAACCCATCTATGAAGAGACGATTGTGGGTGCATCTGCACAATCAGAAAGGGAAAGGAACGCGCGCAACGCGCAACAAAAAATGAATTGGCAAAACAAATGCCAAAGACTCATCGAGATAGGCATAATGTGTGGTGACAAACCGTGGTCGTTGGCGGACCGAAAATCAGTATCTCTTCTCTACTTGAGTATTGGAATAGAGGGACGCCGTATCTTGAATTGTAAGAACCCGCATATTATGATAGATACACTATCAACTCTTAATTTCTGGAAAATCGTAGAAGAAGCATTCATCCGCCCGCGTAACATAACATTTGATAGACACGTCTTTCTGATCATAAAACAACTCAGGGGGGAAACTGTTGAACATTTTTACGGCAAACTAAAAGAACTGGCAGAAAACTGCGACTTTGAGAACAAAGAAGAAACTCTGATACGCGATGTGTTCATCACAAACCTGATCGACCCTGAGATCCAAAAAGAGCTACTAAAACAAACTGTGGAACCGCGTCAAACATTGGATTTGGCAATCAACATGGAACTCGGAATGCGAAATCAACACCAAATTCAACAACATAACAAAATTGTTGTCCCGGCGAACGTAAATGCCGTACAGTTTAATAACAATCCACGAAGACCGTATTGGCAGAACAACAACAACAATGTTGCAAGACAGAATAATAGATCAACACTCAACTGTTCCAACTGTGGTGGAGTTTGGCTCCCAAATCATCGCGAAAAATGCATCGCAAAAGGAAAGATGTGCAACAACTGCGGATTATTAAACCACTTTGCGAAAGTCTGCCGCAAACAACAAAAGACCATCAACTCAAAACCACAAGATCCCAAGAAAAAGATGGTTCGGGTGGTGGAAGAAGACCCACATCCAGAGGACTCAGTAAACTTTGTTCAACCGCCAAAACTCTATGAATCTGATTACAGCAGCGGCGAAGAGGACAACACAGTTGCCATGATTGATTCCACAGTAGAGAAAGTTGAACCCCTCAATATTCCACTCAAGATTGGAAACGTTAATACAACTCAACTCGTGGACTCCGGGAGTGCATGCAGTATATTGCATCATTCACTCGCGTCGCAAGTAGTTCAGAACAGCCCCCGCGCTTTCTGGATCCACGAATCGTCACCAGCACAACTACGAAATTTCTCTAACGAGCCAATACAGGTACTGGGAAAAATCCAAGCTCCGATCACAAGCAAAGGATGGGTATGCAACACAGCAATCTTCACTGTTGTTGCTGACGGCTTAAAGTCCTTAATTGGTCGTGATTTGTTCGACCAACTGGGGCTTGCAGTAACGCAATCAACACTTCAAAAAGGTAATTCTGTCAAAAACATTGCATCCTCGGAATTTAAAGAGCAAATAGCCACAAAATTCCCTGGTTTGGTATCACGCATCGGACGATCAAAAAGTCATGTAGCAAAATCTAAATTTCACAAGAATTTCCAAGCTAGACACCAAAAAGGTAGACGAATTCCTATCAATCTCCAAGACAAAGTTAATACAGAACTTCGAAAATTATTAGCCGAAAAACATATCATAAAACTGTCGAGCTGCCCAGATAATTATTTCATTTCACCTATTGTGGTGACTGTTAAAAAAGACCAAACGATAAAGCTTGCATTGGATTCAAAAGTTTTGAATAAAGCTATCCACAAAAACAAATATCAAATGCCGAATATTGATACGCTCATTGAATCAATTTCTCAACAAATAAGCGCTCCCGCCTCGCAAAACACAACTTATTTTTCTACGATCGATCTGAAATACGCTTACAGTCAATTGAATTTAGATGTTAATACAGCTAATCATTGCAACTTTAATATAATTAGTGGTGATATGACTGGCACGTATAGATTTCAAACAGGATTTTACGGACTTACAGACATGCCAGCAGAATTTCAAAAAGCTATGGATTATACTTTAATTGGATTGGAAAATACATATTGCTTTCTGGATGATATTTTAATTGTTAGCAAAGGGTCTTTGAATAATCACAAAAATTACGTCATGAAGTGCCTACAACGTTTAGATGATGAAAACCTTAGGATAAATTTACCTAAATGTCACTTTGGAAAACTAGAAATTGACTGGCTTGGGTATCATATATCACAAGAGGGTATCTCGCCTCTCGAATCTAAGACTGCGGCAATTTTGGCTCTTGATGCACCGAAAACATTAAAGAAACTCCGTTCATTCTTGGGATCCGTTCATTATATTGGGAAATTCATCCCTAATTTAGCCCAAATAAGCCACCCTCTTCGTCCGCTATTGAGAAAGTCTTCCAAATTCATTTGGACGACTGAACATGAAAATTGTTTCCAAGAATTAAAAACCCGCATAGCGAACGCTACTGCTAATAGTCACTACAACCCGCAACTCAAAACGCGCGTGAAATGCGACGCATCTCGGTCAGGTCTTGGTGCGGCACCCGAACAACTAACTGTAGATGGGTGGAAACCAATTGCGTTCGCGTCTAGATTTTTAAACTCATGTGAGGAGCGCTATAGCGTAAACGAACTTGAACTTTTGGGTGTAGTCTGGTCCACAGAATATTTCAAAAATTATCTGTATGGAAAACAATTTAAAGTAATTACTGATCACAGAGCACTTCTCTCAATTATGAAAGAACACCGATCTAATAAATCCTACAACAGTAGATTAACCCGATGGGTAGATCGTCTTCTCCCTTTTCAATTTGATATTGAACACCTTCCTGGGGCAAAAATGGGTTTGGTAGATTATATTTCTCGCAATCCATCTCAAAAAGCTAAAAAGGTCTCCATATACGATGAAGAATTTATAGTCGCAAAGTTGAAACTAATCTCGAAATCAATTAACACATTAGAATTAAAAACTGAACACCCCACATCACGTTTAAACCAGTTACTAACAAATCATACACTCGACCTGCAAAACACACCTAAAATTGAGACACATATCTCCGCACACAAATTCACACCTAAATTTGAGTCCCTTAATAGCTCAATAAATTCAATTAGCACACGCGCTATGCAAGTACGCGAACATGTATTTAATCATTCACTCGCTCCGCGAAATCATACCTCAAATAGTAGTTACCAATTAAACAATTTAAAATATGCACCACTCGCGTCTCAAAATCCACTTAGCACTCCTCTCGCTCTGCAAAACACCAGTAATAACAAACAATTAATCCAAATTAGGAATAAAGTGGCATACGCGCAGCACAAGCATCAAATTACTCAATTACAAATCCCGCCAATCGAATCACATTCCGAAAATAACTCAAAAAGTCACCACCCAGAATTCAAATCAGTGCTTTTTGCCCCTTGTCGATCTAGAATTCAGTTGCATCCTTCTACTCTCAAAAACTCAACTAAAACATCATCCATAATTAAAGATATCAATTTAATAGCTAACAGTATGCCGTCGAAGAAAAGAATAACCAGAGTGCAATTCAATGATACATCCCGCGCAGCGAATCAAACCTCAACCAGTGAAAACGTCACGCGCACCGCGAGTACGCGACCTAATTCAACATCTACACCCCGCACAGCAAATCAACGCCCGCAAAAAATTAGTATTCCGCCGACAACAAGCATGGCACACAACATAACCCCAACATCCCCTACCCATTCTTCAAATGCTAGTACCCCGTTAACGCCGAGCCCGCACGTCCCCACGTTTGATTATATAGTATCAAAGATATTCAGTAAAACGCTCATCGCTTCCCTCACTAGCAAAGATGCCGTCTTAAAAGAAGTCAGGGATTGCATACTGACAAATAACGAAGCCCGATTAAAAGCCATCAACCCGTACATACATTCATACTGGAGGGACCTTCACGTGCGCTCCGGGTGCGTATGCATAGACGAGAAGGTAGCTATCCCCAACGTACTTCGCGAAGCACTCACAGATGATATTCATGCCAGCCATCCAGGTACATGGGGCATGATTTGTATGGCAACACATTGCTGGTGGCCTTACATGCATCGGGAGCTAATAGTCAAGGCCACTGAGTGCAAACCGTGCACAGTAATTGGTAAGAATCTAAAGTCCGTAATTCCCGCTAAGCAATTTACTCCTCATATACCATGTGTTGAACCTAATCAGGAAATTCAAATCGATTTTGGGGACCAATTTTTGATGAAAAGAATAATGAAGTATATTTTTTGGCAGCAATTGATCGTTTTTCTAAATATCCAACTGCATATATGTATGAAAAAGCTAATGGACCAAATGTTCTAAAATTTTTGGACATGTACATCGAAACTCACGGAATTCCAAGATCTATCCATTTAGACCAAGCTAAATGTTTAATTGGACATCAAGTAAAGACTTTTTGCAATAAAAACAACATTGAAATTATTGAAGCGCCTGTAAATGATCACCGTGCTATTCGGTTGGTGGAACGATTAATTCAAACAATTAAGAATAGACTCGCATGTATCAAAGAAGAGAAATTATCTGCACACGCCTTTCATGTAAAGCATGCATTAAAGATAATCATTCACCAATTGCGAATATGTAAACAAAGAACAACAAAGATCTCGCCCTTCGAAGCACATTTTGGGAGAAAACCTAATACCCTGCTAAGCGTGATTGCAACTAAACCGAATTTGATGAATTTGTCGTATAGGGGTATCATAAATCACTATTTAGACGAAGAAACAGTGATGCCGGAGGAAATATTGCCCGATGACAAATGGATAAGTGGATACAGAAGCGACATTGAAGTTGAAAAGGGCATGACACGCGCCACAACGGAAGCGAGCGCAAGAGAGAGGGCGAGCACGGATGGCGAATCCAGATTTCTAAAAACAAAAGCAATCCGCCCCATTCCCCTAAAAGAACGATCGGTAGAGCTAAATTTGGCTCGCAAAATCCACGGCAAAAGACGATCCAAGAAGAAACTTGAAGGCCTCTATGAAGTTCTCGCCCCAGGATCACACATCTTAAAAGTAAGCCCGACTACATCGACCATCAAGGAGCCGGGCAAACAAATTGTTACCGTCCGCAATAGCGATATTGCCAAATTCGGCACCCATCAGGAGAGACAGACTCCATTAAAAGTATATGCCGACAGACGCGGGCCACGTGCTGGGGAGAAGGTCCTTGAAGAGCTAATCCACAGCCACATTAAAGAAATCACCCGAAAGCAAAAGGGTGATAAAAAGATGAAACATAGGAAGAGAGAGCCGGGCAGCGGAGTCTCTTCACAGCGCTCAAACATTTCTCGCGCAATGCGGGGGCGCGTCCCAAAATTGCCAAACTTCGCTGCAATCCGAAACGCTCAACCTCCACTCGAGATCAGCGAACCAACTACAAATGCGCCTACTGATCCACCCGCAACAGCATCTTCAAAACGATCTTCTGACCGTAATAGGCGAAGCCCGTCATATTATGGTTTCGAAACGTCATCTTCAGGATCGGACATCCTACCACCGCCTAAACGACCCCGACGAGCGGGTGATGTTGAAAATTTTGCACCACCTGTCACCGTTGTCGAATCGGTGCAACAAATCTTGGAAATACAACCGGAAGAGCAAAACGTGTCACCACAGATTGGTTCTGTCTCGCCTCCCGCGGTACGAAATGTACCTTTGCTAGAGACGGAAACCCCGACATTGGCTAGATCTATGACTGCTCTTGATGCAGAGAAACAAGACTATGAAAATGAAGATTGGACCTTGTAAAACTCAAAAAACCGAAAAGACATTTTATATTGTATTAATCATCGTATTTTTAGTTATGATAACCAGCAAATATATTGATATTATCTATTTAACCGGGGACCTTGTATTAATTTGTAAATATTGTTATTATTAATTATATCTGAAAAATTGTATATTACATTTTTTCTTCTTGCTGTGAAGGGTATGTGATACCTGATGGTATATTTATTCATTTTATTTAATCAATGCAGTAAAATTTATTTGATGCCTTAAATTAGTTCAATTACTTTCACCTTCATTAATTTGTTCAATTTGTTTACCTTATGATTTCATTCCGTTGTCTGATAGTTTCCCGCTTCGTGATCAGACATGTCTGATCACGTATTCACGTTGTGCCCAAGTGGCTCCAATCTGTTCTCTTCATTCCTCTTAATTTATGCAACTCAATTCAGTTTGCAAAACTGTCTCTTGTTCTCCCGCTCCGCAAGTAAGCGAAACAAAAGTTAAAGTAGATCTCGCTCCGCGAATCACTCATAAACATTCTGCCTGCATACTCGCAACGCGAATCACCACAGCAAAAAAATAAAGTACGACAGAGATATAGATGAAGCTATTAATAACTCCTTAGAAGAAATTAAAAACTGTTACCAGTTTCTTAAAGTTTTAAATATAAGATCACAACCGAGTGTGAGTACAAGAAGAGAACCAAAGAAGAAGTTAAAACTACTGAAATATTTTTCAACACTGACTATATTATTAATAACGCAATATACGAAAATGGAGATTCCACTTAATGGCTAAACTTTGAAAAGGAAATAAACGAGGGTTATGGCTATGCCTTTGATTTTCTCGGATTAAGAAGTATTCAGATAAATATTGAACCAACCAAAGCGTCTATTGGTAGTTATATAGATTTACCCCCAATCTGAAAAACTCTAAATCAATATTGAATATACGCAATTCCAAATACAATTGCTTGCAACTAACTATTACTGCTTGGCTACATCCTGCCACGGACCACGCAACACGTGAAAGTAAATACCAGAATAAAGTAATTGCACCGAGACAACAACATGAAAATGACTTCGGCTATATATTAATACAAAAACTATCTAAATTTAATATTTGAATAAACACGCCCCGTGGTGATGGTAAAGTAGAATTACTTAAACCAGTGGATGACTTCAAAGAAGATAGGAAAGATGTTAGAATATTTGTTTGGGGACATGGACAAACAGAACACTGTGCCCTAATAAAAACATAGGAACCTTGTTAGATCGACCGAATAAGAGCCAACACAAATCCTATTATTGTATTAGATGCACATATTGGTTCAACTCTCAAATTAAATATGATAAACATAAATGTAGTCACTCTTTCATACCAGAGATTGTTTGTCCAAGAAAAAAAATAATATTACTTTTATAAATGAACATAAGCGCCAGAATATAAAAAATTTTATAACTGCTGATATAGAATGTTGCATTGTTGAAGTCGCATCTAATGACTATAAATATGTAATAGCCGAACACAAACCAATAAGTATTGGCTCCATCTGTCAAGGTAATTTCAAATACTACTTTGGTCTAGACTGCATCAAAAGATTTGCTAGAGATCTACTAGAAATAGAAACAGAGAATAATTTAAAGCGTAATGAAAAGATGATATTTGCAAAAGAAGATGAATTAAATCATGAAACCAATTATGATTTCAATCTACTATATAGTGAACTCTTTAAACAGAATATTGATAAAAGAAATGTAGATAACATACCACTAGCTGCTGGTAAGTCTAAGATGTTTAGTATTGGTTGTCTTAAATTCTTAGATAGTTATAACTTCTTAGCTAAGCCTCTAGATCAAATGGCAAAAATATACGGGTGTAAAACTAAAAGATTATATCCATATGAATACTTTGGTTTAGATGACTACGACGAATTTATAGGTAATCTAAAAATAGAAGACTTCGAATCCTCCCTATCTAAAAAATTACCAACACAAGAGGAAGTCGATAAGTTTAATAAAGACAACAGTCATAAAACTGGCAAAGATCTAACTATAGAGTATTTACAGAATGATGTGGAATTATTAGACTACTGCATGAATGAATATGTTATTTTAAGTATAAAAGAATTTGGACTCAACCCACTACATTATGTTAGTCTCCCGTGTTATAGTTTTGATTGTTGGTTAATGTCAAGTGGTGTTACATTAGATACTTTACAAGATAAGCAAAAGCTATGTGATTTCGTTGAAGCAAAGAGGGGTGGTATATGTGGTATAATGGGTGATAGATATATTAATAATGGTAAAGTCAAGGGTAATCAGGGAACCTGCTTCGCAGATGACAAAGGCAATGGTAATGAAAAAGGCAATCGGGGAACCTGCTTCGCAGATGGTGATGACAAAGGCAATGCTAATGCTAAGGCTAATGCTAATGCTAATATTAAAAACAATACCATATGGTAGATGCAAACAACCTATACGGCTATGCAATGATGCAGAAGCTACCCTATAAGAACTTTGAGTACTCTGTCACGTCTTTAGACAAAATATTAAATACTCCAGATGATAGTGATCATGGTTACTATATAGTTTGTGATATTAATTAAGCTAATAGTTGTAAAGAAAGAACAGAACAGCTTGCACTAATTCCCAATAAAAGAAAGGTAAACGATGATGAGTTAGGGTATAGAGAAAGAGATGGAGGCAAGCAAGATCAGAGGAATTAATCTTAGACCAAAACAACAAGACAGAATATTTGGTTCATTATAGAATGTTAAAGTTCTATGTTAAGATGGGTGTAGAAGTAACTAAAATTGATAAAATAATACAATTTAAACAAGATGACATATGTAGAGACTATATTCAAAACAATACTAATAAAAGAGCATCAGCTAAAACTGAAGCAGAAAAGGATGTAAGGAAATTAATGAACAACTCACTATATGGAAGAATGTGCATGAATCCTCTACACTTCCTTCAAAGTAAATTCTTACATGAAGAAAAGATAATGAGAAGAATAAGTAAACCGACATTTTAGAATATAAATAGATATAAAGATAACAGCGAAATTGAATATATAAAGAAAAAAAATTAATATGATTCTCCAGTATATATAGGTGTTACTATATTAGAATTAAGTAAATTACACATGTATGATGTATTCTTTAATATTCTTCAACCGTCTCTCAAAGATCTTCAACTCCATTCTATGGATACTGATAGGTTTGTATTAAGTTTTAGCGAGGGTAATGTTGACATTGAAATCTTGGATCTGTCCAATTTAGATCCACCAATCAAAACTAATAATGAAGTTTCAGGTAAATTCTAATATGAAATGGGAAGTAGAATAATAGAAGAGTTTATAGCCCTGTCACCAAAGACATATAGCTTTGAAGATTATCCAAATAAAACTAAAGAGAAGGGAATAAAGAATTGTAACAATGCTAAACATGAAGAGTATTATAATGCATTAATGTATAACACACAAAAAACTGTAGACGAATGTAGAATACAAAATTTGGTGATAACATGACAACAACAAAAACAAGTAAGATTAGTCTAACACATTTGATGAAAAAAGTTTTTATGTAAATAATAGTAAAAGCTATCCTCAGGATGAGAATCTATATCTATTCAAAAGAGATCTAGTAAATAAAATTAATACTACTACTTTAGAGCTATTAATAAATTGAGGGTTAGATTTAAGTAAAGAATCTTTAGAATCATTAATAAATAATATTTTAGAACTAACTGTTAATGGTGATAGAGTGTTAATTGAAGCTGCTATTAAACTATATAATGATCTGTGAATATAAAAATAAATAGTAGTTAGTATAACTATAAATCTAATTCATGCATAGTACAATATTGTTTTTATATTATAGGTCTAATTCATACATAGTAAAATAATATTTTTCAACATAAAAAAATGGCTAAGCTAGAAAAACTTATAGAATTAAACAGTCTAGAAAAACAAAACAGAAGAAAAAGATTAGAAGCTAAACTAAGACAGCAAGAATATTATGTGACATAGAAAATTTATTTGATCCTCTAACTGAAATTTAAAAAAAAACGCTGAAACAATGCAAGCTCTTCAAAACAAAACTTTAGCCGCGCTAGACAGTAATACTAATGCTTTAAAAATTCTAGGACACCATCAACAAAGCAGCTTTCTTGATGAACGGGCTGCTCTCTAAAGACCTACGCCCGATCTTTAATAAATAGAGGCGAAACATTGGCTGTAGAAAATGATATGATTGATGTTTTGTTAGAAATGGGTAAACAAAAAATGAACAATTCCAATTAATATCAGTTGATGCAAATTCGAACAAATTTAAATTAAATGATATAGATGTATCTCCAGTACCAGATGGCATAAAAATGAAAGGTAAAGTCTATGATTTTTCTAAGGGCTTTGCTATGTTTATTACTAGTAAAGATTTAACCGAAAGAGACATAAAAGGTGATGAAGACAAAAAAGAATATTTCTAAAGGATATTGGTTGTAAACAAAGAGGAGATACTAAAAGTAATCGATCAAAACTTATAAGAAGAATGTTTGCTAGTATCGGTGAACCCACTTCTCAGGTTATATAGAAACCAATCTCCAGTGAAGATGAAATATATCGACATGATACTAGTGATTATGAACAAGGGGCGGTAGAAGAAGAAGAAGAAGAAGAAGAAGAAGAGGGAGAAGAAGAAACTGATTATGAGACTGATAAACAAATAGAAGCTAGTAGTCTTAGCATGGCCAACCCAAACAATTTAGTAGAAAGACTAGAATTACTAATACTAAAAACAAAAGCTGGCCATGATGGATTATATGATGAAATGTTAAATATATCTAAACATCTATTATCTATGAATATCATCAATACAGAACAACTACATAATTTTGATTTTAATTATGGTAATTAAATAATGGTGGAAAAACAACAACAATAGCAAATAGCAAAGTTTAGAAGAGAAAGATTAATACCGTTATATAAAGATGAAACCTGGTCAGCTGATTTAATTGATAAGTCATCTCTAAGTAAATACAATAATAATTATAAGTTTATATTAACTGTTATAGATATTTTAACCAAATATGCTTGGGCTATTCCACTGAAGAATAAATCTGGTTTATCTATAACTAATGGCTTTAAAATAGTATTAGGTGAAAATCCACAGGGTGGCTCTGACTTGCGAAAACCAGAAAAGTTCTGGGTAGATAGAGGAAGTGAGTTTTACAATAAAACATTTAAATCTTTAGCTAAAGATTATGAGACGGAACTATATTCTAATTATAGATATTTAAAGGCTGTGTTTATAAAGAGATTTAATGGAACGTTATTACACATAATTATTAAACCAATGTTCATCAATGGTGATGGTAATTGGGTATATACATTAAACGAAGCAGTAATAACTTATAAGAATAACATTAACTCTACTATTAAAATGACACCGGTTGATGCTTCAAATAATCCCGATAAAGTTAGATATATTATATCTACTTCTACTAAAATTAAACCTAAGCTTAAAGTTGGTGATTAAGTTAGAAATGCAGATAAACGTAATATCTTTTCTAAAGGTTACACTTCTAATTGGAATAGAGAATTATTTATAGTTAATGAAGTTTCAAAAACACAACCACCAACATACAGAATAGAAGATATGAATGGAGAGATAATAGAAGGTAAATATTTTGAACAAGAACTAATAAAATCCGAGTTTGATTTTGAATCTAATAATAAGATTTTGGAATCATTAGGTATAGTTATTTCTGTAATCAAATACAAAGATGACAAAAAATAGATTTAACCAAGCAAATAGATCCACTGGGCGCTGGCATTATCAATCAGCTAGCAACTTAACACTAAATAAAGCTCGTGACTTGTTCTTAGAAGATAATGATAAAATTGACATGAAGGATACCTATAAAATTACAAAATTACACCCTCTCATAGATCAAAAAGATGTTAATTAAGAGTATTGTGACAATAACTTATTATCATCTAATAATAAAATAGATATTTTAAGTAGTAATATAACTGAACTAAGAAAAGGGTATAATCAATTAAAACTAGAGATTGATAATAATCAGTTTAATCAGAATATCACTAACATACAACTAGATGATATGTTTACTACTGGGCTAAAGGAATTGAAAGAAGTTAATAAAAAGACTAACTCTTTTATAGATGAAGCCCTTTTAATGAATAAAAAGACAATAGTACAATATATCATTGCTATATTACTTGAAAGTAAACTTCTTGACAACAAGGAACAAGCAAGACTAGAGATGCACTATGGTTTCGAACAAGAAAATATAATTAAAGATATTGAGAGTTGTTTTACTATATAGTTATGTCTATCAGGAACTGTCTGGCATGCCACGGACTTCGTCTGTTCGCGGATGACTAAGCATAAGTCTATCATTGAAACTGCTTCGCAAATGACTAAGTATAAGTAAAGCAAAAAATTTTAGTTAATTAAAAGGAGTCAACCATCAGCACCGAGTGAGAGATTGCTATATCCCAACTTATCAAACACCAGTCAAATCGCTTCACTGAATAATGAACAATACATCCATGAAAAAATTCTAGCTAATAATAAATTTAATAACAGCATTATAAAATATATTATTATGAAACTGAAAATAATAAGTGTAATAAGAAGTTAAGTAGATATAAGAATTAAATTAACATTGTTGAGATAACAGAAATATTATTATCATCTATAGCAACAACTGCAACATCAACATCAGTTGCATTAACAGGCATATGATTACATTATTCTATACCCACAGCTTTTGCTACAGCAACTGAGATATAAAATAGTAAAGTATAAGAAATAAAATTGTAAAGTATTCACAAATGTATATTTTAAATAAACAGTTTAAAGATAAGTTTAATATACTATATAATAAATCAATGAATGATAATAAAATAGATAATGACGAATATAATGATTTAGTTAAGGTATATGAGGAATTTAAGAAGAATAAGAAAAGTAAATTGAGTATTTTTTTAAACTCAGTTTATTAGTGTTTAGTTATAACAATGTACTTAGTAATATATTAGTATTAATATTAGTATTAATATTTACCGTTAAATATAGATATAGCCATATTTATAATCATAGTTAGAGCCACAGCTAAAGTCATAGTCTTAGTCATATGACTTTAGCTGTGACTCTAAAGTCATATGACTACTCTAAAGTAGTCATATGACTCTAAAGTCTATAATACTTTAGCTGTGACTCTAAAGTCTATAATACTTAGTAATAATAATATTAGTATTAATATTTACCGTTAAATATAGATATAGCCATATTTATAATCCTGGTTAGAGTCACAGCTAAAGTCATAGTCTTAGTCATAGTCATCTGCAAAGCAGTTCCCGATAGTCATAGTCTTAATCGTAGTTATATTTAAACTCTAATATAAGTAAACTATCTCTTCTTTGTACCTAAATACAAACCTCTACCTTTCTGTACTACTCTTATACCTTCACCAGTAGTTGCAAATTTAATTAAATCAGGTGTAGCTGCTAGAGTTGCTTTAGGGTTTCTTGTTGCAGCTGCACTCCCTATTTTACTTGCAATCCCTAAAGCCCTTACAGGATTATTAGCAACTTTCGTTCCAAAGTTAACTGTGGCTATTCCAACACCTTTAAAGAAATCCTTCTATCCTTCTGTATCTATTGTTGCATCACTGACAGTCATTGATTTATTCCTTTTACACTTAACACAATTACACTTGAGCATCTTAGTTCCTCTGGCTGAGACAACCCCTCTTATATTATTAGTACCACTATAATGCCTACCACCAACACAATAAGAATTAGTTTTAGACTTTATAGAGATATTCATATTTATATATAAAAAATAATGGAAGTTAAAAAGTATAATCCCCTTGTTGTTAAGCCATTAGCTAAGACTAAGACTCAGCCTAAACCCAAACCATTACCCAAGGCTAAGACTAAGCCAAAGCCCAAGACTAAACTTGAAGCTAGAAGTTTGTCTCTAGAGAATAAAAAGAAACTAGATACTATTTATGCCAAAGGTTTTGTTAAGACTATTAGGAAAAAGTTTGATTAAGATAATGATTTAGATAATATCTAAAGTATTAGCTAGAGCTAGCTGGCTATAAGTATAAGTATAAGTATAAGTATAAGTATAAGTATAAGTATAAGTATAAGTATAAGTATAAGTATAAGTATAAGTATAAGTATATGGGTATGACTATGTATAAGTACAAGTATATAACTATAACTAAGTAACTATAACTATACTATTAGATATAAGTATACTTTAACTATACTATTAGATATCAGGGAAACTGCTTCGCAGATAAGTATACTATAACTACGAGACTATATCAACCATCTTATTACCATCACTATTATCACAAATGACCTTTCTAGTTAACACTAATGCATGACATATAACATCTGCAACAGCAGCACTAAAATTAAAATTAAGTTGTAGTGGACCTATATGATCATTTTGATATCTAGTATCAAATACATATATATTCTATAGTTACTTTTGAATGTTCTATGATTTATATATGGTTTAATATTATGAGATACGTCATTATAATCTTCATTAAATAAAAATAACTATCTCTTTAAAAGCTTCATCATAATTATTAGTACCATAATTATTGTTTATTCTATCCTCGGGATAAAATTCACTACCAATCTTACAATAACTTTCAATAACATTAATTATATCAAATGTGCTTGCATCATGAGTTTGTTCATTAACATTATTATTTTCAAAACCAATTATTATGTATTGGTGTCTTTCCATACCACTTTCCATACCTAGATCAAATAAGAAGCTAGTAGCATTGGGTACATTCTTATAAAATGTTTTCTTTTCTTAATAACTAAAATCAATATTATTCCTTTTATTTAATCTTTTCTGTACAATAATTCTTTTATCATTACTAGGATCAATACTAGGTATACACCATGATATATCTCTAATTTCTATAATTCCACCATTAGCTATACACCAGCACCGGCACCAACTCTAAATATAGCTGTATCACTATTATTTCTTTTTAATATTAGTTTAAATCCTAACCCATATATAATTTTTTCTAAATAGTTTACAAAACCAAATATATCACTCATCTTAATCATCATATACATATGACCTCGTTCGGCAGCAGTGTGATCACCTTTGAGTTGAATATCTCTATTACCTTGATTTCTAACAAAACCAATCTAATATTCATCACCAGTACTAGTTAATAATTTATACATTGATAGATTAGGATGGCAATGATCTATATATTCAATAGTCCTACCGCCACTAGTTTCAAGCTTAATTGTACTAAAAATGCTATCATGCCATAATTAACTAATCTGATATTAGCATCATTAGCAAACACAACACCAGTATCATCTGATACAAAAAATTCTATCTCTGGATATGAATCATGTATATTTAAATGATTCTCTTCTCTATTGAGTATTATACTAATATTGGTATTAACTGTATTCATTGTTGCCAGATTATTTGGTGTATACTTTATAATCTTATTGTTGTGTATATCATTAATATAACCATAAGTTGTATTATAGTTGTATTAAAGTCCATTTTTAAAAGTCAAAAAATGACTGACAATTTAATCTTAAGGGAACTACAAAATGTACATGAAGCTCTAACTAAAACTAAAGAAGAACATACACTCAACTTTAGATTGATAAAGTCGATAGAAAAATTTAACTTTAGCGAACCTATACTTAACTCATCAAAAAAAGGTTTATTAGATTATCGGTTTTTAATTCGGTGCTTAATGTGAATAGAAGGAATATTCAATTTTTGTATGAAACTCAAGGTGAAACATGGTCAGATACCCGTATTTTAGCTGTTATACCAGGTGCATATGAATTAACTGAAATAGCAGACTTAATAAAAGAAGAAACTAATGGTAATGTTATAATAGAACCCGATAAGAATACAATGAAATGTTTAATGGAAATAAAACATGGTGCAATTAAATTTGACATAGAAAATTCAATAGCCCCATTACTAGGCTTCAGAAGAATAGTATATGAACAAGGTAAATATAAATCTCAGAAGATTATTGAGAATTATGGGTTTTAGTACTATTAACATTTACTGTAATGTTATATCTGGTGTTAAAGAATGGTAAT
Organism: Convolutriloba macropyga; assembly: GCF_964194025.1. Lineage (NCBI taxonomy): Eukaryota > Metazoa > Xenacoelomorpha > Acoela > Convolutidae > Convolutriloba > Convolutriloba macropyga. The sequence continues at coordinate 42,140,095 of NC_134472.1, forward strand.
AACACAGACATACTATATACTTTTACTCTAACAGAACCACCAGGCTATCTAATAAATATTACACCTTATATCAAAATGTAACAAAGGATAGAATAGAATACATAGAATTTCATTTTAAAGATGAGCATTGAAGACCTATAGACTTTAATGGAGATGTGTTGAGTTTTACTTTACATCTGATTTAGTTATAGACTTATACTTATACTTATAATTAGACTTAGACTTAGACTCAGATTTATACTTAGACTTATACTTAAAATAAACGTATAATTGGACTTATACTTAGACTTAGAATTAGTCATAGTCATAGACTTATAATTAGACTTAGACTTAGACTTAATTATAAAACTCTCCAATCCCAATTAATTCTTAGTTTACCACAATCATATCTCTTTTTAGATTTATAAATGACAATGTAATTATAAGTCTGGACCACACCTTTTCACATATATTACTAAAATCATTATAACTAAGTTGAGATCCAGTAATTTGATCATAATAAAGCAGTGATGGGTTTGCCTCTTTGTTCAAAGAAAATAATTAGATTAAAGTTCTCTCTAACATTCTGTCTATCTGCTGAGAATATTTTTTGTTTAAGATATATCATATCACAATTTTCATGTCTAGCTCTACAAAAGTATTCATTAATAATTGGTTACTTAGCTATAACATCATCAAATATCATGAGTTTCCTTTTATCTTTTGGTAATTCATCAGGGTGGGGTAATTCTTTTATATCCTTAAAAAACATGATATCTTTATACTATAAATCAATATATTGATTACCAGTAGGACCAATTATAAATAATCTATCAAATTGTATGCCGGGTATAAATAGATTCTTTAAAAAGACCGTCTTACCACATTCACTAGAACCTGCTATTATGCATCTAAGGTTTTCTGGGAAGGGGGCATAGACTGTTATTTTACTAGTTATCCATGATTGTAGAGTTCCATCAACATTAATTAATAAATTGCCTATACTGTTTACTGGTAAACCAGGCCTTGATACCTTTAGGGAAGGAGTCCCTCCTCATCCACATTGTGAACAAGGCTTATCTCTTTGTTTGGATGGTGAGTCCCTTTTACTAAATATATTAATATATTTGTCATCATCATCATCATCATCATCATCATTATCATCATTATTATTATTATTATTATCATCATCTGCGAAGCAGGTTCCCTGATTAACTTTATCAATAGCATTATCATTAGCATTATCATTAGTATTATCATTAACTTTATCATTACCATTATCATCTGCGAAGCAGGTTCCCTGATTAACATTATCATTAACATTAACGTTAATATTATCATTACCTTCAACTCCAACTTTAACTTTAGCTTTACCAATCCAAATATTTACACTTTTTATATCCATCAGGACATTTAACTTGATTAACTAGAATATCCAAAGCACCCTCTATTGTAAATCTTCTATCAATAAGATAGATTATATAAAAACAATATGCACCACAATAAGATTCATCATATTCTTGTATTCTTTCATTAGAGCCCAGATCAACATATTCTTCTAAGAATAATGGTGGAGTCTCAACACCAAAACTGTCAAAGGAGTAAACTTTACCACCCCCCTTCTTATAACTAGAACCCAATGAGTGCCATCTGTTGGATGTAAATTAACAATAATGTTGAAGTTGGTTTCATTGATCATTTCTGGTTTGTCATCTCTCATTATTACTTCTATTGGGGTTAGATTTATATATCTACCTATATCTTTTATTGTGATATTACTCATTGGCTCATTATCAATACAATATTTCTTATTGAATTCCTCAAAAAATTAAGATTAGCATTTTTATATGATAAAAAATGGAGACGGGTTTTGCAATTATAATATTTATTTTCGTAATTATGTTTTTTTGTATAGTATATAATTCAATACCTGATGCAATACCTGATGCTTAAAGATGCAAAACTAGAAGCAACCTTTGGTGGGTTTGTGAATAGAAAATTAGTTAGATTTGAATTTGAAAAGTCTCCATTACGTACTATTGTTTATGGTGCTACTGGTACGGGAAAGACCTATTTTGTTAAACAATATATAAAGTTATACTCAGATCAAAATCATAATCAATATCAGAATCACAATTAAAGTCAAAATCAAAATCAAGATCAGAATCAAAATCAAGATCAAAATCAAAAATCAGAATCAAAATCAAATCAGAATCAAAATCAAGATCAAAATCTAGATCAAAATCAAAAGTCTATGATGGGACAAAAGCAAAAGCAAATAATCATAGTATGTAAAGATGAAAAGGAATGGATATATCCCAAGACTGGTGCCCCTATTTTGGCCTTGAAATGGATGATATAAAAATGATTACAATGACAAATAAACTCAAATTCCAAAATAGTGCAAATGTTCTTGATGATATGGGTGATAAGTTTAATAAGGATATAGTTTATTATTTTACAGACGGAAGAAATAAAAACATTCAAATGATTGTAATGTGTCGTAAACCAGCTCAGATAGAAAATATGGCTAGAATGAATTGTGACACTGTTTATATAACAACTCATAATGGGGCAGATCTATTTAAAAATTTTAATATGACATAAATGTGATTATGAGTTCCACGGCAAAATTCAAAAGTTAAATAAGAGTTATTATAATTGTAAAAATGGGATAGATGATGTTGTTCTTCGCTATGGTATGATTAAGTATAATAAGAATGTGGAAACTTTTATTATTATTGATAGAAATAGAACTTTGATATATGACTCAAGAGTTGGTTTCATGGACCTTAAAGCTCTGAGTTCAAAAGATAAATCAGAAAGTGATGAGATAGATAAACTTATAGCTTATATTAAACCATTATTGAATGGTGCAACAAACAGAGCTGTTTATAATAAAGATAACTATATATTCTACTTTAATAAATTTGTTACTTTAAGAGATATTAAAATTCAGAATGATGTTCTAACTAAAGAAATAGTTAAAGCTGATGGTTTAAAGATATTATCAACCATAGGTGGAATTATAACTTCATTTTTCATGATATATAAATTTTTAAAACCCAATCCAACAGTAAGAACTGCAGCACATGTGGCAGCACGTGCAAGTCATATGATAAATAGAACGGTTGCATAATTTAACTATGGTTGGGGAGAAGCACCACCTTCATATCAAGAGTATGATGAAGCTAGTAATACCAATCAACAAGAAGAGTATATTGATGAAGAGACTGAAGTTCTAAACAAAAAGGGTAGAGATGATTTCAATGATCTGTATGAAAATAATCAAAAATTTAGAGATGATATTATAAATTCTATTGGAGATGAAACTGAATTTGGTAATGAAAAGAATTTAGATAAAAGATATAAACATAATACTATTAATAAGTTGGGCAAGGAAACTCTAGCTAAGTTTGTCTTCTCTAAAGATCATGGTAGAAGTTTAGTTGGAATTATAGCTAGTTATAATTATTTATAAATATAAATATAAATATAAGAATAAGTTTAAATATAAATGTAAGTATAAATAAATAAATAAATAAATAAATAAATAAATAAATAAATAAATAAATAAATAAATAAATAAATAAATAAATAAATAATAAAATTTGATTCCTTATAAGAAATGCATATGAAATGATTAGATTGTTATTATGAATGTGGAGACCCACACACTTTGCTTTTTCATTATAAAATAGAACATAAAGATAAAGTTAGTAGGTGTGCATGTGGAAATCAAACAATAAATGGTTTTTGTGTGGAAGAAATTTTTTCTAAGTTAAGAGGTACTACTTCAAATTGTTCCAGCTTTAACTTTTGTTCCAGTTCTATCTTTAGCTCTAGCTCTAACCCTAATTATAAATCTAATTCTGATTCTAATTCTAACTCTAATTCTGATTCTGATTCTAATTCTAATTCTAATCCTAATTCTAATTCTAATCCTAATTCTAATTCTAATAATTGTGATTATAATTCTAATCCTAATTCTAATCCTATTTCTAATCCTATTCTGAGAAGCAATTTGGGTAATAAGTCCCTTTGGCTGATATAGTAACAAAATTTGATATAACAAATAAAATTTGTAATAAATGTAGAGTTATAGAACAGATAACATGTTTTGATAAAAAGAAGTCAATATATAATTCAATTAAAGTTAAGTGTGAATATTGTACTTCTGCTTTCAGCTTTAGTGGGCTCGGGAGCCATATAAAAAGTTCTCATGAAGATAGAGATCTGGCCAAGGGTGTTCATCCTCTTACAGAAGAATCAGAGTATTATAAATATTATCTATTATATTGTAAATTAAAAGCTAAAGGTATAGATATAGATAAATTATTAGCAGAATCGATTATTAAATTATTTATATCATTATCTCTAGTCCTATGGGACTTCGTCCATCAGGGAACCTGCTTCGCAGATGCTTTGCCATCTAAAGCCTTATCCCTGATAAGCCAAAATATAATTATAATAAAATTTTTGAAAAAAATTAAGATGTGAGCGCATACCCGCATACTTGCGCATAATTCTGAGTAGGGAGACTGTGCGCAAATGTGCGCCTGCGCATGGTGTGCGCAAGCATGCGGGTTGAAGCTTATTTTGATAAATTTTTATTTTTGATTGTGCTTATACTAGGGGATAAAACGGGGCTTCCAGTTAGCAGACGGCTTGGTACATTTCCCCGAGTTTTACGAGGGGGAATGGATCAAGTTGGCTGGTGGCTGGAAGCCCCGTTTTATCCACTACTCTGGTCGTCACATTCAATATGAATTTCTTCGGGTTAAATGCTAAACATTGAGGTATACAATTCAAAACATATGACTAAAATCATATTACTTTCCTCCTGTTGCCCAAAACTATTACACAAGTAATTGTTTTTAGTGTTTAGACTCATA
>NC_134472.1:42149748-42282248 GCF_964194025.1 Convolutriloba macropyga
GCATAAGAGATGAGTATTGATTGTGACTTAAAACATGCGCGTTCAATAGTGTTATAGTTTTCATAGGAAAACAGTTTCTTATATCTTTCAAGATTTTGATGCTACACGCCATTTTAGAGAGTATTCTTATGATTTCTTCTTTAAAGTTCAATCTAATGTCTGATATTATTCCTAGATATCTTACCGACGACGATTCTCCTATGTTCACACAATTAACATTGAGATAAGATGGAATTCGAGCTTTTTTTGATGGAGCAAACACAATATATTCTGTCTTCTTATTGTTCCTCAATAATTGATGTGATTGAAAGTAATAACACAATCCTTCAATGTTTTTTTCCAAATAACTTCTGGCTAAATTTTCATTAGTATGATAAGAATAGAGGAAAGTTTCATCGGCGTACTGGATTACTTGACAATTGTCATTATCAATAGCTCTATGAAGATCATTCACATAAATGTTTAACAAGATTGGTCCTAATACTGTGCCTTGTGGCACTCCTCTGTTAAGCAAAATCCAATCAGACTCATTTCCTGAAAAAACTACTTTTTGAGTTCTGTCTTTCAAATATGATCTAATGAATTGTGTAGATGTTCCGTCGAATACTAAACATTTTAATTTTTCTGTTAGTACTTCGTGTGAGATTGAGTCAAATGCTTTTGAGAGAACAAGGAATGCTCCACAAACTGTATTCTTTTTATCCATTTCGGTTCTTACATATTCCGTACATTGTAGTATGGCATCTGTTTTGGACACTTTTTTCCTATATCCAAATTGTTTAGGTGACAGCAAGTTATTTGAGATCAATTAGTCATTATTTTGGTTCCTTGCTCAAACATTTTTGCCAATGCGCCGTTTACTGATATTGGACGATAGTTAGTGGGATCTTCTGTGTTTCCTTCTTATAAAGAGATGAGACCAACGCTTTAAAAAGAGGTGAGACCAAAGCTTTATAAAGAGGTGAGACCAAAGCTTTATAAAGAGGTGAGACCAAAGCTTTATAAAGAGTTGAGACCAAAGCTTTGAGACCAAAGCTTTCGCAAAGCTTTATAAAGAGGTGAGACCAAAAATATATGTGTATATATATATATATATATATATATATATATATATATATATATATATATATATATATATATATATCTAAATATATATAAAGATATATATATATATATATATATATATATATATATATATATATATATCATATATCTTACTATGTCATGATGTTTACTGTTTACTATAGCAAAAACATTGCAATGAGAAGGATAAAGGATGAAGGCTACCGGATTTCATCAAAACAGATTCCTCTGGACTGGAACTTTGGGCTGAACATGTGATCCCTGATGAAGTATTCGAGAGCCAGATCTCTGTGTTTGCCTGCCCTGGGATCGCAATCGTAGATTTCTCCCCTCATAGATGTGCAGTGGGGTGATCGAAACTCAACCCCGTTTTTCATTTGATGTGCAAATACTACATCCAGGCTGACCACATATTAGAAAATTTTCTTGAACTCTCTGCTATAGAGTAATAGAATGGTCCTTTAAGTAGATTGACTACTCCATATTCTTACTGAACGGAAATCATTTCCTCATTCTACCTCTTCATAAAGGTACCCGGGTCGAGGTTTGGTGATGAATTATCGTAAAAAATGCGGTGAAATGCGGTGAAAAAAAAATAATTTTCATCGCGTATTTCTTACATCTGTTTGCGGTGAATGCGGTGAATCGCGGTGAATTATTTATTTTCACCGCGTTTTCAGTATTCTTACAAAAAAGAATTGTCCCACACGGGTTCGAACCTCGGACCTCCTTTATGCCTTCCACTGCTTAGTCCACTGCGCCAACTTTCACTAACATCTTTGAAATTTCTTGTGAATTTAAATCAGATTAAGTAAACTTTGGAAATCATATGCGATGAATTTTTGTAAGAAATGCGGTGAATTTCGCGGTGAATTTTTGTAAGAAATGCGGTGAAATGTGGTGAATTATTTTTTTTCACCGCATTCACCGCTTTCACCGCATTTCTTACATTATTTTGCCACAAAAGTTGATGCGGTGATTTTTGGCAAGAAGTGCGGTGAATTTTTGTAAGAAATGCGGTGAAATGCGGTGAAATATTTATTTTCACCGCATTCACCGCAATCACCGCATTTCTTAAAAAAATTCACCGCATTCACCGCATTTCTTACAAAAAATTACCCTAAAACCTCGACCCGGGAAATCAAAAATGCCATAGTAGGTCTCCTGTTAATTGTTGGAAAAATGATCCCGTTGCGCTCGAATTACATGGTATAGAGAGAACCTCGAGTGCGCTTTTGTCTGGGCAATGCTCTGGAATTTGTCTGATCAGAGGTCAATTCGGTCTGTGGCGGGCCGAACAGAGGCAGTTTCGAGCGCACACTACTGTGATCAGCCGATTCGATAATTTTTTGTCAAGTCTTTTAGTTTTTTTTACTGACAGATGTTGTCGCTACCAAGAAAGGCTTTAGAATGGGCTTTTCCTGCGCTGAACGTATTGTCGAAAACATCATTTTTCACGAAATGAATGTATTATAACAACCTGAGATATGTTCATGTTGAATTTCATCATCTGATCACACTACTTTGAACGCACTTTATTTGGTCAGAGGCAACTTTGAGCGCACTTCAGTCTAATCAGAGGAGGATTCTAGGTCACACTAGTCTGATCAGGAGGTGCATTCGCATAATAGTCTGGCCAGAGGAAGTTATTGAGCGCATTATAAGCACACACGGAACTTCGGGCGCACTATAATTTAATCAAAGGAGAAATCAGTCTCGGTCGGTCTGATCAAAGTTCACTTTTGTCAGAAATGGTCTCATCAGAGGCCATTTCGGCCTGGACATTAACCTGGGTAAAATTCCTGAGATTAAGTTTTTGTTTGCATAAAAACCGATGATAAATATCAGTAGTAAGTAAATACTGTCTCAAGAGAGAGGGGGGTTATCCTACAATACTTAAACATGGGAAAATAGGGGGTTATCTTAGACGGAAAGAGATTAAGGGGATTAGGCCGCCTTGAAACTCATTTTTCCGTCAAGACAACCCTAGCGACGGTTGATTTGAAAGCTATTCTCGAAATTTGCAAGGAATTGAAAAAGGATTATTCTCAATACGATGAAAGGTTTCTTTATTTCTTGGCAACATGTCAGTACTTGGATCCTGACCTTGATTTGGATCTTGCTATGAAAATGAGACCCTACGGTGGATTGGTACTGATAATTCTTCTCTGGACAAGTATTTCAAATCTTACAAGATTTTGAGGTTGCATGCTATACTTCACGATGCTCCAGGTTTTGTCTTTGAATACAGTGAAAAAGAGCCGGGCTATTCGTATGTCCTGCCGTGTCCAGTGACAAACGGTTTCCTTGGTCACGTGACAAGACTTGCCGTCTGTTTTTATGTAAAAACTTTCAAAAGCAATTTTTTCAGTTTGCTGGAATTTTGAAATCACGACCAGTTGTTCTTAATTTTGAAGGCTTTCGACACGAAAAGTCTGATTTTATTATCAAAGAACCAGCTGTTTTGAAAATTATTGCGATACGGTGTCATTTTCACCCCCAACTTCATTCAACATACTCCCTTTGATTGAGAGACGATCATACAGTTGGGTGTCAAATTATCTCCATGGTTTGAATTGGGAGAGTGGAGATTATCCATTTTGCTATTTGCAACAAATTTTTGATAGCATAGCACTTCGATTTCCCTTGGCAACTTTTTATGCGAACGGAACAGAAAAAACAGAAATTTTTCAGAAACTTCTCAAAAAGGACGTTATCATTTTAGAGATTTTATTAGGTCCAAAAATTGAGGATTTGAATTTTTTCACGAGACACCATTTTGTACTTTACATGTTTTAAATTGTCCTAAGCGACATAAAAATAAACACTGTGCAAGAAAAAAAGCTACACTTTTTTTACCTGTGGCTAACGATTGAATCGACGGTCCGAGAAAGCAGCACCATCTCTACTTCAAGTGAACTTGTCCCCAATTTTAGTGGTTTACAAATGTATAGCGGATGAAAATCAATTAACAGTTACTTTTGTCAAAGAGGAAAAAATTGACAGTCGTGGTCAAACTGTATTGAGGAAACAGCAAATTTTCTGTACTGGAGCTGAAATAGAAGCATTCAAGAAATACTTTTCGCTTTTGGAGTACTTTCAATTGTACCATGTCTTTGGAAGAGAAAATACGAAAAGTGACACTTAACCCCTTTACCTGTGCCCAAGCGTGCAGTATCAGTTCTGATGTCACTGACCGATAAGAACCTTGCAGCTGAAATTAGACAAAGAATTGAAAACAACAACGTACAGTCAATTGTTTTCAGAGACAAAACCGACAGAGTAAATGCGAACTACACCATTACTTTTATCAGTGATAATCAAAACTCACAACTTTGATCTTATGAAATATATTTAATGAAATAACCAAATTTACCTATTTTTTTAAAAAAATTATTTTAAAATGAGTAAAGCAGGGGATCAGTTAGATACGGGCGGGGCAATAACTGACTTAGTGTTTGATGATAATCACCATGAAAGACGATCATGGAGGCTTTGTAATTCAAAGATACCACGATCAGAAGGTGTTTATTTTACACAAGTTTTCATTATAATTTTTCTCATAATTGTTACTCAAGAAAAACTGGTGTTTTTCCAGCTTGAAAGTGAAGAGTCTACATTTTGGTTTTCTCTTCTTTCTTGAACAGTTGGATACGCTCTTCCCGACCCAAAATTATGCATTAAATCATTTCAACAGTTGGCCGGTTGTTTATGGCCGTTTGCGGTTCGTCATGTTGTGGAAAAACAGAACTTTTTATAAGGATGTTACTCGAAAACACTTTTTCTCAAAAGTTCCACTCGATTTTTTTTTCTACCAACATGAACAACCCAAATAAGTCACTAGAGGCAAAATAAACATGCAGTTTACCAAATTCTCAAGCTTCGATTTGATATCGGATCTCGAAAACTGTCTGTTGGTGTTTGACGATTCTTGTGAAGAGATTTTCAATGACGAAGAGTTTTCGAAATTGGCTACATCCGGACGTCACAAAAACATTAGTGTGAATTACACAAAACACAATTTTTTCAGCAAAATAAATGGTCACGAACTATTGATCATAAAACAACACACACAACTTTTTATTTAAATCACACCGTGACATTCAACAGATTGGTTTAATTGGTCGAAAGCTGAGTAACACGCATTTTTTTAAAGATGGCTACGAGTTAGCAACCAAACAACCCTTTGCTTGAACCAAAAACATGGGACGTTTTACGTTACTGCTCCAATATTGTTCCATCAGGACCATCCGTTTTTTACCTTCCCCCAGCTAAAGCTGTTTTAACCAACTTGAATAATGAGAGAGAAAGAGCTTTGTATAGTGTGGCGAATGTTAGAGACATCGGACATAAAAACAAAAGAATTAATCAAGTCGGCACCAATTACTTTTATTAACTTTCTGCGCGAGTTTTTGCTTAATGTTGTCAACAGTACCGTTCCCGTCAAGAAAACATTGATACAAGGCCATGAAAATTCATTTAAAAAGTTTTATCTTAACAAACAAGTTTAAAATATAAAAGGCAGATGTTAGCTTCAAACGCGCTTCTTTAAAAGGTATTGCTCTCTCGTGTTACCTTCATCTAAGGAAGTGATAATGCATACTGAAGAAATTATTTTAATTCCCGAAAGAATGTTCATGTCAACACAAATGGCAAAAAATAAACTTTTGATGATCCTGTCTACAAACAGAAAGCCACGCAATTATCTCTCATTCAAAGAAACAAGTTACAAAAACCAAAGAACAGTGAAAAAGAGGATGGAGCAGTCCAGACAGAACCCAGCATTAATGTTGAAACAGATCATGATTAAAAAGAGGAGCCGATGAGTGATGACAGTGAAATTGAAACTATGGTCAAAAAAAGTACAACTACAACGTTTCAGTTATTAATGAGAGATTTGGGAGTGATAGAGAAAAACAAAACTGGAGGAGAAGAAATCATTTTCTACAAGATACTAGAATCCACGACTGTATCCATTGAAGATCCAGGTGGCATCATTCATATTGATAACCAATCACTTGGCTTAAAAGCGTCAACTTTTTTGAATAATACATAATAGTCAACAAAAAAATTTGATATTCAAAAATATTCTAGAGCGTTATTAGCTCTCAAAACTCCACCTCATTTAGTTTCGAATACCTATGCCAAACAGATCCTGGAAGCATCTGAAAGCGAAGAAGACATTTTTGCAAGCTCACGAGGACAATCAGGAAGCGGTTATCAAGTTAACAACCAAACAAAAATAGGCACAAGAAAAAAGACGGCAGAACACGAGACCAGACAGCAAAAATGGTCCTACTTCGTCTGATAAAAAACGTTGGATCAACTGTATTTGAAGGGACTTGCATCGTTTGGAAAACCAACGCGATTAAAAACACATAGCAAATTGTCGTTTGTCAAAGTTAAGTCATACTTGGAAACCAAGCCATCTTTTACAATATATCGTCCAAGTCAATTACAATTTCCTAGACTTAAAGTAATAGTAAAAGATATAAATGAACTTTGGTCCGTTGACTTGGCTTAGGTGGACAACCTGCGGAATACAAAAGAAATGTTAAATTTTTATTGGTTGCGGTCGATTGTCTTTCCAGATACCTTCGTTTGGAGTCCTTAAAAACAAAGTCAGCAACGGAAACTGCTTTGGCCTTTAAAAAATGATAAAGAACCGGCAACCACAAAAACTGTGGGTTGATGATGGTACAGATTTTCGTGGAGCCTTCAAAACCTTATGCAACAAATGAGGAAATCATTTATACAGCACTTTTATTGAAAAAAAGTCTGCATTCCCACAGCGGAACATTGGATCACAAAAAACCCTTTTCTACAAGTACCTTGAAGAAAAGTGGACATACTCCTACATAAATAAACTGGATCAATTTGTGAAAACAATTAATTCACGAGTCAACCGAGTAACCAAACTTTCTCCAAATAAATTCACTAAAAGGATGATCCACGACTTGTCTTTTTGGGCGCTCAAACAATCAAGTTTCAGAGATCCAATATTTGCGTTGGAGATTTTATTAGAATTGTCAAAAAGGACGAAGCCTTCAGGAAAAGGTATAAACAATCTTTAACCGACGAAGTTTTTGAAGTAGAAAACTTAGCCACCTTCAATCCAACAACGTATACTTTTATTGAAGCAAATGGTGAAAAAATTGAAGGTAAATTTTATCAAACGGAGTTACAGCTTGTTCATGTTGAGAGGAATGAGTGAAAGCCGTTTCACCGATGATTTCACTCTGCATGACATTTCATCTGCATCAATGGAAATTTTTGACTCTAACACTCTCAGCTTATTTCGAAATTTCTCAATGATGAAATTCAACTCACTGGTGACTGGAGAGTAGCTCTCAGTGAGATCATTTTCCCCACAAAAATTGAGCACATTGTAAATGGAGACATGGTATTATATAGCTGAAGACTGTACGAAGACAGCCAGAAAAGGTCTACCGAAGCTAATAAGATCTCTCTTCTGTATAACGGGGAAAAATTGTCTATCATGAGAGGAAATTATAACTCAGTTGTTGACATAATAACTACTATCAAACGAACTGTTGGACTACCAAACTTTTCATTCAGAGAGATCAAGAAAACTGGAAAATTTGAAATTTGGATGGGCAAAATTGAAGGAATTGTTTTTCCCAGTAAAGAAATTTCGTGCATTATTGGTTGTTCGGGCATTCCAGATGGCAGTGGAGTACACATAGGGTACAAAATGAAAAACGTAACATCAAACAGACTAATGAAGAGTGATGAAGCGGCAGCATACTATGGAGAATTTCCTGTTGATCTTTGCTGAGGAAAGCACTTCATTTTTATATATACGAATATTGTTGAGTACCAGTACGTTAATGATACAAAAGCCCCCTTGCTGCGAGTCATTGATTCAAAACAAGGTCTGAAAAACGGCAGTGTCTGCGAGCTTGAATCAACTCAACGAATTGTTTTTTCCAATTTAGATTACAAAAAACTCTTATCAAACACTATACAACAAAATCGATTGAGCTTCGCACCGAAATGGGAGAATTGGTTTCTTTTTCAGGAACTGGTTAAATTATTTTAACCCTTCAGTTCAAAAAATCTTCCAATTAGCATGGACTCTTATTACGCTAATCAGGCAACGCCCTTACCACATTTCTCCGGCCACTACAGGCAAAGATGCAGCGGTTTTGGTGCATTAGTTGCGAGAATTGGTCGGGTCGCTTTACCCCTAGCTCGATGTTCATTCTTCCTACTGCAAAATGTATAGTGAAAGAATTTTTAAGGCACAGGTTTCCAGAGTTGTTGGACGTTCTCAGCAGTAAAAAATCACCCAAACAAGCACTCAAAAATACAATAAGCAACAATGTTTAAAAACAAACAGGTGGATCAAAACTTCGGCAACAAAGAAAAACGATTAGGAGCTGCTCAAAAAATCACCAAAAAAACATTAACCAAACAAAAGTTGGTCAGTTCAAAACAAAAAGTTCCAAAAAGAAGTCGGTCTGATTTCTTCTGTCAAGTTAAATATGATCGCTAACCTGTTACCAAACCAAGCAACCCATAGCTCTTTGGATCTGTTTGAGAAGCCGGCCCTCTTGATGACCTTCGATGTAAGTTTTTTGTCCAAAATTGGAACCTGTTTATAGTCCTGATGGACCCATGCTAGAGTTCGAGGTAACTTGTGACCGTAACAACTTTATTGATTTACAAAGAATTTTTTTTGGAAATCAAATGCAAATTTGTTCAGACTTCGGGAGCTGATCCCAAATATAACGGGGCAGCTACTGCTGACACTGCTGAAACCGATGCTCCTTACTTTTGCAATAATGTGTTGCATTTACTTTTCTCTGACGGGCACAGTGTCAGCCAACGGGTTAAAAATATCTAACGCATATGGAAATTCCGCACACAAGTTTTATAGAAACTGAGTTCTCACATAAAAAAAGATGCAAAAAACACTTGGTTGGCATGTCAAGGCTATTCTTACGAAGAAGATTCATCTACAATAAAAGCAGGCAAAAATTGTTGGAAGAAAAACCTCGGTCAGAGAGTCAGCAAAAAGCACTTTTTATGGTAATGTAGCGGTAGACTTCTTCACATGTGATAAACATCTGCTCAGCGGTGTAACTCTTCGTATTGCATTCAGAAGATCTAATGATGATTTTGTTATCATTTCGGATGATGCTGCAAAACATTACAAGTGAAAAGTGTTGCTAATTTGTACGTTCGCAAGATGACATTGAATGACGAGGTCGTGTCTGCCATTGAAAAAATCTTGGTTACCAGCCCTGCAGCCTATCCCTACTTTGAAACTTTGACGAAGACGTTTTTGGCATCAACTTGTCTGCATAGTTGGAAGCAAGACAATATTTTTGCACGAGAGCCAATCCGAAGATTAGCACTTTGTCTCAATACAAACGAAGCTTTGTTGGGCAACAACATGCAAAATCCTTTTCATTTTCAAAAATTTGACTTCGAACAGATATATATATATATATATATATATATATATATATATATTGCAACGGGTTACCAGTGGCTGAGAGCCCAATATCTACAACTGATAACAAACGCCTTTATTTTAAAACAATATCAGATTTAGCCTATATTGATAATGGGCACGGAAAAGGTCTGTCAGACTATCCCAACCACTTTATAATGTATTTGATCTGACTAGCACCCAACAAGTTTCTCACAATTTTATACACCCGGAGCTAACAAACTGTTCCATATCTATTGAGTTGAAGTTTTCAGCAGCGTTACCGACCAACATTGAAATTTTAATTATTGGAGAAAAAGCTAGTACAATTTTTGTTTATACTGCTTGACGAGTTTCAAAAAATCATATTCTAGCAAACTGATGGACGAAGACGATATTAATGTTTTAATTCAGAGATGTCAGAAACCAAAGAACAAGTTTGAGGTGTATTTGCAGCAGACAATTTTCCTTCAAAATTGAAATCAAACGCTGTTTTAATAGTAAACGCGTCAACATCTCAAAGTCCTGGCACGCACTGGCTCCTCATATGTAAAAGAACAACCATCTTCTGTTTGTTGATCCCCTTGGACGATTCTTGTCTACTTACAAGAATTTTTATCAACGACTTGCAAAAAATGTACAGTTTCACCAATTACTTGAAAACCAACCAATTCAAAGTCAAAACCCAGGATTGTTCGGACTCTTTTGTATTTTTATTGCTCATTAATTATTTATTAAGAGACAAATTGTATATGGTAATGATTTTCAATTGATTTGCTTTGCTCTCCACATGATGCTCTAACAAAACTAACATTTTGAAATAATTTTTTTTTAAAACTGAATTATTTCTTCAAATACAAGAAGAACGAATAGTAAATCAGAATCAATGTTTAGTTTTCCAATACCAATCATAAATATATTCATAATCTGACAAAGAGCACCAGAATGAGGACCATTCAAAGTTGATTCCACTCTTTTCAAAGTTTCACTACTAAATTGATCAGTTTGAGTTTTCGAAGAAATTGTAGAACACACAAAATTGTGAATTGTTTTCTGTGGTACAATTGATGTAGATCTTGCCAATTTTTGAGATTCCGCTAGCGACCACTCTAGACTTTGGTAGTTTGGTTGCCGTTGTTGCCAAGGGTGGAAGTCGCTTGCGTACAATTGATGTATCCACTTCTCTCCAAGTTTGTTGTTAAAGTCAACGGCAAGCGGGAGTTTTGCAAATAATGTTTATCCTTTAAATTCCAGATTTGTTGAGATTGAAAAAAAGTGTCTGAAGGTAATGAAGAGACAGGAAACTGCAAAAATTTTGATTGGCTTCATGGTCACAACATCGATTGCATTCTCGATCAGAACCTGAAAATGGTTAGTTGGTAACTGACAAAAATCAGACTCAAAATGAGGACACACAGCATAGTTATTTGAAGCTGTTAAGTTTGTCTTTTCGTCAGCAATTAAAAACTTGAACTGCTTTTGAAATTGTTTGAGATAGTTCGGAGAGCGCTCAAACATTGCTTCCATCAGCTTTACTACACTGATCAAATTTCTGCTTCTTTGCTGTGGTGGTTTTGATGGGGAATCCTGCGTTGCTGCTTCACGTATTTTTTCTGCTTTTTTGGCTAAATTTCCAAACACTCCTAGAGTCAGGGAAATTCTCTGTGCAAACTCGTAATCCTCAGCCCCTTTCTTGAACAACTTTAAAAACACATTTGTGCCGGTTCTTTCGTACATTTTTAAAGTTGCCCTGACCAAGAGCTTTTCTGCTTGGAAAATGTCGAAATTGCCATCTCTAAACTGTGTGTTTTTTGAGGAAGTAAAGGGCATGGTAGGCAAATTGTTTTATCACCTTCAGTCAATATAATGTAAAAAACTACCAAGTTAGGAGGCGCGGCAATTTGGGATCAAAACAGTGTGTCATATTTTTAATTAAATTCAAGTGATTGGTAAATACAGTCTCAAGTACGCTCGACGGCGTACTTGAGACTGTTCATTTAGACTTTTATACGTATGTGACCTTAGATAATAGTTAATTAAAACCATACCTCTATAAAACGTTAGTTACGTGAATCTACGTGCGAACAAAGATAACAAGGACAGGTGTTTTGTATATAAAGCAATAGATTTATCAACACAACCCACACTTCTGTGTGGGAGAGAGTTGAACGTTATTAGTGTATTGACTCATGTATTTTACATTCAAGTTCATTTCGAACAGATGTGACCCTAGATGGTATAGTGTAGAGTCCACACACAATTTACATAACACCAATAGAAAACATATGTGACCCCAAATTTCTCTGTAAAGGAACCACAGTGCGCCTAATTAAAACCAAATGCCATATAAAATATATTATGAAACTAGTTGTGACTAAAGTCTATGCTCCAATCATTTGTTTGGTCTTAAATAAGGCGAACCTTCTTTTTTTAAACAAATGTTGGGGAAGAATTTGGTACTTGTGTTAATTTCTTTCTTTTGCACTTACTTAAGAGTTAACTATTGAAACTCATTTGAAAACAAACTTCAAAACAATGTCTGTGAAAATTCTTTCGGAGTCTGCTTTTTCTTTTGAGAGAACTCTTGTTTACCAAACAGTGTTTGAAAAATTTGTCGTTCTGATACAACAGAAAAAAAAACAATTTGTGGTACACTTCCAGCATTGTTTGATACCGAAGCTGTTTCTTAACGCTATTGTTGCCCTACCGGAAAAAAGGGAGCAGGCTGAATGCATTATCACTAATTCTGGAGGACACTTACCGCCAAAAACTATACCACAAAGGCTTTCAACTGAAGGACTTTTGCCTGAAGAGGTCAGACGTATCTTGTACAGATACGACTACGATTGTGTGCCGTTTTTCGAGAATCAACTCGGCACATATCAAGCCTACGAAAATTTGGGTGATATTTGGGGCGTCAAATCATCACCATCCTCACCGGACAGTCAACCACCGAGTGTTTCAGTCAGTGTTCCATATCCTGCTGTGGATTCAAGGCCAAATTTTACTCCAACTCAAAGCCCATCACTCTTTGAGGATTTCCAGAGGAAGAAAAGATCTCTGACAATTTTGCAAAAACAAGTCTGATTGATGTCAATATTTTATCTGGTTCAAACTTTCAGAAACCACAACCCCAAACAAACTCAGCCGATTTCAAGACACCCAATTGCTCGGAAACTCCAGTAGTATGCGCAGCAAAAAAAAACGAAGACAAGAAGACCTTCTAATTGATTTTTCTGACCTCTAACAACATATTTAATATTGAAATATATTTCCCTTGCAGTTTGGTGTGTTGTGTTAATAGCTTTTGTGATTACCTCGCTAATTGACACTCTTCTTGTCAGAAACAGTATTGTTTAGTTAGACAAAGTTGAGAAAAAATATCTAAAATGGACATGTTCAAACATGTTCTGAAGGTAATATATAACAGGAAACAACCAAGCTTCTGATTGGTTGAGAGAAAATTTGTTGAGAAAGCTATTAAAATGTAAAATTAGGTTTGAACAAAAGCTTCACTAAAAATACATAAAGTCTTTAATCATGTGACACACACTAGCCAAAGATATGCACCAGCGCAAACGAGCTTTCCCTTTCTTCAGAGGTGACCGCAGCCAGTATCCGAAAAGTGCAGCTAGCGAATGTTGGATATGGAACGAACCCTTTGACGATCATGATAAAACGTCATCAATTGATCTGGATCACTGCCACTACAGCGGACAATATCTTGGCTGGGCTCATGAAAATTGCAACCGAGCACGAAGGAACGTCAACTTTACCCTGTGGTGAGACATAATATACAGAATTATGATCTTCATCACATTTGTTTAGCCCTGCAATCTTGTGAGCCAACAACCACTGTAAGTCTAATTCCATCTACTGATGAAAAATACAATTCCATGAATTTTGGAGTGCTCTTGGAGACCATAAACCTAGATGATGGAAAAGTGATCAAAAAGTATGAAAATCTGAGGTTTATTGATTCATTCAAAATGATGAATTCGTGTCTCGAAAAGTTGGTTGACATTTTACCCAGAGATCGTTTTGGAATACTTGATTCTGTCTTTCCTAACCTATCCTCAACAGAACTGAAGCTCCTTCAGCAAAAAGAATATTACCCCTATTCATATGTTAGCGGTCGAGAAAATTCAGCAAAAAATTTTTACCGCCTCTTAATGAATGCCGTAACACTTTAGAATGAAACGCAGTAACAATAACTCAAGAACACTTGAACCACGCCAAGGCGATGTGGAACACTCTGAATTGTCAAACTCTACAAGACTACAACGCTGTATACCTCTTGCGCTCTTCTCGCATGCGTTTGCGAGTTCCAAAGAGAGCTCAGTTGCTCCACCTACAAAATCGACTGCATGCACTTTTACATGCCGCCAAATATGGCCAAGGAAGCGTCCTTGAGAATATGCAATGATGAGGTCGATTTGCTTACAGGACGCGAGAACCTCGATATGATAGAAGTAGCAAAACGTGGAGAAGTATGTTCAGTCTACGAGATGAGAAAGTTTACCGCAAATAAAAAATATTTACCAGATTATGACTCTTCACAACCCTCGACATTTGGCTTCTGGGTGGACGCCAATAACCTATACGGTGGTGTCATGCAGAATGAAAAACTCCCTCATTCAGATTTTACGCTATATTCTGATATTACACTGGCTGAGATACTAAACTGTCCTGATGATAACCCTGTCGGTTACTTCTTGGAAGTCGACTGCATTATCCTGCAGGTCTATACGACTACCCTCAGTTCTTCCCCCTCGCATCATCGAAAAGTATTGTTGAGGATGACTGGCTCAGCGACTACCTAGTAAAATTGCGAGAGAGTCATAATTTAACCCCCCCCCCCCTCAAAAGTTCCAAAACTGTTGCAGACTTTCTTTGACAAAGAACATTATGTGCTGCATTGCAAGCTGTTGAAACTGTATGTTAACTTGGGATTAGTGGTTAGGAAAATTCATCGTGTGCTACAGTTTACTCAAAACAATTGGTTAATACCCTATATAACACTGAAAAGTGAGAAGATACAAGCGGCTTCAAATAAATTTGAGGAGAGTTTCTTTAAACTAATGAAAAACGCCGTTTATGGGAAAAACTGCGAATCGAAATTTCAACCAATGAAAATCGAGTTTACGAGAGACGCAAGACAATTCCTAACCATAGTAAGCAAGTTTGAGTTTGATCAATTCAAAGTATTTGGCGAGAACATGGCAGCTCTTTCCTCCCATCCAAGCAAGATCTATTGGGATACACCAACTATAGTAGGGGCCACAATACTTGATCTAGCGAAATACTACATGTATCAGTTTCACTATGGAACAATGCGATCTTCATTTGTCTGTCGATTATTCTATAGTGATACTGATAGCTTGCTATACCGGATCAATTGTGAAGATCTCTACCGTGAATTGAAGGAGAGCAATGTTCCTAATCAATTTGACTTCTCAAATTACCCAGAAGATCACGAACTGTACAGCGCAGAAATTATGCGCGTCGTCTTAAAATTCAAAGACGAATTTGCTGGGGATTATATAAAAGAGTTTATATGCCTGAAGCCAAAGCTTTACAGTAATACTTCCGCTAGTGAGTATTTTACGTTTAACGATTCAAGAAAAAACTAAGAAAGTACCAACTAACCTTGTATGATTGTCATATTTTGACTGTTTTTTTCTTTAGGAAAAATTTCCGCCAAAAGGAACAACAAGAGCATCCAAAATTTGCTTCGACATGCAGACTACAATAATACACTTGTGACTGGTAGTACACTGCGCGCTGAAAACACAAGGATTGTTTCGGAAAAGCATGTTCAACAAAGTTTCAACGAATAAATTATGTCTCTCTGCTTTTGATAATAAACGGCAAATTTTGAATGAAGGAATTAAAACACTACCATTCGGCCTCTATAAAATTGATCACTGCGAGTCGAATATTTTTATTGGGATAGCGATGAAGCAGAGTGGGACTACAAAAATGTGGAAAATTATGCTCACCTTCTCTTAGATTCGAGTTCAAACTGGGACCATAATATTAGTTTTGCTGTGCTGGATACAACAATAAGTGAATGCCCGGAAGAATGGCAAACACCTGACCAGGGGTTTGCAATGACAAGTATTATTAACGAGGACAATATTGATAGCAATGATGTTGTAGATTTTGATGCTCCAGCTCCAGCTCTTCCTCCCCTAATCCATTCATTAATTATGAAGCTAATGAGTGCAGTGAAAATAGTAGCGATTATGAAGAAGAACCAGAATTTAAAGTTGCACGCAGACAATAAACTTGTTTTACCTAATTACGTAAATTGCGCCTTTTGAATTCCTAACCGTGTAAATTTTGCGCTTATGAGTGCTAAAAGACGTTTCAATAAATTGTTCACTTGGTACGGAACGAAATGTTGAACAAATTTGGCTGTTTCACCGAAAACAATTTTGCGGCCTTGGAAATAGTCACATCTGGTAAAGAATGAAAGTTGATCTTTTTCTGTCTAGTGTAACCCCCTATTATCCCATGTTTAAGTATCGTAGGATAACCCCCCCCCCCCGGTGGGTTATATGTGCTATTTGACCAATTTCTAAACGAAAGATGATCAGAGAGCACATATAACCCACTATTTCATTATAAAGTATGGAAAATGAAGTAATAAAATGACTTTCAAAGATAATGAAAAACTATAAATCCACTAAAATGGTAACTTTTTATCAATATCAAAAGGCACTAAAAGCACAGTTTTAACAAGTTTTTTTACGTTAAAACACAAACGAAAAGAACACCTCACCATTTAACTTCATTGAAAAAAAAAACAATTTATCGCACATAAATTTCGGTTACTACAAACAATTCAACACCTGTTGAATCTAAGCTAAATAAAGAATTTTTGTTTCAAGTCCTACTCAAGTAGAATTATCCTAGAAAATTCTCATTACGGCTATACTTTAAAGCACATTCAAAAATTTCAATTCAACTTAAAAAACGTTCTTTTCTAATTGAAGAAAAAACTATTGTTTAGCGTTGAACTATAGAAGTATCGTATTAAGATTAGAACTTGAGGGGTAATTTAAAATACCTTGAAGTATTAGGAATCTATTTTCCACAGTTTTTTTACTTTTTAAAGAAATAAAGAATACAAAAAATTATTTATAAAAGATTTATTGACGTTTGAAGTGGTTAAAAATTTTCATTTTTCTACCCAATTTTGTGTTTTGTTCTCGAAGAATTTAAAAATCCAAATTTTTTTTACACAAAAAATTTGGTAATAAAGTTCAGCATATGTTTTTATCTTTCTGAGGAGATAAACCATACTCGTAAAATAACCATCGTCAACAATTCATTAATATTATGAGTGGTGAAATCAAACTTGATATTACTGTTTCTCTTTAATATATAAAGAATTATTGTTTTTGACTATTAGATGACAAAAATTTAGATAACAAAAAAAACTTGGTAATAAAATTTAGCATATGTTTTTATCTTCTGAGGAGATAAACCATACTCGTAAAATAACCATCGTCAACAATTCATTAATTTTATGAGTGGTGAAATCCAACTTGATATTACTGTTTCTCTTCAATATATAAAGAATTATTGTTTTTGACTATGGGTTATTATGCATTAAAATTTAGCTCATGTTTTACTCATTCTTACTCTTTTCTAGAATATAATATATGAATAAAATGGAAACACTAATAGAAAGGAATAGTCTAGAAAAACACTTCAAATAAATTAGAAGATAAATTAAAATACGGAGAAATAGAACAACAACGGGTTTGCAATCTAAACAAAGAAAAATAGTAAGAAATAAATATTCAAAATACATTTACCCGAAAAAAATAATTAAAAATCTATTACTAAAAAAACATCATTTTCAATACAAAACTGACCCTCTATCTTAAAATAACAGTCAAAAGCATTATAGTAAACATGCTTGAATCATTAACTAGTTCATTAACATTATATTTTGAGGTCAATCCATGCCACTCCCCATATCAAGATTTAAAAAAAGTTTGTAGCACTGGGTAAATTTTTGTATATTGTCTTTTTTTTCATAATAACTCAACTCAATAATACTAATTTTTTATTACTTCCTGAACAACTATTCTTATGCAACAACTCAAGCTCTATATAATGTCCCATGTTGATCATTTTTTTAATATTAACTTGAATCCTAATCCAAATAAAATCTTTTCTCAATCATCAACAAACCCAAACAGATCACTCATCTGGACTATCATATATATTTGACGTTTTTCGGCATCAGCATGATCAGTTTTTTATTGGTTATCTTATTCACCCGGATCACTAACGAAACCACTCTCATATTCATCATAGGTCTGGCAATTTGTACATCCATATATTTAGATGACAATTATTTATGCATTCAGTCGTAATACCACCACTAGTTTCAAGTGTAACTGAACCTACTAATAATTAACCAATCTAATATCAGCAGCATTTAAAAATGTGTTTCCAGCAATATCAACAGATACAGAAAACTTGATCTCGAGATGCGAATCATACATTTAAATGATTTTCTTCTCAGATGTTACTGATGTTGATTTTAGTAAAAAAAAAGTCTTCATAATTGCTAGATTATTTGGTTTACTTTTTGATAATTTTTAATTTGGTGCCTATCATTATCATCACCAAAATTATCATTCCAAATTGAATTTTTTTTTAAAGGATGAAAAATGACTGATACTTTTTTATTATTGAAGTGCTAAAGACCATTAACGAATTAATAAAAAATAAAGATGATCAAATTATCAATTTTAAATGGTAAAACTAACAGAAAGATATACAGCAAGTAAACTGGTTGATATAGTGGTTTTGCTACAATTAATATTCATTAAGATTTTTTTCCTGGTGTTAAAGTATGAACTCTGTCTGGTAAGGGTCTCTATGGTAACGTTATGAACACTGATGTATTACACGCATTCAACCTAACTGATCCACCGGGTTTGTGATAATATTGCTCCAGCAAAAACTTTACCTCAAAATGTAAAAAATAAAAGAATAGAATTTATTAAATTAAGTATTAGAGACGAACATGGTAGATCAAATGATTTTCTATAATGTTGTTGTCTTAAGTTGTACTTTACACATTCTATAATACCAATACTAGTAATGAATATAATGTGTTTGATAAAAACGTTTTACTTCAATTATAATATCAATTATAATAACAAAAACAATACTAATTGCGAAAATTATTATAATACCAATTATAATACTGATTATAATAGTATCATGACAATTATAACGAAAAATACTTAATCATTTATAATACCAATGACAATACCAATTAGAAAACCAATAATAATACCAACTATACTACTAACTATAATAGAAATTACATTAATAATTATAATGAAAGTTACAAAACCAATTATAATACCCATAATAATACCAATTATGATACCAATTAGAAAGCCAATTATAATACAATTCATAGTACCAATGATAATAGAAAATATAATACCAATAATAAAAATATTAAAAATAGTAATAAAAAAATAACAATGATAAAAATAATAATAATAATAATAATAATAAAAATATAAATAATAAATATTATTATAATGATAATTACTATAACAAATGTAATAGCACTATTAGTTCCAATTATAATACCAATTATAATAACAATTATAAAATCTATTATAATAACAAACATATAACGAATTACGATAACAATTCAATAACAATTACAATACCAACAATTACCAAAAACAACAATTATAATACCAATTTTAAAACCGATTATAATACCCATTATAATATGAATAATAATAACAATTATAATAACAAATATTATAACGTTTATAATAACATTTATATTACCAATTTTTATACCAAATATAAAACAAGTTATAATATGAATTAAAATAACCATTAAAACCATTATTAATAACAATTATAAGAGCAATTATAATAACAATTATAATAACCATTGTATTACCATTTATAATAAAAAATTATAATAACAATTACAGTAACAATTATAATACCAATTTTAATACCACTTATAATTCCAATTATAATAACTATTATTATAACAATCTAGACCAATTAGAATACCAATTAGAACACCAATTTGAGTACCTTTTATAATTCCAACTTTCATGCAAATTTAAAAAAATTTAATATTGTAAATATAGTAACAATTATAATAACAATTACAATAACAATCAAAGTACCAGTTACAATACCAAATATAAAAACAATTATTTTACCAATTTTAATAAAAATTTTATTAAAATTTATAACAACAATTAAAATACCAATTTTAATGCCAATCTTAATACTATTTGGAATACCAAAATATAACACCAATTATAATACAAATTATAATGCCAACTATGCTAACAATTATAAGAACAGTTATAAGACCAATTTTAATGCCAATTACAGTACCAATTATATTACCAGTTATAATACCAATTTTAAAAACAATATAAAACCATTTTTAATTGTTGGCGCCTTTTCAAACCAGCATCAGAAGCTATCTGAGAGCGAGAAATAACTTTTGAAACTGGAAGAACTTAGATTTTGTCAAAACTCAAAAACGGTCAAAACTGAAAAGTTTTACATAAGGTGGGACCGGAAATTTGTCCAACCACCCCCTCCCCCACCACCACCACCACACCCCCGATATTTGGAAGGGAAAACCTGAGCAAACCCCGGTTATGGCACACAGTTAGGGTTACCTCTAAGCATTTCCTGGACCCAACGAAACTTATTGCGTCAAATTGTTTATTCAATGATACTTTCACTGATCATTAAAGGCCAAATACTGTAAATTTGAGCAATCAAAAGCTACGTAATAAACATTCAGGCTTATTACAATAAAAGTAAACATTGCATTTTACTATGCAAACAATGACATAAATCATTTCTTTGATTAACCAATCAGAAACAGGTAGCAATGATGTTATAAATGATAAATATTTGATTATTTACTTTGATTCAATTGTTTGAATAGTAAAACCATATTGTATTCAGAACCACTAGAAACTGTTACAAAGAACAGTTGACTATCAGATAGACTAAAAATGGATTCTTAAGATCTTTAAAGTTTAAGTTAGTTGAGCTTACTTAGAAGAAGTCAGCAACAGCAAGAAAACAAGAAAACAGAAAACGAGAACGCGCAAGAAAACTCCACGGAAGAAAAAGGATGAGAACTTCGCAACGAAAGAAGAAAGGTGGAATGGGAAAACGAGTAAGCAAATTAGAAACAGTGGCCCTCACGTGATATGAAGCTGACATAAAAGTGAAAAGCATTTTATACTTATCCCTAGGGAACGAAGCGACAAAGATTTACCATCAACGAAACCTACACACTAGATGTCTGCTCCACACTTGAATTAGTTCATGAAATGGGAATAACGTTGACTCGGCCACAACATAACATATTGAACGTTTTCAGTTGTTCACAGCAACCCAGATTTAAAACGAAAGCATTGGGACAATATTCAATAGACTCTAGGAACTTGGTTCAAAAGCGGAACTAGGAACAGCAGAAGGGGACATAATAATAGATTTCTTCATCGCAAAGATAAACAACGCGAAAATACAAATGGGCTGATCTCCGAAGTTTGCAGCCCCACACAAGTCCTTCAATATTATGCTCTATCACGAGAACTCGGACAACAGAACCAAAAACAAACTCTCACAACCACAGGAACCGGAATATCACAAACCACGACAAATGTAAACAAAACGCAAACATCCCGAGGGACTGCTCAACCACATTCAAGAACCACAATAAACAACCAAAAATACCCACAGTGTTGGCGATGCAATGGCAGTTTTTTTCGCAACCACAATAATGCATATTGAGCAGAATAATCACAATGTACCACATGTAAAAAGATGGGAAATTACGCAAAAATGTGCAGATCAAGTATGCAATGCATCCCTCCCAGACGTCGAAGGCAGACAATACCCATGCAACCCAAAAAAACTCGAAGAGCAAGAAACGTCAAAATCTAACACATCACTAGAACAAATCCCCAAACAAGAAACCGTCAATGCGTTTTACAAACGTGAGCTAATAGAGGACTAGGCCAGTATCAACTACCTTGAAAAAAAAACAATCAAACACGAGAAAACGTGATATTACACAAATATAACGGGGGCGAAATATGGATAAAAACATGGATTCATAACAAAAACGAACTTACCTCGCTTGCAGACTCTGGATCCCAAGTAAACTTTGTGAAAGATTCAGCCGCAAGACAAAACCAACACGAAAACCCGCAAGTAAAAGGGATGGAATTCAGATCAGACACAAAGTATAAATGCCAAAATAATAAAGACAAGGACAGATCAAAAATGATTCTGAAATCTGGCTCGTGGACAGCCAAAGAGTGCAAATTACTAGTAGTGAACCTCCTGACGCACAATCTAATGGGACATGACATACTGAGGAAACTGGGCTATCACTCCAACAAACAAATCCCAGGTAAACACATTAATTCGATATCAAACGATGAAATAATCAAAAAACATAAAAAAAATTGGGTATTCAACAGTTATGCCCACATTTATGTACAAGGCTTGATAAATCAAAACACCATATCGCAAAATAAACGTTTAAAAAGAACATTCCACATGCCAACAAAAAAGAAGGAGAGTCCCATTACATCGCCAAGAAAAGTTAGAACACGAACTCGAAATATTAATAAACGACAAACAAATATTTTGCCTTGAAAAACGTCCAGACCACCTATTCGTAAGTCCAGTAATAATTACGGTGAAAAAGGAAAAATTGGTAAAATTAGCTTCAGATTACAGGAAAGTTAACAAAGCGATACATAAAAACAAGTATCAAAAACAGAGTATTGAACACCTAATGGTCGCTTTCGCCCTTCACATATCTGAACGCACTAAAATCCCCGGGGACTTTGGTTCTCAAAATTGGTTTAAAATATGCTTATGGCCAGATCCCTTTAGACGGATCTATATCAAAGCATTGTAGTTTTAGAATATTAGGGGAAAAGCAACTGGAACATATCGCTTTATTAACGATTTTTGATGTTTTTAATGACATGCCCGCAACTTTCCAGAAAACAATATACAAAACATTAGAAGGCATTCATTACAAATTCGCTTTCTTAGATGATATATTAATAATAACAAAAGGAAATCTTTGAAGTCACGAAAGCGAATTAGACAAAAATTAAACAAACTAGACCAGGAAGGTTTGCCAATAAAACCCCAGAAATGCCAATCCACCAAAAACAAAACTGATTGGTTAGGATTGATTGGTGAGCTACTAATAACAAAAACTGAATCAATGCCAAAACTAAGCAAACCTGAAAAACTGAAGGATCTTTGATGGGGATCATCCACCACTTAATCAAAATCACTCCTAATTTGTCTGAAATGTGCGAAAAAATCCGACCAATATTTTTTCAAGGAGAAACAATAAACAACAAATTAACATGCAACGAAGAACAAGCAAATACGTTTTAAAAAATCAAAGGCATAATCAGAACAATAGTAGAAAACAAACATTTTGACACTGAAAAAAAAACACGTATAAAAAGCGAAGCCAGCAAAAACACCCAGGGAATACATGACAACCTATCGCATACGCAAGTATTTTCTTAAATGAATGCGAACAACGCTATAGCACGAATTAACTGGAGCTCTCATTCGTAGTCTGCGCTTTGGAAAACTTCAAACAATAAGTAATAGGAAAAGAATTTACGCTACAAACTGATCTTCAAGCATTATTAACAGCCTTAAAAAATTAGAGGAAAAAAACTTACCAAAGTAGGTAAAAAAAATGGGTAAATAGGTTACTTCAATTCAATTTTAATGTCGAAACTGTCCCAGGGACTAAAATTCAATTTTCGGGTTATCTAAGCAGACATCCTGATCAAAAAGCGACAGAACCATTTCCGGATGATACAATTCATATCATTAGCTTAATTAACGTTTTTATAGTCGTCCTAAAGAGCAATTCAATCAAAACTAAACACACACACTCGAATTCAAATACATATATAAAACAAATAAATAGTGACGTCATCGAATGCAAACTATTCAACAGGAAAGAACAGAATGCTTCTTGCCTGTACAAGCATACTGAACAGTCGCTAAAAAAATTGCAAAAAAAATCGCATTCCATTTAATTCTAAACAAAATCTCCTTTCAAATAATGAATTCAAAATCAATTTCTAGTCACCACACGCAATATAATGAACTTGGAAACTTTCAACAAACAAATTACCCCTCCATTCCATAAAACTAAACGATGCTATACAAAAAAACAAATATCAAATGCAAAGCATCGACCACATAATGGTATCAGTAGCTGTATAAATCTCCGAAAAAAAATTGCCCGGACAATACTTCTTCTCGAAAATAGACCTCAAACATGCATATAGCCAAATCCCACTAGACGAGAATACCAAAATGGATTGCAATTTTAACATACTATGTGGCCAAGCCAAAGGCACCTATAGATACATAAAAGATTTTTCCGGACTGACAGGCATGCCAGCAACATTTCAAAAAATTATTGAGAAAACGCTATACGACTTGAAATCAAAATACGCCTATCTCGACGACATAGTAATAATAACCAAAGTAAACTTAGAGGAACATGAGAAAGAATTAGACAAAGGTCTACATAAATTAAACGAAGAAAACCTAGCAATAATTCTCCAAAAATACAAATTTGCAAAGGAACAAATTACGTGGCTTGGATTCATAGTTACTCCAAACGGATTCACCCCAAAAAAAAACAAAAATGTGATGCGATTATTGACACCAACACCAATGACCAAAATAAATTAGAATGAAAGGACGAACACACTACAGCGTTTGACTAATTTAAAGAACAAATAAAACATACACTTCGATTACTGAAAACAAACACTTCGATTCATCCAAACAAACTAGTGTACGTTGCAACGCCAGCAAAAAACCTGAGAGCGTGTCTAGAAGAAAAATTCAGCAACACATGGAAGCCCATAGCATTCGCCAGCCGTTTTCTTAACAACTTGGAATCACGCAACAGTACTAATGAATTGAAATTACTCGCGGTTGTATGGGCTTTAGAACACTTCAAATATTATCTCTGCTGCTCAGAACTCATACTCAAAACGAATCATCAAGCTTTATATTCAGCATTAAAAGAAAACAGAAGCAACAGAATATATCAAAGCCGATTAACACGCTGGGTAGACCACCTTCTACCATTTCACTTTTCAGTAGAACATGTCCCAGGTGTAAAAATGGTATTTTGAAACTATCTTAGCAGAAATCGGAACGGAGACGCAACTCCATCGTCAGAGGAGATAAAATTTTGTGATAAACATAATAGATGAAAAAAAATTATATTTAATTAAATAAAACTTAATTAAAAGTGATCATAGACCTCGTGAATATACAGAATTGGGACTGCTTGAAACAAAGTAGTTCCCCTTTAATTTCGTTTTCGTCGTGACATATCTGTTCCATCAATTGCCTCCTTTACGATAATAGATTTGTAATTCCAACACGTCTGAAACAATTATTTTCGGATACTATCCATCATAAGCATCCTGGACCGGTGGGAATGCTCGCTTTAGCCAAACTTGTGTGGTGGCCACAAATCCACTTGGAAATAGTGTCCATGGCGAAAACATGCAGACGCTACATTCAAAAAGGCAAAAACCTTAAGCCATTAATTTTGAAAACACAACTAGGAGAGTTACCTAGCTTAAAAAACCCAACCAAGAAATCCAAATGGACTTCGCAGGTCCAATCCCTACAAGAGTAACACATTAAATAACTATATATTAGTTTCAGTAGATCCACTTTCGTTACCCCGACGCGAAAACTTTCACAATTGCGATTCAGAAACTGCTATCGACTATCTAGAACGATACTGTCAAATCCACGGTACACCAAGATCCTTGCCATCAGGAACAAAACTTTAAAGCAAAAGAATTTGAAATATTTATCAAAAACAGAAATATTAAATTAATCCTTGTTCCAGTGGGAGATAATATAGGCACAGGTATGATCGATCGACTCATACAAACCATAAAACGCCGACTAGTGGTATTAGACATTGACCCAAACTGGAGTTAAGAAACAGTGCGCTCTAGATTAGCAAACATTATGGAAAACATACGTCTCATTCCTAATAGAACCACTAGGGTAACACCTTTTTGAGGCACACTTTGGCAGAAAACCAGATACGGAGTAAACAAATATGCTAACCAAACCATTCTTAAAGAACTTGTCATATCATATGTTAAAAAATAGATTATTAGACAAGCAAATACTCCTCCCTGAGGCACTCTCCCAGGTGGAAATGTGGAGAAGAGATGCTAGTTCAGAGGATGAGCTGGACATGCAGTACAGACAAGAGAACCTCTGAACCCCCTCAACAACGCGTATCGAATCAGCCGATTCGGAAAATTTACCTAAAAGAAACAATTTAGCTCCCAGAGAGTGGAAATCAAACATGGTTTTTGACATCCACATCGGACTGGGAAATGATCCAAACAAAACTGTTATTGATACAAGAAATGGAGCAATAGAAAACGCCGAAAGGAACGTGGAAGTCTCTTCCAGGCTTTCTCCTACACAGGGAGGCAGAAAACAACCTAGCATCGCCAACTCGCGATCATCGAGAAGGCGACAAATAGATGAGATGGAGCTCAAAAACCTAAGAAAGAAACAGAGCAACGAGTGCGAGAGCGGCAGTTGGAGTTAGAGCAGGAGCGTGAGGAAACAGAACTTCGTCGTCAGCAGTAAGAATTACGTTTACAACAACAACCACAACAACAACAAGAACAAGAGTTACGTCTAAAGATGCCACAACAAGGAAGCAACAAAGACGTCTGACACTTGAGCTGACCAAAGGAAGCTCAAGAGCATCTAGATCAGTGGCGGATGAGATAGAAAGTGTCGGATTAGGACACAATCATGAAAGAACAACCGGGTGGGCAGAAGCAGTGGCTCAACAGTCTGTCCCTAGACGGCCACTACCTCCGAACATTGTTTTCGACCCTCCAACGAATGTCATACAAGACAGTGTTGACAAATGTTTCAGCACCTACCCGAAAACTACCGCGCTGTTCCAACCGAGTGAAGGACTTTTCTCAACGCAACTGACAGAACCGAAAATTCTCAAGAAAACAGAAATCCGTAAATCAATTAGAGTAACGGACCCACCACCACCGTTGACAAGAATGACATTTCAGCAGTAGGGAACGTCAGCAGTTCAAGACAGAAACAGGAGTCAGAGTCCCATTAACAACTCTCAAAACAGGTCTGCCGAGAGCAAAAACAGGAGCAGACTCAATCAAACCACCAACCAAGTCGTTTACCAACCAGTACCAAGCAGCGTTGCCTGTGGCTTGCCAAAACTAAAACTGATTGAGTTTCCAGGAGATCCTCTGGAATGGCCAGAGTGGTCGGGACTTTTTCATGTCGTTGTTCATCAAAAGCCATTCAGTGATGCGGAAAAGATGCAAAACCTGAAGACAAGCCTAACGGGTCAAGCAAACGCAGCAATATCGGGAATGGGTTTCAGCTCAGAACCATACTATCATGCTTGGAATATACTCTGTGAGAAGTATGGCAGGTCAGATGACATATTCAATGCTCCATTCAAAAAAATACATACTCATCCTCCAGCTCGGCACGACGATTCTACGAGCATTGTCAAGTTTGCAAATGTGGTTAAAAATGTGGTAAACACTTTAACTCAACCTGGATACACATCAGACCTAGAATCAGAAGGAGGGCTAAGTGCAACAACGAGAAAATTTTCTCCGCAATTGAGAGAACAGTGGTTGCAGTATATGAAAGATCGTCGACTACTGAGAGGCAACCTGATTGTTTTCAAAGATTGGCCTACCTCCAAAGCAACAATTCATGAGAACTTTTCAGCAGAGACAAGCTCGTCACTTGACAGAAAAAGATTTCAAAGCCGTGATAACCCGAAGATGTGTACCTTTGCTTCAAACGCAGAAAAGTCAAGCAAACCAGAGAATCTCGAATGTCCCTTCAAAGTTTAACAACACTCTACTTGGACTGGTGAAAAGTTCACATCAATAAAAGTAAATGAACGACGAGAGCGTGTCCAGAAGATCCGACTGTGTTTCAATTGTTTGAGACCAGGTCACATTTCGAAGGACTGCAAAAGCAGGACATGTAGTGTACCCAGCTGTGGAAGGCGACACAACAGGCTTTCGCACAGCAACTTATCGAAGAAGATAATTACAAAGAATGTCTCAGATTCTACAACGGCAGTAGCAACTAACATCACCCAAGGAGGACTCTCAGTGGTACGAATCAAGCTGACAAACAGAGACTTAAGCCTAAATGTAGAAGCAATGTTGAATTCGGGATCCTTGATTTCAATTGCAGACAAGTCAGTGTTGTCTAAACTTCAACTTCAAGGCCGAAAAGCGTCCTTATCATTAGCAGATATCCATGGCTCACATGATATCCAGACTGAAATGGTGCCGACAGCTGTTTCAGCGCATGAGAAGTCTCGACCATTGACAACAGCGCAATTCTATGTGCACGAGAAACTGGGAGAAGTTGGGTGACCAGATTGTGGAGCTGCAAGAGTTGAAAGACCGTTACCCACATCTGAGGAACTTGCCAAATCAGACCTACAATCTAAACGAGGTTCAAGTGATTCTTGGACAAGATTGCTTCGACATTCATCACCCTTTCGAATTCAAGAAGTCAGAAGACAAAGCTGCAACATGGGCATTGAAGTCAAAGATCGGCTGGGCCTTAAGTGGTCCACTGCCAGCGAAGCAGGCAGCAACTCTTGTCACAACAGCAACATCAATTGCAGATGATAAACTAGCAAACCTGTTGAGTAAGTGGTGGGATACCAAGTCCAAGTGCTTCAAACTGCGATGTCACCGGTCATTCAAAAGAGTAACAACAAGCAACCAAGACGTTGGAGCAAACAATGCTATTCAATGGTGAAAGATGTGAAGTAGGGCTTCTGTGGCGAGAGGACGAAGTGAAGTTGCCAAACAACTTCTACTCTCCCATGGGGCAACTCAAGTCCCTAGAACGGCGCCTGCAGAAATACGAAAAGCCAAGGAAGCACTACCAAGAAACCACTGACACGGATGTCAATGCTGGATACGTTCGGAAAGTTGATCAAGCTGAACTGAATGAAACCAAAGACAAACTGCAATGGTATTTACCGCATCATCCCGTCATAAACCCACACAAACCAGAGAAAGTCAGAAGATTGTGCAACCTAGCAGCAAAATACCAAGGTGTAGCCCTAGACCACAAACTTTTTTTTGGACCAGACCTCCTGCAGAGTCTGATCGGAATTAGTTTTCGCTTCGGAGAACACCCAATAGCTTTATCAGCAGACATAGAAGAGATGTTTCTTCAAGTCGCTGTCCCAAACAATGACAACCGATGCTTACAATTTCACTGGCAAGAAGATCCAGATCAGAAGATAGAAGTCTAAGAATATACACGACATGTTTTTGTGGCAAAAATTCGCCGACTTTGCACAAACTAATTACGCTTTGCACCAAGAGGCGAAAGATAATGCAGTCAAGGAAGAAAATCTCGTCAGAACGGTTCAGCGAAACTTTTACATGGACGACTTCCTAAAGTCAGTCAGAACCCCTCAAGTGGCAATCGAAATCTACCAGAACGTCAGAGACATCCTCATCAAGAGTGAATTCAATTTGACGAAATGGATAACAAGTGACGACGAAGTCAAGTCACAGTTCCCAGAGACAGAAAGGTCAACGAAGGTTGTGAAAACTTGCGAAACAGAACCACAATCATCTTCAATCCTGGGACTAACCTGGAATGTGGACACAGACAGTCTCATTGTCTGTCGTGGAACTGAGCGTGAAGTTCCAGTAAAAATAACTCAGAGAATTGTCCTATCCTTTGTCTCAGCAGTATTCCACCCACCTGGGTTATGTTCACCCTTCACAATAAGAATGCGGTTCCTACTCAAAAGCATTTGGGCAGCAATGGGACAAGCATGGGATAAAGAGTTGTCAGCAGAACGCCCAAAACTGTTCAGTTATTGGTGCTCTGAGTTGAGAGAAAAAAAGGACGATGTCAGTAAATCGACTTTATTTCGAAAACCGATGTTCAAACTTGAGACTGCACATTTTCACAGACACGTCAGAAGAAGCGATGTGCGTCGTGGCATATATGCAAGACGAGGCGACGCTAAAACTTGCCTATATGATAGGAAAATGTCGTGTGGCACCCATGAGACAAATGACAAAACCAAAATTAGAACTCAAGGCCTTAATTTACGGAGTTGGTCTCAGAAAGCAGATACTCAGCGAACATGATGTCAGAATTGACAGAATCTATCATTGGACCAACTCATCAACAGTGCTACAGTTGCTACAAGCCGCGCACAAGAAACAACAAGCGTTCTTTGCGAACAGAGCAGCGAAAACACTGGAAAACTCATCGATCGATCAATGGAGACACGTCAAAGGTGTCGAATATCCTGCCAGCATCGGAGCCCGAGGAATGTCCATCGAAGTTCACAAGGAGTCAATATGGCTAACTGGGCCGAATGAGTGAATATAACTGGCAAGCCATGGTGTCAAGAGAACGAACTCGAACCCGAGCAAGTTACCAGTACAGTAGCAACAGAAACAAAACTAGACCAACTATTTGACTGGAGACGATACAGTACTTTCAACCGAATCATAAACTCCATTGCCTACTGCATGAGGTTCAAAGCAAAGCAGATGGGGACCCTTAAACCAGACGAAACTCAACAAGCAGAGCAAACACTGTTTCGATTTGTTCAAAACGAAAGTTTCCCGAATATTTCGAAGCAGGCAGCAAAGAAATCTCCGAAACATTGAACTTTGCCAAATTGTCACCCATCATAGAGGCAGATGGAACAATTAGAGTGAAAGGCCGACTGAAGCATTCAAACCTTGATTACAATGCAAAACATCCAATACTGTTAACAGCAAAACAACCAGTTGTACAACTTCTGTTGGAGAAAACACATCGAGACAACCCACATGAGGGCACAGAATATGTCAGAAACGTGCTTCAACAAGAGTACTGGATCATCGGGTTGAGAAATGCGTTAAGAATAATCAAGTCAAGATGTGTCAAATGCAGACACAGAAACGCTAAACCAATCCACCCACCGATGGCAGATCTACCCCGAGAACGACTTGATGAAAATGTGTTCCCATTCACTCTTGCCGTTGTTGACTACTTCAGACCCTTCAGAGCCGAAAGCATTTATGAACGAGTGGGACAAAGCTAAGATTGAAAGTGACTTGCCACAGAAAAAGGTTGTTTGGAAATTCAATCCCCCTGGAGCCCCTCACTTTGGTGGAATCTGGGAAAGACTGGTTCAAAGTTGCATGAAGGTCATGATTGCAATCTTGGACAACCGAAGCCTCAATGAAGAGGTACTCAGAACCACAATGTGTCTTGTGGAACAAACACTCAAAGCAAGACCCCTGATAGCATAAGTGCCGACCCTGAAAATTTGACGGCACTCACACCTAATCATTTCTTGCTAGGACGAGAGAAGGCGAGTGCAGCATTCATGCACTCCAGCGCTACAATGACCTGAGAAAATTATTCAAAACGGCTTTGGAAAAAGAATGATCTGGAAAAGATGGACTCGCGAATATCTTCCACAATGGAACCAGAGATCGAAGTGGTCAAAAGAACATGTGCGAAACCTGAAAGAAGTCGAGTTAGTATGGCTAGTAGATGACGCTGTGAAACGCTGTGAATACAAAAAAGGACGAATCATTGAAATGTACACTGGTAACGACGGTGTTGTGCGATTAGGGAGAGTCAAAATGGCACATGGAGAACTGGACCGGCCAGTCGTGAAGTTAACGCCAGTATTTTACGATGGTGTTTCCGAGATCGAAAGCAGGGCCGGCGATGTTGGCGCCACTTCAAATCGGCTACAAAGGCCATCAGATAGCAATAAATAACATCTGAAACCAAAAAAAAAACTTGAAAATCGTCAAAACTCAAAAAGGGTCAAAATTGAAAATTTTTAAAAGTTGGGACCGGAATTTTGTACATCCCGCCGATTTTTAAAAGGCAAAACCCGAGCAACCCAAGGGTCACCTCTAAGCTACTCATGGACCCAACGAACGTTATTGCATCAGACCCACAAGTGTGGCTACTAGCACTTATATGGTGCAAAATTGGCATTTTTTGATATTTTGTTATTTTTTGTTAAATTTCTTAAATTGTTTATTTATGATACTTTAGGCGATCATTAAAGGTCAAATACCGTAAATTCGAGGCATTTAGAGGTTTTAACCATACGTGCTTATATCAACAAAAGTAAATATTGCAGTAATTTGACATTTACTATGTAAACAATGACCTAAATCATTTTCTTTATTAACCAATCAGAAACAAGTAGCAATGATGTCTTAAATGATAAATTTTTGATTATTTACTTTATTTCAATTGTTTGAATAGTGAAACCATATTGTATTCAGAACCATTAGAAACTGTTACAAAGAACAGTTGACTCTCAGATAGAATAAAAATTGATTCATCAACAATTTTACTCCTTTTTCTTAAGTTTTGCTAGATCTTAAGATCTTTTGAGTTTAAGTTAGTTGAGCTTACTTATAAGAAGTCAGCAAAAAAACTAGTTATTGGCTGAAGCCTTGCAAGCTTCAGCACGAGATTGAACCAAGATTATCACCAAGGATTTTCTTAACTTCAATCAACAAAATTAAAAGTTACCGTCCTTTAAATACGTCCGAGCGACTAATTACTCCGACGAGATTATTAGTCAATCGAATCCTGTGAAGAACCAGGCCGGCGTAAAACTCGAGAAACAGGCTGTGTTATATCGGTTCTTGAGCAGCCGCAACACATTGAGTTTATGAGATACATCACTATGGACTCCAGATTTTGATATTCATTCCATAAGGAGTGGTGTAAGGAAAGGGTGTAAGAGCGTACAATTATTTATACTTAGCATAATGGTGGGAAAAAGAATGTAATCTTTCTTCATTCAACCCTAAGTTACACTATTTGCAAAGAGTTTAAAAAAACTGGAGAAAAGAGTTTAAAAACCGTGAAATATTTAAAAACGGAAAGTCCATCATAAAAACTTCCCCTAAGATTTAAAATGCTGGAATTAAGAAAATTTCATTTTTATGAAACAAAAAAGAAATTGGCGCTAAATGCATGATTCCTAATTATCTTTGTTCTTTTAATAAAAACTGTTTTATTGTTTGTTGATTTCTATTGTATTCTCTCACTGTGTTGCAAGCGACGAAGTGTATGAGCCGTGGCTTGCGTTTCTGAATGTTGTGATAGTGGTGAAGGATGTGTTTCTGGGGCAATTACTATGTCATTTTTTATTCTGATGTTCGCTCTATCATGTGTGTTAAGTGATATAGTGTGTGGTGTATAGTCTGTAATTGTGCTGTCTGGGAGTATTTTTTATAGCAGTTTTAATGTTCATCTTGGTTCTGGTGCACTACGCATTTGCGTTTTACGCGCTACTTGTTTTGTTTTCTTTACTACTACCGATTTTTTATCACCGATTGTGATAATTAGTTTCCTGGTATTTTTTGTGGGTGAATTTTGCTTACTGCTAGGCTACACGTGTCACGCCAGCGATGTGGCTTCAAAATCGTCTCTGGAGTTTGATGGCGTGTTGTACTAAATGTCGAGATTTGGTTCCGATTCAGAGAAATTCTACATTGAAATTTGGTCAAGCATCGGTCTGGCAGTGGTCTCTTGCCTAAGAAGAATGTTTTTATTTCAAGTTATGAGATTTTTGTTGCTTGGTTGTGTTAAGATGATAGTGATTTGCGTGTTTGGTTGTCTTCCTAAGTGTGCTTCGAATGGATTACTTTTTGTTATATTTTTTATGAGTTTGATGTTTCCTATAATTGCTGCAAATTTGGATGCTAATGTTTCTTCTTTTATGTTTTATTATCCTTGTCTCAACCATATCTGTTCCTCTATGTTCTCCTGTGGGTGCTAGTATTAGAACTCCAAGTATATTTTTGTGTAGATTGTCTATGAAAAAAAACCGTGCCATTGTTGTCTTTTGAACAAATTAAGTTGACAAACTTTCATTAAATATAAATTTTTCTTCGGATCGAAGAGTTGTTCAAATGAATTCAATCTGATGCACTGATGTTCGAATGAATTCAATCAAATTTGTGTTTGCAGAGTTTTTTAGGACACTAAGGATATTTGGTGTAGAATGTCTGTGAAACAAAACCGTGCGCTCGTTGATTCTCTGAAGATATTAGGCTGGAAAATTTTTTGAAATCTACATTTTTCATCGGATCCAATTGTTGTTCAAATCAAATCAAACTCATAAACAAATTTTGACGTTGCAGAAGGTTTTTAGAACTCAAATTATATTTGGTCGTGTCTTTGAAAAAAACGTGCTCTCCATTGGGTTTATCTTAGTGTACACTCTTATGAAGGAACAACAAGGGTGTAATAGTGTAGAAAGAAATGAAAAAAGCAATAACGTTGGAAAAAAGAGTGTAATTTGTTATCAGCCCAACATGAATTACATTCAGTAAATAACAAGGGTGTAAGAGCGTACAATTATTTATACTTAGCATAATGGTGGGAAAAAGAATGTAATCTTTCTTCATTAAACCCTAAGTTACACTATTTGCAAAGAGTTTAAAAAAAACTGGAGAAAAGTGTTTAAAAACCGTGAAATATTTAAAAATGGAAAGTCCATCATAAAAACTTCTCCTAAGATTTAAAATGCTGGAATTAAAAAAAATTCATTTTTATGAAACAAAAAAAGAAATCGGCGCTAAATGCATGATTCTTAATTAACAGAGAAGTTTACATTTATCTGTCCATGATCTAGATATGAAATAACTTTTTTGCTTTTTGGTAGAAAATTCTACATTTTTTGGACGAGGTTGCCCGGGTCGAGGTTTTGTCAAAAAATAATGTAAGATTAGCGGTGAATAGCGGTAAAAAAACTTTTTTTTCACCGCAAAGCGCCCGTATCCTTTGGCGTTGAGTGCGGTGAAAGCGGCGAATTTTTTAAGATTTATGGTTATTAGCTGTGAAAAAACTTTTTTCGCAGCATTCACCGGTTTTATTACAAAAAAGAAACTGCCGTACACGAGTTTGAACCACTTGCCACCTGCATGTCACCAACTTCTTATTCCACTGCACCATCTGTCACGTACTTCATTGATATTTCCTGTGAATTTAAGATAAGCGTTGAAATTAGCGGTGAATATTTGTAAGGTTTGCTGTTTTAGCGGTGAAAAACTTTTTTTAACTACTTCTGCTGGTAGCGATGAAAATCTATCTCACCGCATTCCGACGGTAGCGGTGGAAATTTAAATTATAACCACAACAAAAACGTTTGGTTAAGTATTTACATTTTCAAAATCACCTCGTAAATATATGAATAGTTTTGTCTTTATACTTAAGTAGAAAAAATTCCTAGGGCCTCTTACTTGTCTATAAATTCCTAAAGCAGTTAATGCAGTTTGACCAATTCGCAGCTTAGTTCTTCCTTAAATTTATTTTTAGTTTTTTCCGGATTTTAATTGGTTATTTATTCCACTTCCTAGAAAATTTTCTGATCAGTGACCTGTCACTCCAATTGGATTGGCACTGATTCTTTGGAAAAAATTGGAAAGTTCTGGAGTTTTTGGTCACTTCGTACTTTTCAAAAATCCTGATTGAGAAGTTTTTGGTTTCTCGACTACTCTCTTTGTATTGTGAGAGGAGGTCAAAAAATTTAAGAAGAAAAGCTCTGCTAACTTTGTAATGAAAAGCTCTGCTGGTAAAATGTTGTCTTTCATTGATAGAACTCTTGCACTGTCAAATTTTTTGCGCAGGTGGCAAACCATTCTTCCCCAGTTTATTTGTCTATTAACTCTTTGAAGTGACATAACCGACAACGATTGGAAAAAAAATGCACTAAAATTGAGATGGGACAAAACAAGTGATTTAAAAAGCCCGATTCTTGCTTTTAATGGTAGAAGATGTCTTACTAAGTAAGTGACCTAATAGCATTTGCCATTTTTGCTAACGTTTTGTTTAGCTGTATGTCAAAATTTAGATTGTTATCAATCATTGTGCCTAAATAAGACAACTTGTTTTCCGTTCTATGAAAATTCCATTATGATGCAATTGCTCAATTTTTGGTTCATCACGTTTTGAAAAAACCACAATTTCTGTTTTAATCAAATTCACCGCAAATCTTACATCTTTTAGCTATTTTTAGCGGTGACACCTCGACCCGGGTGAGATGATGCGGGTTAATGTGATTTTCACAGGTTGTATTTGGCACTTGGACTTTTCGTTGGGAATAGTTTAGACCCGTAACAATTGTGGTCAACCTGGAAATGGGTATTCGAAGCTGTCCACAACTTGAACGAAGAGTGAAAATGCCGTCATAGCGATAACATCATACTCCCCCAAGTATTTCATGGTTCTGTTACCCATACTGAAATGCGCAGCTAACGCTATTCATTCATATTTTTTAAACATATCCGACTGACGAGGGGCAACACTTTTAAGATGAAGGAATGCCCTTCACAGCATGACATTTTCTCCTCAAAACAATTTTGATGAATCAAATTCTGAGGCTGTTTAGTCGTAGGGCTCTGAGAGAACTTAATGCCCTCCGGACGCAACCTGTTTATCCCCCTTTTTGACTAAGGACAAAATGCGTCAGACAAAAAATTGGTCCAGCGATAAATTGCACAAAAAATCAAAAGGACCAGTATAATTGCTACAAACTTTGTTTTACATGTATGGCTCGTTTTCTGGTAAGTAAGTTTCCATTAATTTTTTCCTTTTTATGGAGAAGCTGATATTTTATGGGTAACTTTTATGGTCCGTTTTATGGTAAACAAGATACCATATATGGTCAGTTTAATGGGGAGTAAGATACCATATATGATCCGTTTTATGGTTAGTAATATACCATATATAGTACGTAATATGGTAGGTAAGTAAACATATATGGGAATTTTTATGGTAAAACACAGAAGCATATGTCGTGTGCAAATTCCCTTCAGTGCTGTTAAAAACTGACTTTTCGAGTTGAGTTTGAGTTTCCAGTATAATTGTTTTATGGTTTCCCTCCTCCTTGGCTCAACTCCAGCTCAACATTAGTTTTGGTTGTTTTGTGAAGTTTTCAAAGCTAAATTCTGTTCTGTGCTATGAGATGGAAAACCCACGGTTGCCATGCGAAAAAATTGAGATCTATCTGTTTCCCCCAGTGTTTTTATGACCCCCCCCCCAGATACAATCATTTGTTGTCATATAGCACGCTACTGTGTAAAAATAATGTACGTGCGCCTGGGGGTCATAAAACATATTCCCACTAAGCTGGGGGGCCGAAACTGAATAGATCCAAAAATTGCCCTGCAACTCATCTATCCTTACCTATACTTGCAAAATCGGGATTCTCCGCATGCATTTCTCATTGAAATACAGGGAAAGCGTCAACCAGTCGAGATCTTGGCAGAATTCCAGGAAACGGTGCACTAGGAAGCGTAAGCCGCGCGTTAACAGAGGTTTTCTTTGTTTTGAAAGTTAGTTTTGTTTCACACTGTGACTACGTTGGTCTTTCTTTCCTGTCATAATTGTCTGCTTGATGCATGATTCTTAATTAACAGAGAAGTTTACATTTATCTGTCCATGATCTATATATGAAATAACTTTTTTGCTTTTGGTAGAAAATTCTACATTTTTTGGACGAGGTTGCCCGGGTCGAGGTTTTGTCAAAAAATAATGTAAGATTAGCGGTGAATAGCGGTAAAAAAACTTTTTTTTCACCGCAAAGCGCTCGTATCCTTTGGCGTTGAGTGCGGTGAAAGCGGCGAATTTTTGTAAGATTTGCGGTTATTAGCTGTGAAAAAACTTTTTTCGCAGCATTCACCGGTTTTATTGCAAAAAAGAAACTGCCGTACACGAGTTTGAACCACTTGCCACCCGCATGTCACCAACTTCTTATTCCACTGCACCATCTGTCACGTACTTCATTGATATTTCCTGTGAATTTAAGATAAGCGTTGAAATTAGCGGTGAATATTTGTAAGGTTTGCTGTTTTAGCGGTGAAAAACTTTTTTTAACTACTTCTGCTGGTAGCGATGAAAATCTATCTCACCGCATTCTGACGGTAGCGGTGGAAATTTTTTTCACCGCATTCTGCTGGTAGTGGTAAAAAACTTTTGTTCACCGCATTCTGCTGGTAGCGGTAAAAAAATTTTTTTCACCGCTTAACCGATGAAAATATACTTCACCGCTTAATATTATTTTCACCGCATTCAACGCATTAAGCACAAATCTTCCACTTTTTTAATCTCCAAAAATGAAAAATTAAAGTTATAACCACAACAAAAACGTTTGGTTAAGTATTTACATTTTCAAAATCACCTCGTAAATATATGAATAGTTTTGTCTTTATACTTCAGTAGAAAAAATTCCTAGGGCCTCTTACTTGTCTATAAATTCCTAAAGCAGTTAATGCAGTTTGACCAATTCGCAGCTTAGTTCTTCCTTAAATTTATTTTTAGTTTTTTCCGGATTTTACTTGGTTATTTATTCCACTTCCTAGAAAATTTTCTGATCAGTGACCTGTCACTCCAATTGGATTGGCACTGATTCTTTGGAAAAAATTGGAAAGTTCTGGAGTTTTTGGTCACTTCGTACTTTTCAAAAATCCTGATTGAGAAGTTTTTGGTTTCTCGACTACTCTCTTTGTATTGTGAGAGGAGGTCAAAAAATTTAAGAAGAAAAGCTCTGCTAACTTTGTAATGAAAAGCTCTGCTGGTAAAATGTTGTCTTTCATTGATAGAACTCTTGCACTGTCAAATTTTTTGCGCAGGTGGCAAACCATTCTTCCCCAGTTTATTTGTCTATTAACTCTTTGAAGTGACATAACCGACAACGATTGGAAAAAAAATGCACTAAAATTGAGATGGGACAAAACAAGTGATTTAAAAAGCCCGATTCTTGCTTTTAATGGTAGAAGATGTCTTACTAAGTAAGTGACCTA
This sequence comes from Convolutriloba macropyga, assembly GCF_964194025.1. Classification (NCBI taxonomy): domain Eukaryota; kingdom Metazoa; phylum Xenacoelomorpha; order Acoela; family Convolutidae; genus Convolutriloba; species Convolutriloba macropyga. Next base: position 42,188,323 of record NC_134472.1, read on the forward strand.
ATAGCATTTGCCATTTTTGCTAACGTTTTGTTTAGCTGTATGTCAAAATTTAGATTGTTATCAATCATTGTGCCTAAATAAGACAACTTGTTTTCCGTTCTATGAAAATTCCATTATGATGCAATTGTTCAATTTTTGGTTCATCACATTTTGAAAAAACCACAATTTCTGTTTTACTCAAATTCACCGCAAATCTTACATCTTTTAGCTATTTTTAGCGGTGATACCTCGACCCGGGTGAGATGATGCGGGTTAATGTGATTTTCACAGGTTGTATTTGGCACTTGGACTTTTCGTTGGGAATAGTTTAGACCCGTAACAATTGTGGTCAACCTGGAAATGGGTATTCGAAGCTGTCCACAACTTGAACGAAGAGTGAAAATGCCGTCATAGCGATAACATCATACTCCCCCAAGTATTTCATGGTTCTGTTACCCATATTGAAATGCGCAGCTAACGCTATTCATTCATATTTTTTAAACATATCCGACTGACGAGGGGCAACACTTTTAAGATGAAGGAATGCCCTTCACAGCATGACATTTTCTCCTCAAAACAATTTTGATGAATCAAATTCTGAGGCTGTTTAGTCGTAGGGCTCTGAGAGAACTTAATGCCCTCCGGACGCAACCTGTTTATCCCCCTTTTTGACTAAGGACAAAATGCGTCAGACGAAAAATTGGTCCAGCGATAAATTGCACAAAAAATCAAAAGGACCAGTATAATTGCTACAAACTTTGTTTTACATATATGGCTCGTTTTCTGGTAAGTAAGTTTCCATTAGTTTTTTCCTTTTTATGGAGAAGCTGATATTTTATGGGTAACTTTTATGGTCCGTTTTATGGTAAACAAGATACCATATATGGTCAGTTTAATGGGGAGTAAGATACCATATATGATCCGTTTTATGGTTAGTAATATACCATATATAGTACGTAATATGGTAGGTAAGTAAACATATATGGGAATTTTTATGGTAAAACACAGAAGCATATGTCGTGTGCAAATTCCCTTCAGTGCTGTTAAAAACTGACTTTTCGAGTTTCCGGTATAATTGTTTTATGGTTTCCCTCCTTCTTGGCTCAACTCCAGCTCAACATTAGTTTTGGTTGTTTTGTGAAGTTTTCAAAGCTAAATTCTGTTCTGTGCTATGAGATGGAAAACCCACGGTTGCCATGCGAAAAAATTGAGATCTATCTGTTTCCCCCAGTGTTTCTATGACCCCCCCCCCCCCCCAGATACAATCATTTGTTGTCATATAGCACGCTACTGTGTAAAAATAATGTACGTGCGCCTGGGGGTCATAAAACATATTCCCACTAAGCTGGGGGGGCCGAAACTGAATAGATCCAAAAATTGCCCTGCAACTCATCTATCCTTACCTATACTTGCAAAATCGGGATTCTCCGCATGCATTTCTCATTGAAATACAGGGAAAGCGTCAACCAGTCGAGATCTTGGCAGAATTCCAGGAAACGGTGCACTAGGAAGCGTAAGCCGCGCGTTAACAGAGGTTTTCTTTGTTTTGAAAGTTAGTTTTGTTTCACACTGTGACTACGTTGGTCTTTCTTTCCTGTCATAATTGTCTGCTTAGTTTCTCATATTCTCGCGTGGTATAAAAATGGTGACCAGATTGTGCCAGAAGCATACTGAACGCCAAAAGTAAGTTAACGCCTGATAACTTCAAGAATTAAAATTCAATTTTTGACGCGATCTTACACGCACCTGAAAATAAATTTCTAGAACAATTGTTCACCCTTGATCACCTCCATTAATGCTCTCACCTAACTAAGAAGTTGATATAGCACAATATGGTAACCTAAAAAACTCAAAAATCTCATACAAAAAAAACTGTTTCAAAATGTGATATGATTTTGAGTTGGTTTCACTGTGATTGAGTTTGAATTTGGGTTAATTATTAAAAAGAAAAATGATGTGGATGAATACCAATTTTGAACGAACTTTCTTTTACAGCTAAAGAATGATGGATTTCCCCAACTTTACGTTAAGGTTTTTGGTCAATTACCATTACGTGTAATCTCAATTTTTTAGGCAGCTGAGACCACTAGTGTAGGGGATCAATGGTGCAAACAATCTTTGCGAAATTTGATTAAAATGTCAATTAACACTGAGTCAAAATTTGAATTTTACTTCGCAAAGCTATAGAATGTAACTAACTTTTGTTCAGTATACAAACTGGTTATCTCTTAGTTACGTAATGGCAGTTGATTAATGCTACCAACCAGGGCATCGTGTAACGGCATCTATTTTATTGATTCATTTTAAAAACCTGAAACAATAAGTGGATCTTTTCCGTGTGTGCTCATACAGTACGTTATTCAACCCTCGTTGCATCCCACGTGTCATTACATTGTAAATCACTACGTAAAACATGGAATGTATGTGCGTCGGAGGGGGGTCCAAATAATATGCGCCAACTAGGCTAGGGGGCACAAACGGAAAAGAACCCAATTGTATATGTTAGATAAAAATATTAGTCGCCCGAGGGACTTAGTTACCTCACACGAGGGCGCTTGCGCCTGAGTGCCGGGTCCGGGACCCGAGAAAAACTATGAATATTACCACACGGTTGTTATCACCACCGAGAAGTTATCAAACTCCGAGGCGAAGCCGAGGTGTTATGATAACTTCGAGGGCGATAACAAACGTGTGGTAGTTTTTTTTTAATCAACATCTGTTGCGATCATGTTTGTTTTTTTTAGACCGCAAGTTTATCAAACTGTTTCCATCATTAGACTACGAGCTTATCACCACTCTTTTATTGCAATTGTTTACTTAGTAAGAGTGACGATAAAAGAGTGTGATAAACTTGTAGTCTAATGCTGAAATGTTTTTCCAGTCTCGACCGGGCATTAAAATTTATTACATTGGCAGTTTATTTAACTTCTATTATCACAATAGGTGTTGATTAAAGAGATTGTTCTATTGTACTTACAGAACTAAATGGTACAAAAGTGTTCATTTTCTTTTGAAATTTAAGCCAGAGTACAATTTAAGCCAGAGAAATTTAAAAGTACAATTCAGCAGATTAGTGAAAAAAATTTTTTCTTAAAAATACACAGGGTTGATATAAACCAAACGTCTCCGTCTCCAATAGCGAGGCACCCAATTATTTATACCGGGTTGATTCAAGTGTGAAAAATTAGATTTCTAACCCAGTCTAGTTTGTTTGCCTAAATTTAGTGTCCTAAATTAGGAAACTAATTTTCAGGCAAAATATTAGACTTGTACTTCTCTAAGTCTTAGCTCAATCTTTCAAATTGAGCTCTCTGCCTTGAAGCTTTACTGACCGTTGAAAATTAACCCGGTGGTCTGTAAGCCCATTTTTTAGGTTTACTCAGTACGTGTGAAGCTCACAAAGGCAAACGTAAGGAACATGCCACGATAGTAGTATAGTTAGAGCAACGGAGCAAATCTTGAGAAAGTGGTGGTAGGTTGAAAGTACTATCACTGTTTTAATAAGCGTAATTCTGCTGGCACAAAACGAACATATTACGAAGTAGTAGTTAGCATATTACATTGCCAATGTGGACTTATTGAGATTATGTACTCATTTTGTCACTTTTTTTCACGATCATCTTTTGAGATTAGGAACATAAGAGCGTGCGAAAAATGAGAGTTTGCGAATTTAGTTCAAATTTACTTCAAATTTGGATATATGCGACATTAGGTTTTACGATGAGTGCTTTTGGGGCTACCGTGAACAATTCAAACAAAATTAAGGCAGACTCGATATGGGCTCCTTTTACAGCCTTAAGGTATACAGAGCTAGGGCTACTTATTTCTGCGCGCGAAGTAGGCTTACCTATATCTCTAAGACTAACCGACTCAGTAAAACACTGAAGATATACTTCAATTATAACGGTGGTAAAAAATAACAGCACCGGAGTCCGCAGTATACACATGGTGTATCTAGCTGATAGAGTGAATATAGTTAGTAGAGTTCTCTCTATATAAAAGAGAATAGTGTCTTCTCAGTCTCTGATTGGATGGAGGTCGTCGTCTGGAATCCTTGTCAGTGAAGTAGTGACTAGTTTCGACAGTGAGGGTTTCGTCTTGATTGTAGAACCATTGAGGGTCCCAGTTACAGGCTATGCTGGCCAGTAACGTCAGTCCTGTTAGAGTATTCCCAACTGCTCTCACTGTCATGTAGTGAGGATTTGTTCCCAGTTGGAGGATCTCTTGTAGTCGATAGTCTCTGTCCAAGTCTCTGTCCAAGGTTTGTACAAGGGGATTTCTGTTTATCTCCATCTGGTACAAAGTTTGAAACAGTCGGATTTATCAGCTTACCTTCTGTTTGAAATCCATCATTTAGCTACTGTGTGAGCTACTTTTTCTATTAAATTTTCTAGTGAAATTAAATGCCTTCTTTAGTAAGTCCCGACCGGGAGGAAGAAGAAAAGGACCGATCCTAATCTTCAGTTGTGGCAAAGAAGAAAAGATAGAAATCATAAGGAATGAAGAAAAAATAAGTATGAAGGAATGAAGAAAATAGTTACTAGTGAATTTTTTGTTAAGATCAGTTTTGAGTTTTTCGTCTTGAGTTTTTCGGGTCTGTGAGCCCAGAGTGGCTTGCAGGCCTGTGGCTTACGTCCGATATGCGAACTCGAAATCCGGAGCTCGATTGTCTGAATCGCAGAAGAATGCTAAAAATCCCGGATCACACGCCAGACAAGCCGCGAGGGCACGGGGGTATAGGTCAACGTTGCAGCGGGGTTGCAACGCAAAGACGTGATTGAAGATCTGCGTCTCTTCATGGGAGGGTTTGTGATTGTCCAGTTTATCCGCCATCCAGTCCCTGTAGAGAAGGTTGAAAGTGTGGCCATAGGTACACATCGTGGCGCCTCCTTCTACACATTGCAGGTACTCGATTGGGACGAGGATGGGGCGGTCAGTCTTCGCGTACAGTGGAGAGAACATAAAGTAAGTTTTGAAAGGATCAAAATTACAGAGGGTGCCTTCACAATATTGGGGTTGAATTGCGTAACTATAGTTCATATAGTAGGATGACGTTAATTTGGTGTTTGCGTACTGTAGACGCGAATTCATGTAAATAATTGGGTTAGTTCGAAGGAAGTGATGTTGCACAAAAAGGTAGTTGTGCATTGTGTGAAGCATCTTCACTCTATTAGTTTTATGGGTGGTGTTGTTGACATCCATCTGTGTGGGATGTAAGAAGCCGAATTGTAAATAGAAGGGGTCATACTTCTGATAAAATTGGTAGGGAGCAGTTTCGCGAGTGAAGAATGTGTTAAAGTAGTCATTCGGGCGGTATGCAAGAGCAAAGAAATACTTTGACAGGTGCCAGAATCGTTTTGTGAAACGATGATTAAAAGGGAAGTGGAAACATTCTAGTGGAAGGTCTCTATCCCGCCCCTCTTGAACATACTCGTTCTCAAATTGTCCAAGAGAGCAGGAAATGGCTGTGGGTTTGAGTGTATGCTGGGGTGGAGTGGAGGTATAGTTTATTCTTCCGGGTACATGGATTCCTTGCATAGTGTTAATACCAATGGGTTTGGTAAATTCATGAAAACGGAAGTTTGGTCCCTGTGACCGATGGGATAATCTTTGTGTGGGTGCAAAAGGATTTCCTCTGCCACGAGAGGATGAGGGCTGTGGGCCTCAATAAGGGCTCGCGGTGTGGCAAGCAGGCGATTGTGAAGCATGTATCGGGGAGGAGCGGGCTGATTAAATTGTGGGTGTCTTCTGTGTGAGGAATCAGTTCAAGGGTAAATGTCCGTCGACCTGGGTCGATCGTAGGTGGGTGGCTTAGGGAAAGGTGTTCTGGCCTGAGAGGTGGTATGCTCGGGTCGCACCGCAGTGAGGGTACAGGTGGACGCAGTGTGTGGGGTGTTGGCATTACTGGTGGTGGGTATACCAGTGGCTGCGATCGGGGTCGTGGTCCTTAATCCTACCAGAGTATGCCCAGTTGGGGACAAAGGTCTCTGGTGTGGAGCGGCCTTACTGTTCCGCTGTGGCCAATTCATCAGCCCAAGAGGGAATACTTGTAGGCTGGGGTGGTGGTTGTGATGTAGGCACTGTTGTGTGTGCAGTGGAGAAGAGTGGATGTGGCTGTGGCACCTGGGTGTTTTTCTGTAGGAGCAGCTCTTGTGACGGACTTGTTGGTCCTACCACAACTGAGGGTGAGCTCGTGTCACTGTCGATGTAGAGGTGGAGTTTACCTGAGCTGGAAGAAGAGGTGTCGGGTGAAGGCAGTGGGTTCACCCGTGCATAATTGGCAATGTCCACAGAGTGTGGCTGTGGGGAGTATTACGCCATCTTGAAGAGGGCTGGTGTTTGCATTTCGCAAAGAGGCTTGGGTACTGGAGTTGGCAGTACCGACGGGGTGAGAGGTGAATGCAGAATGTCCTCGAACTCCAGCATGATGAGGTCGTACGCCGTTGGATCAACATTTGGAGGGATCGGTGAGCCTCCTTACTGGGTTCTTGTGACTACAGTGGAGCCACTAAAGCGAAAAGGTGTTAAACACGAAGGTTTGGGAGGTTGAAGAGGAGCTCTTCTGGAATTTCCTGATAGTCAGGATCATTATCAAAATGGTCCCGTGAAAGAAAAATACCACGTTAGAGTTTGCGTTTTTTGCGTTAAAAAGTGTGCAATTGTAGGGATTGAAGATCTGGTTTTTTTACGTGAATGAATTGGCGTTTCATAACACTGATAGATAGGAGTTGTTAGAGTAGAAGTGTGGTGTTTGTTTGAATTATTGTGTACTGGAGAAGAGAATTTCTTATAGAAGTTCTCAAACTTTTTTTATAATAGATTCAATTCATTGTGAGAGTGTGGAGTGCAACTGTCAACAGAATGTCTGCGTCGTTTTTTAGGTGATGAGAGAATGTGTGTCGTTTTCCCGTAATGACATAACCTACTAACGAAATTTTTGTGTAAGGAGATTAAAAGCTGTTTGTTTCAGATCGCGACCTAAGTCGCAGAATTTTTTATAGATGTTTAAACTTGTATGATCCATTTCCAGCAATACTCGACTGATCATGTAATCGAGTTTTGCGTCAATTTGGACATTAGGTTGAACAGCACCAAACCCATTTTTTTTACGAAAGAGTTCAAAATTTTCCCACTTCAGATATAATTTTTATTAGCGTGGAATGACATATCCATTACGGATACCGGTTTTGGTATATGTTGTTAGAGAAGGTGGTCCTTAAGGAACAGTTAGGTGTATACCATCGAATTCAAGTGAAGGTTTGCCTGAGACAAAATTAAAGCCTTCTCGATATTGTATAAAAATATCTTGACATTGTGTAGCATAAAAAGGACAATCTTTGTTGCATTTGTATATGGGTTTTGTGAGAACTTCAAAGCGTGAAAGTGCTGATTCATCGTTAAGGTGCTTTTGAAATTTAAGGTGCAATTTCTCTACGAGCTTCAATTTTTGTGGGAAAAAAAAGTCTTCCCATATTGTTAACATACCGGTTATCGTGATCAAACCTGAAGCCTCTGTTGAGTGCAGTTTTGTGGCAGAAATTCTCTTTATCGCTAAGTTTAGCTTGTATGGCATAGGCTCGTACTTGGAGTGTGCGAATTTTTGACAATATTTTCACTTGGCCTAGAGTAATTGAAAACTTGCTGGCTTTATTTTACATTCGCCAATTTTATTGAGCTTATAAAGCAGCATATTTGTAATATGCTTTGGGGAACAATCATAGTGTGTGACAACAAGATCTTTTACGCCTGTTTTGGGTGTGGAAATGTTTTCTTGATTGACTTTAATTGGTTGTTTTTTCGGAAGTGGATATGAAAGGAAGAAAATTAAGCAGTAACAAGATTGGATTTGTAATGGACATGTGTAAGAAAACCCAGAGTGTGGATTGTAAAAGACAGAATATCCTGCTGTGTTTTTTGTGTATCTGTCAAATTTGTAGTTAATTTCTTGACAAATAAAGGGTGATGGATTAGTTTTGACCCAAAATATGGGTGCTGCTGCAGCTTGTGGGTGAAAAATAAGTTTGTCTTGTTCTACAACAAACTCGACTGAAAATGTGATTTTTGATCGTTTTAATAAATCGTGTGCTCTTTGTTTTTGTACGGGTGTGATCTTATATGATTTAGAGATTCTTTGTTTAGCCAAATTATGGAGTTGTTCACCGTTGTTACTATCTCCGAAAAGGGCTGGAGGGGAACAACAAATTTGGGATCAAGTTTTAATGGTAGAGTTGGGTAAGTTCTTGTGGTATCTGGCTGTTTTCCAATATATATTGATCTGGGATGTTGATCAAGGTCAGAAATAGGTGAATTGGAGCTGAGCGTGATAATAGATCGAGTAACCAGAAAAAAAAGTGGTAGTGAAAATGTTCAAAAGATGGTGATGAAGTCAATATATTAAAAGAGTGATTGCAGTGTGCTTGTGAAAGTAAGCGTTCAATATCAGTTACTCGTTGGATCAACATTTGGAGGGATCGGTGAGCCTCCTTACTGGGTTCTTGTGACTGCAGTGGAGCCACTAAAGCGAAAAGGTGTTAAACACGAAGGTTTGGGAGGTTGAAGAGGAGCTCTTCTGGAATTTCCTGATAGTCAGGATCATTATCAAAATGGTCCCGTGAAAGAAAAATACCACGTTAGAGTTTGCGTTTTTTGCGTTAAAAAGTGTGCAATTGTAGGGATTGAAGATCTGGTTTTTTTACGTGAATGAATTGGCGTTTCATAACACTGATAGATAGGAGTTGGTAGAGTAGAAGTGTGGTGTTTGTTTGAATTATTGTGTACTGGAGAAGAGAATTTCTTATAGAAGTTCTCAAACTTTTTTTATAATAGATTCAATTCAATGTGAGAGTGTGGAGTGCAACTGTCAACAGAATGTCTGCGTCGTTTTTTAGGTGATTAGAGAATGTGTGTTGTTTTCCCGTAATGACATAACCTACTAAAGAAATTTTTGTGTAAGGAGATTAAAAGCTGTTTGTTTCAGATCGCGACCTAAGTCGCAGAATTTTTTATAGATGTTTAAACTTGTATGATCCATTTCCAGCAATACTCGACTGATCATGTAATCGAGTTTTGCGTCAATTTGGACATTAGGTTGAACAGCACCAAACCCATTTTTTTACGAAAGAGTTCAAAATTTTCCCACCTCAGATATAATTTTTATTAGCGTGGAATGACATATCCATTACGGATACCGGTTTTGGTATATGGTGTTAGAGAAGGTGGTCCTTAAGGAACAGTTAGGTGTATACCATCGAATTCAAGTGAAGGTTTTCCTGAGACAAAATTAAAGCCTTCTCGATATTGTATAAAAATATCTTGACATTGTGTAGCATAAAAAGGACAATCTTTGTTGCATTTGTATATGGGTTTTGTGAGAACTTCAAAGCGTGAAAGTGCTGATTCATCGTTAAGGTGCTTTTGAAATTTAAGGTGCAATTTCTCTACGAGCTTCAATTTTTGTGGGAAAAAAAGTCTTCCCATATTGTTAACATACCGGTTATCGTGATCAAACCTGAAGCCTCTGTTGAGTGCAGTTTTGTGGCAGAAATTCTCTTTATCGCTAAGTTTAGCTTGTATGGCATAGGCTCGTACTTGTGCGAATTTTTGACAATGTTTTCACTTGGCCTAGAGTAATTGAAAACTTGCTGGCTTTATTTTACATTCGCCAATTTTATTGAGCTTATAAAGCTGCATATTTGTAATATGCTTTGGGGAACAATCATAGTGTGTGACAACAAGATCTTTAACGCCTGTTTTGGGTGTAGAAATGTTTTCTTGATTGACTTTAATTGGTTGTTTTATCGGAAGTGGATATGAAAGGAAGAAAATTAAGCAGTAACAAGATTGGATTTGTAATGGACATGTGTAAGAAAACCCAGAGTGTGGATTGTAAAAGACAGAATATCCTGCTGTGTTTTTTGTGTATCTGTCAAATTTGCAGTTAATTTCTTGACAAATAAAGGGTGATGGATTAGTTTTGACCCAAAATATGGGTGCTGCTGCAGCTTGTGGGTGAAAAATAAGTTTGTCTTGTTCTACAACAAACTCGACTGAAAATGTGATTTTTGATCGTTTTAATAAATCGTGTGCTCTTTGTTTTTGTACGGGTGTGATCTTATATGATTTAGAGATTCTTTGTTTAGCCAAATTATGGAGTTTTTCACCGTTGTTACTATCTCCGAAAAGGGCTGGAGGGGAACAACCAATTTGGGATCAAGTTTTAATGGTAGAGTTGGGTAAGTTCTTGTGGTATCTGGCTGTTTTCCAATATATATTGATCTGGGATGTTGATCAAGGTGAGGAATAGGTGAATTGGAGCTGAGCGTGATAATAGATGGAGTAACCTGAAAACTAAGTGGTAGTGAATGTTCAAAAGATGGTGATGAAGTCAATATATTAAAAGAGTGATTGCAGTGTGCTTGTGAAAGTAAGCGTTCAATATCAGTTACTGGTCCTTGTGGCGAATTTAAAGGATTACTCGCAAATTGTGATAGAGTAGGTGAAGAAATTTGAAAACTAATCGGATCAGAAATAGAAGTGTCAGAAAGCAGGCTAATATCATGTGTTGTGTCGTTAATTTTTGAAGCAGTGTGAAATAGCTGTGGCAATTCTAAGCTATGAGTTTCATCTGTGCTCGCAAAATTTATAGGTTGATTGGAGAATTGTGGAGTGTTTGAATAATTAAGCAATTCAAGTTGTGGTGCTTGTGGTGGAGCTGGTATAATTGTTGGTGGTTGAAATGTTGTATTAGATAGAAAACCAGAAAATGGTATTAAAGTTTGTGTATTTAATTGATGGGTTTGTTGTTGTGCTTGCGTTTCGTGAATTTTCGTTTAACTTTGATGGGCGGATGCGGGATTACTGATTGTGGGTTAAAGTGGGGGAGAGTGTCCAGTAGGACGAAGTCGATGTGTAGATCTGGCAGTAGTAATGACTGAGTATGGGTGTTCCTCGGTTTCTTGATCACGCCAGTCAAGACGGTGGCGGGTGACTTCTTTGCCGTTAATAAAGAGTTTATTAAAGTAATCATGTTATTCAGTTCGCAATTGTGAAAATTGTGCTTGTAATTGTGCTTGTTTTGCAAGATCTTCAAAATTTAATGCTCGTGCTACTTCAAATTTCTCAGCTGCGTCATCAACTAATTGGTTAAATTTCATTTTATCTATTGATTTAGTCCAGTCGTGTTGACTGTACATTCCGAGTTGTTGCGCGGTAAAATCTGTGTGGGTGACGCGATTTTCTACTTCGTCAGACGTGAAAATTCTAACGGGGTTTTGCGCCTTAATTGGATAGGGTGTTAAGCGGTATGTGTCATCGCCGTCTGCGTCAAGTGAGATTTGTTGATCAAGATTTACATGGTGCTTTAATAGACCAAGAAAAGGTCTTACGAATGACTTGGTCCACAAACTGTAGTTTATTTTGATAGTATATGGGAATACGTTCAAAACGTTGGTTTTCTATTATGTAAAGGGGTGAGAAAAGAACTTTACATTAAAATAGTGAAATGATGTTTTGGTTTTTGAGTGTAGAGAATGTGTGTCGCTTTCCCGTAAGGACATAACCTACTAAAGGAAATTTTTGTGTAAGGAGATTAAAAGCGGTTTGTTTCAGATCGCGACCTAAGTCGCAGAATTTTTTATAGATGTTTAAACTTGTATGATCCATTTCCAGCAATACTCGACTGATCATGTAATCGAGTTTTGCGTCAATTTGGACATTAGGTTGAACAGCACCAAACCCATTTTTTTAAGAAAGAGTTCAAAATTTTCCGATTTCAGATATAATTTTTATTAGCGTGGAATGACATATCCATTACGGATACCGGTTTTGGTATATGGTGTTAGAGAAGGTGGTCCTTAAGGAACAGTTAGGTGTATACCATCGAATTCAAGTGAATGATTGCCTTCTCGATATTGTATAAAAATATCTTGACATTCTGTAGCATAAAAAGGACAATCTTTGTTGCATTTGTATATGGGTTTTGTGAGAACTTCAAAGTGTGAAAGTGCTGATTCATCGTTAAGGTGCTTTTGAAAACGACTAGAATAAAAGTGTGGCATATGTTTGTGACCTGAATTAGTTTTATTATTCTCGAGTGTTTCAACAAAAGAGCGTTTCAGAAATTTAATCATACGTGCGTATGATGTGCCAACGTCAAAGAAACAACAGCGGTTTTCAGGTTCCCAAAAATCTGTAGCTTTAATAGCTTGATTTGGAGGACAGTTGCCTCTTTCTAAGTCGCAATTATTGCGAATTTTGTCTTATTACATGTGTTTTGAGGCAACATCAAAACTAAGTGTGATGTTAGTTAGTTGAACTGACCATCCTAGTGTGTGGATGACATGATATTAGTGTTCTGGATTTTTACCTGGACAGTTAGCCCAGGGGTTATCTGTAGCATTAGGGATCCATTCAAGGTCCCGTGGACTATAGACCATGCTTCCGTGTTGGAAAGAGAAGGGTCTATAACGATCAAGTTGAAAATGGCCTTGTTTGGCTTCGATATTAGCTTGCCAGCGTGAGTCATCGAGTACGTCAAATTGTTTCATTTGTGGGTCGTAGTGGTGTTTGCTTATGAGACCAACGCGTGCAATTTCTCTACGAGCTTCAATTTCTGTGGGAAAGAAAAGTTTTTCCATATTGTTTACATACCGGTTATCGTGATCAAACCTGAAGCCTCTGTTGAGTGCAGTTTTGTGACAGACATTTTCTTTATCGCTAAGTTTAGCTTGTATGGCATAGGCTCGTACTTGGAGTGTGCGAATTTTTGACAATATTTTCACTTGGCCTAGAGTAATTGAAAACTTGCTGGCTTGATTTTACATTCGCCAATTTTATTGAGCTTATAAAGCTGCATATTTGCAATATGCTTTGGGGGAAAAATCATAGTGTGTGACAACAAGATCTTGTACGCCTGTTTTGGGTGTGGAAATGTTTTCTTGATTGACTTTAATTGGTTGTTTTATCGGAAGTGGATATGAGAGGAAAAAATTAAGCAGTAACAAGATTGGATTTAACATGGACATGTGTGAGAAAGCCCAGAGTGTGGATTGTAGAAGACAGAATATCCTGATGTGTTTTTTGTGTATCTGTCAAATTTGTAGTTAATTTCTTGTTAAATAAAGGGTGATGGATTAGTTTTGACCCAAAATATGGGTGCTGCTGCAGCTTGTGGGTGAAAAATAGGTTTGTCTTGTTCTACAACAAACTCGACAGAAAATGTGATTTTTGATTGTTTTAATAAATCGTGTGCTCATTGTTTTTGTACGGGTGTGATCTTATATGATTTAGAGATTCTTTGTTTAGCCAAATTATGGAGTTGTTCACCGTTTTTACTGTCTCCGAAAAGGGCTGGAGGGGAACAACAAATTTGGGATCAAGTTTTAATGGTAGAGTTGGGTAAGTTCTTGTGGTATCTGGGTGTTTTCCAATATAGTGATCTGGGATGTTGATCAGGGTCAGGAATAGGTGAATTGGAGCTTAGCGTGATAATAGATGGAGTAACCTGAAAACTAAGTGGTAGTGAATTTTCAAACGATGGCGATGAAGTCAATATATTAAAAGAGTGGTTCCAGTGTGCTTGTGAAAGTAAGCGTTCAATATCAGTTACTGGTCCTTGTGGCGGATTTAAAGGATTACTCGCAAATTGTGATAGAGTAGGTGAAGAAATTTGAAAACTAATCGGATCAGAAATAGAAGTGTCAGATAGCAGGCTAATATCATGTGTTGTGTCGTTAATTTTTGAAGCAGTGTGAAATAGCTGTGGCAATTCTGAGCTATGAGTTTCATCTGTGCTCGCAAAATTTATAGGTTGATTGGAGAATTGTGGAGTGTTTGAATAATTAAGCAATTCAGGTTGTGGTGCTTGTGGTGGAGCTGGTATAATTGTTGGTGGTTGAAATGTTGTATTAGATAGAAAACCAGAAAATGGTATTAAAGTTTGTGTATTTAATTGATGGGTTTGTTGTTGTGCTTGCGTTTCGTGAATTTTCGTTTAACTTTGATGGGCGGATGCGGGATTACTGATTGTGGGTTAAAGTGGGGGAGAGTGTCCAGTAGGACGAAGTCGATGTGTAGATCTGGCAGTAGTAATGACTGAGTATGGGTGTACCTCGGTTTCTTGTGTTTGTGATTTTTTAAAAAAGAGATTAAATGATGACTTTTGGGGGTTAATTTTTATAGTCAGTAGAGGTGGGATTAACAATTATCAAAAGATTTAAAATAAGTACACTTACTCTGATTGCTGCGACGGGTGATTCTGGTGGGATGACATTATGGAGATAGATGAGATCTAAAAAACTAGCAGAAAAAACAGTTAATAATTCAGCAACCGTGTAGACTTTGCGTTCAAAAGAAAAATTAATGTGGGGATATATAGTTTCAATTTGTGTGTTGTTGATGTATTTGTTGTTGTTTGACGAGTTGTTGATATTGCTCATCCAACCTGAGGAGTTCTTTAATATATTTTATTTCATACGAGGCTGGGTTGGCGTCAAGATTAACTGTGTATACAATATCTGGGTATAGAATTTCAGAGAGTTTTGGTGTTGCTTGTGGTGAAAAATGTGAAGTAGAAAAGAGCTACGTGCTCGTTATTAAAGTCTCCAATATAGAAAACTCATTCACAACAAGTGTCTGAGTAAAAAACATAATCTAAACTATGGAAACTGTCTTGAAAGCCAATCTGTTTAGGTTTAAAATTTTGTTTATACCCAAAAGTATCCTCGTATGGTGTTCTCTTAAATAATACTTCCAGTCTGTGCTGGGAAGTAATTATCATACCTGGAGAGATAAGAAGAGAGAAAGTGAGACTGTGAGACTGAAAGTGAGGAAATGAAGCTGGGTTGGTGTGTCTGTTTTCAGCTGAAGTGATGCTTGGAGCAAGGTCTGTTTTGCTGGTTGACGACTCTAGGAAAGAAATGTACTGTGAAATAGTTTTTTAAGATTAAAGAGAAGAAGTTGAAGTTATTGAGAAGTTTAAAGGAAAGTTTCTTCAATTGACGATTTGAAGAAAGGACTAGTGTACAAGAGAATGTAGAGAGAGTTTGTGATGAAATATTGAAGAAACATTCAGAGAAGTTTGAAGGGAGAAAGAACCAGCTAGGTTGAGAGAGCGGTGGACTGAGAAGTGATTTTGGACGATATGATCTAGCCTGACCACGATTTTTTGTTCGGGTGAAAAAAGTTACCGAATCATATCTTGGCAAATAAGTGAGATTAGGGAATTCTTCCCGGACCGAGCCGTGGGTCAGTCGTTAACTTAATTTTTAGTTAATTTCGTTTTTGCTATTTTCGTGGGGAATGGCCTGTAATTCCTTTTTATTTCATTTCCTGATGGAGGGGTTTTTGTGGTTCTGCAAGGGTAGCAGGTGAAAAGATAGTCAGTGTGCTTTGTTTACTAAACTAAAGAGTTTTATCAATTTTCCCAAAGAAAGTAATTGTATTACTGGGGAGAGGGGTGAAGGAACTATCCGAATTATCCCTCTCGTATAAGAGAAAACGGGAATTGTATTTTTATTGTTTTTATATTTACTAGTTATTATACGTGTTATGCTAAGTTGTGTTCGGCCAATTAAAATGAGGGGAGTGATTGTGTATGTGTATAATAGTGAATTGTGAATGTATTTATATGTTCATTATTCGTAAAGCCGAAATTTTTGATTGTGGTATAAATACTCTGTAGTCCTTCATCGGTTGGCGTCTAAGAGGATTGTCTATTGTAGTGTAGTTCTCCGAAGTGTTTTCGGTTATTTCAGACGGGCTACAAGGTGTCGGGTGGGAAGGGTCATCTATTGATGGTATTTCTGGGTTGTCTAGACTAAACAAAATAGACTTCGAATTGGTGATAGTCGGTTTTTTTGGATGGAGTTTAATGAAGAGTTATCCCAGAAATACTTCTCTATTTGTCCTTGAACTAAAAGCTGTTTCGGGTAATATGGTACAATATTACATCTGTGACGAGTGATTTGTTTACCTGAAAAATATTCCTTTTTATATGAAACTAATGTGGGGGTGTCAATTATTTTATATGGTCGAATTTTTTGTGGTTGGATCTTTTTCGATTTTCCAATTTGTGTGGCTTTAATAACAACTAAAATATAAGTATTAATTTTAAGTGGTTCTGCCGTTCCAAAACGGCGATTAATAAATGTGGCGTAGATGATTATTTTGATTTAAATAATTGTGGTCTTCATTATAAAATTCCGAGTGTATCTTTTCACGATTGAAAAACCAATGTGAAAAGATTCCTTTCTGTAACTTTTTAGTTTGTGGGTGATGACCTAGGTGGTCAGTATGTGTATGTTTAGGTAAAAATTACAAGGTGAATCTAGTGAAGGTTTACATTAACCAAAACTATCTGTAGTGGAAGATAGATTGAACATTATGGTTCTTTTGGTTTTTGGCCAAACACAAGCTCAAATGGTGAAAGATTCATATTGGTTCTACTTTGTGAACTGAATGCCAAAGGAAATACTTTTACTTTTTGTGATCATGTGTCATATTGTGAGTCTAAGACTGTGCAATGAAATGTGTTTAATTGGCGATTACTGTTTTCGAGAAGTGCATTAGACCATGGTGCATATGGTGTGCGTGGTTTGAATTATACTTTATATGTACGGCAAAAACGTGTGAATTTTCCGTTAATGTATTCATTTCCATTATCTGTTACCAAAATATCGGGTATTCAAAATTTAACAATCCAATGGTCAAATAATACTGTGAGTGCGTGTGCGGCATCGTTTTGGGGGGAGGGATGAAGTACAACATAGTGTGTGAATGCGTCTACAATAACATAGACGTAAGAGTTCCCATCCGTAGACGGTTAGATTGGGTCTTTTGTGTCCATTGAAATAAGAGGATTGAAGTATGGCGAAACTTCTAGAAGTGGCTGTTGTGGAGCCATTAGAAGAATTGGCATGGATTTGGTGGTTTGGAAATTCAACCAATCTTGTGTAAGTATTGCAATCAATGTATGAATATTTGGAAAATTGTAATTTTCTAAAATTGTGGCGTGTGTTTTTTCACGACCAGGGTGAACTGAGAGATCGTGAGAATGTGCAACATAAAATATTGCTAAGAGAAGAGAGAGTGGTAGACAGATTTTTAGTGAGGTTGTTTCTTGTATATAAAACAAGAGGTTATTTGTTTCGTTAACACCTAAATTTTGGAAACACTATAATAGTGTAACAATCCTTTGTTTGCACGAATAGGTACTGAAAGGGTAGGGAGAAATTTTATAAAGTTTCCAAAGGAGCAGTTGTCTAAGAACTGGGTCTTGTTGTAGCGCTTCATAAAGAAGCGTATCATTTAATTCGGTTTGTTCATTATAGAAATAATTTTATTGTATTGCAGATTTTGGTTTAAAGTCAACCATTGCTGGGAGTGAAAGTGTTATAATATTTATTAATTCGGCGTAGTTTGCGTCGTGATTGAGTTGGGTAAGTGTTTCTGTTTTATCTGTATTTAATGTAACATCCGTGTGTTGTATGATAATTTAAGTTTCAGGGAGTGAGTGATTGTTTCTTAAGAAATGTATTTTTTGTTGATGTATATGTTCCAGAGTTTGTGCTTTGTTTTGAAATTATTGATGAGAAACCGGAAGATAGAGATCATTTTCCAATTGTACTTTAAAATAGTTTTCTTTAATCTGCAGATAAATCGGAAAATGTTGTGATTCTACATTATACTCTGTAGATACTGAATTAATGTATTCTTTTGATACAGCATAGTGACACTGTATAGTTTGTGTGTTTTCATTGTGTGTCATAAAGAAATTAATAGAGTCTAGAATTTCAACTGTTCGAAGACGGTGTTTGTCGTGTCTTGTGGTCGTTAGTGAACGACTTAATAATTCAGGAATTGAAAGGTTTTTTCCTTCCGTCCAAACTTTGTGTAAGTTTGGATATTTCATTAAAATTAATTGAAAATTAAAAACTCTGTGGTTTGGTTTTTTCTTTTGTGTAAATAAAAAGAGGATTGGTTTATGATCAGTATAGAAAATAATTGGGTGTTTAGATCCTTGAATAATGAAAAATGGTTCTTTCGCGAAGAATGGTTGAAAGTCTAAGTTCTGTGGTAGAAAATAGACGAGAGTTTGCTGACACTAACTCCATTTTCACAAATTGATTTTTTTGGAGAAGTGCAGCCTCAATGCCAGTTAGAGGTATCGCAGAGATTATAGAAGGGATTTTCTGAGTTAAGAATTGCAAGGCGGAGTGTTCCGTCTGTAAGTTCTTCCTAGCAAATGTTTGTTTTAATTCCGGAGTCCAGTTAAAATCTGTTCTGTCCAGGAGTTGGGGATAGAAAGGTCTGAGAATGACTTGTAAATTATAAATAAATTTTGAAATAAATGTAAGAAATCCTACATAATTCTGAATCTCTTTTTATTTTTTGGTGATTGTAATTTTAAGAATCCATCCATTTTGGATTTGAAGGGGTGTATGTGGTTATTTTGTATTTGGGGTCCCAAAAAATTAACCGAGTCTAAGAAAAAGAAGGATCTATCTGGAGCGTCTTTAAGGTTTTCTTTTTTAAGAATGATGTGGCACTGATCGAGTATTTGTAACATTGTGTCTGTTGTGGTGTCTTGAATGAAACCATCATCAAGATATGTGATAATGTTTTTTGCGAATGAGCGGTTTGAAGATGCTACTCATAAAGGATGAAAAGGCTGCTGGGCCAATAGAAAAACCGTAAAATAGACGTTTAAAACAGTATTGTTGTCCAGCTATTACAAAATTTGTGAGTCTATGTGATGGTTTGTTGAGTGGCATTTGGTTATATGCGCTGTTCATTTCAGCTATAGAGAAAATTGGTCTTTTAATTCGTGTTAGTATAATTTGAATTGGTTCGATAGGCCAACTGCATTTTGTTTCGTCAATCATTGTGTTTAGCTGGCGAGCATCTAGAACGATTTTAAGTGACTCTGCTTTTTAAAGGATGATTACTGGGTTGATGAACGTATTTCCGGTGTTTGCTGTTCGAGGAGTGTTTCCTCAGAGATATCCTGTGTGTCTGTATTTTCGGTATTGGATGTTGTGTTGTCCGTTTGTTTTTTATCTAATAGTGAATTAATATAAATTCTAACGTTATGAAGTCAATTCCGTAAGAACGGTCGTCGTGAACAATTTTCGTCCCTATTATAATGAGGTGATTGTGGTCTAGAATTAAAATTAGAGTTATTTTGAAAATTTGATGGTCTTGGTTATGGTGAACCACTTCTACTCGGTGGTTTGAAATTGCTATTGCCGTTGTAAGTTTTTGAGGTAATTTGTGAGAATTTGTTTGGGCTTCTATGCCTTGAATTATTACGGTGTTCTCTTCTGTTGCTTCTTGAACGGTGTGAGAACGGTAGTGGTTTACTTGTCATATTATTTGACGTGACATGTCTGTTTGGAAGTTTTTGGTTACCTTTCATTGCTTGATTAAAAGTTTGTTTCCGAAAATTTGGTTTATCTAGTGATTTTGCGTATTTTTTGTCAGGGCATGTAGAAATAATGTGTCCTGAGCGTAAACATTTCTCGCAAAATTTCAGGAAGAGTGGTTTCCCTTGAAAAATTTGGATCATTTGAGTTTCTTGTGTCGTACTACATTAATCACGTGAGCGATATCTTGTTCCATTATGTGAATGTCATATACTGTGAGATTATCTACATCAAAAGAGAGGTTATTAACTGAGAAAGAAAGAGTGGAACTTGTATTAAGTCTATGTCTATGCGTGTTCTTGTGATATCTTCTTGATGTATTTTTTCTACAATTTGTGCGAATGGAAGTTGTGGTTCCAATGCAGTTGATTTATTGTTTGAAATTTTTTGAGTGCTATTCTAGCTAACTGTGGATCAAGTGCTTTGACAAGTGCGTCATTCATTTGTGCATTTCTCATATCTGGAGCATTGTCAACATATAATTTTTGAGTCATTTGTTCAATTCTAAGTGCTAATGTTTTAATTTGTTCACCAGAGGCACGTGTTACGCTCTCTAATATTAATTTCGTTTGTGTTTGCGATTGTTGATTATCAAATGTTTTTGGGAAATCGCGGCAAAACGCTTGCCAATTCTTTTTTATGTCAAGTGGAAGGAGGTGTGAATACCATTATTGTGCTGGTCCCATTAGGGCTGTTTGGGTCATGGCAAATCGTTTCAAGATCCAAGCTTCATGATATGGTGAATCAGTCTGTTCTGGTCCTGCTTTCATAACATTTTTGCTGTGATAGCATTTAGAAATTCTTCTGTTGCGTATGTAGGGTCATTAACATCAAACGGTCTTAAGGACTGCTGCACTGGTACCGAGCCGACTAGATAGGGGTACATCATCTGTGTATTTCTCCAAAATACAGGTGATGGGGTTTGTGTAGACGCTGCTTGTAAATAATAAGGAGTCGGTGCATTTATGGTTTGTTGTGTATTCTGAGAGTTTAGTTGTCTAACATTATTAACTAATTGCTGTGGAGTGATTTGAATATATTTGTTAGTCACGTGTATAGGTTGTGTTGAATTATTTAGAATTTTTGGTTCAGTGTTGAAATGTACTGAATTCTGTCTGTGTAGACGTGGTAGGGGTGTGTTCACATTTGGCAATGTATGTAAAGTTGTATTCGAAGAATCTGAATTATATGTCAATTCAATTGAATTCAAAGGTTGTCTGTGTTGATGGTTCTGATATATATGTGTGTTATCAGTGGTATTTTTAGTAACATTATTATTGTTATTATTAGGGTTTTTAATTTGATCGTTACTTCCAAGATCAATTAGTGTGTTTACCGCGTGTGATGAAAAAAGTGTTCCATCGCTGATCATTGGTTTTTAATTTGATTATTACTTCCAAGATCAATTAGTGTGTTTACCATGTGTGATGAATAAAGTGATTTTCGAAATACCCCTTGTCTATCCAAGGGTTGTATTTCTGACCATACTCCGTTAAAGAATTCAAATAATGTGTCAGATAGTGGATTGAATATATTATCATATAATAGGGAGGTATATGTGTTTGTTAGTGGGTCACAAAGGAAAAAGACTAAGCCCTTTGTGAGTTGAGCTCCATAAATTTCAACTAAATATGAAAGAAAGGCGGTGCGTGAAACCTGTGAAGCCTTTTCTGGTAAAGAGAGGAGAGGCTGTTGTTCTGCTGCGAAATAGTGGTATTTTAGCTTCTTTGTTGTGTTTAAGAGTATATTTCACTCATCTTGGTGTTGGTAGTGTTTATTTTCACAGGGTAAAATTTTGCGTGTTAGGCGTTTTATCCGTTGCGTAAGAACTGCTAATTGTAATTCGTCGGAGTGTGTCGGCACGTTAGACGAAGGTTGATCAATCTGATGATCCATTTTATTTACTTTTGTGTTTAAGTTTTATTAGTTTTGTTTATATCGGGGTTGTGTTCCCTTTTTTGTTTAGTTTTAAATAAAAAGAGAAAGTAAAAAGCTATGTAATTTAGTTCTAAATTTCTTTCTCAAGAGAGAAAAGGGTGTTTTGTATGAGTTCTTTTTACGGTTAGAGTTTGTTAACTCACTGGTCGCACCAGTTAAGGCAGACCCGATATGGGCTCCTCTTACAGCGTTAAGGTATACAGAGCTAAGGCTACTTATTTCTGCGAGCGAATTAGGCGTACTTATATCTCTATGACTAACCGACTCAGTAAAATACTGAAGATATACTTCAATTATAACGGTGGTAAAAAATAACAGCACCGGAGTCCGGAGTATACACATGGTGTATCTAGCTGATAGAGTGAATATAGTTAGTAGAGTTCTCTCTATATAAAAGAGAATAGTGTCTTCTCAGTCTCTGATTGGATGGAGGTGCACATCCAGTATTTCTACTGCTACAAAATGTCTTAGCTAAATTCCTTAAGTAATTCATAAGCAACTCATTTCCACGCATTACCTTTGTTCACTTGCAGCAGTATCAATTAACTATGGTAGTGTCAATTAGACCGAAATGAGAGAAGGCTCAATTTCCAAAATGCTTCTCCCGATAATAATCGCGGATGAGATTGACAATTACTTGTTTTGAAATTACCCGTATCACAGTTCACATGAACAAATAATTTCTTGAGTTTGTTCTCAAAGAATGCCAAGAAGAAGTTCGGGTAACAGAGTTTTTGGCTGCCTACATGCTGAAAATCAAGGAATTAGTTGTTTCTTGTGAATACTCATAGCAAAATGTAAAGCGTTTTTTTTAAGATATGAGTATTTTACTTCCACTGTTAGGGTCACTAACTTTTGGCGTGGAAAATGGTTAGGCAAAATTGAACATGACAACAAAATTTTGTCCCGCGGTTCTACAAAACCTCATTTTTTAAACTGAACTTTGAAATTTTGAAGATTGAGGACGTAATGCATAGCAAACAGGGTAGCAAGTTCAGAAATGCTCGTTAAAATGTATAAATTGTGCCATATTACCATAGACCAGACTTATTTTTATCTCCAAGCAGTACACATAACTGTGAATACTTTAGGATTAATCATAAAATGCCATTGGAATGCGGATCTAATTTCTCTAAAATCTGAAAAAAAAGTATAAAGAAAGTTACCTTATCATGCCATATTGTCATCAAAAACTTTAGATTAGAGGTGTAGAAAATTTAATTATAATATATTTACAATATAATTAAATTCATTTGATAGAAAATGAACCATCAATTGCTATTTCACTTGCATTCATATATAAACACAAATTTTCATTTCGAGCATTTGTCGTAATAAAATCTCACGCGCGGTGAAAATTGTTTTTGCTGTACAGAATTGCTGAAAAAAAATTATTTGGTTATGCTTGTGTGAAGCTTTGCCAGTGTCGAAATTACCCCCCCCCTGATTGCCCCCAAACTGCTGTAAGAGTAGGGGGTAATTGTCTAGAGGGGGGTCTAAAACAATGTAAGATTGGGGCTTACAATGGGATAATTAACCACCTAAGTAGTGGATAAAACAAGGGATTCAACCACCAGTAAA
This sequence comes from Convolutriloba macropyga, assembly GCF_964194025.1. Classification (NCBI taxonomy): domain Eukaryota; kingdom Metazoa; phylum Xenacoelomorpha; order Acoela; family Convolutidae; genus Convolutriloba; species Convolutriloba macropyga. The sequence goes on from NC_134472.1 coordinate 42,211,242, forward strand.
ATTTGTCCCTTTCTCCTAACGCTAATCGCGCATCTCGAATCGGGCCAAATTTTACTGTTTGTTGAATCCCTTGTTTTATCCACTACTATATTCACCACTATAAATACATACTACGCGCACAATTGTGTACAAAAATGTACATAGCTAGTATAATTTATGCAATTCATACGCTACTATCCAAAAGTTCTCAAAGCTAGTTTTAAGCCTAATTTCATATCTAATATACCAAACTATATTGAAATAAATCAGGTTAATCATCTCACAAAGTTTTTTTTCAATAGAATCGGATGGACTGAAAATAACTCAAAATTGCTTAGAATTGGATAATAAGAAACAAGTTTCTTTAAAATTTTGACTTTAACCAGGAGACGATTGATCTATGATGTTTAACTGAGTGATTCTATGTACCTGGTTACATTTTTGAGCCGAATCTTGGGAGGTCTTGATAAAAGGTTGACTCGCCTTTACCACGCTACAGCAGTACTGCTCGACCTTTCTTAATGGCAACTGTGGGGGAGGGTGCAACTACAGAATGCTTGAACACTTTTAATTTTAATTATTAGGCTGACTGAAGTCTAATAATAAGCTGACTGAACAATATTAATGTATCATTTTACAGTTTTTGTAGTGAAGTGAAACTCATGATGAATAGCCAAAAAGTGCCGTGGAGAATAAAGGTCCCCACGTGGAGAATTATTCTAGAACATTCTTTTTCTAGAATATTCCCACATGATTTTTAACTTAAAATTAGTTATCATTTCCCAAGTAATTACATGTTTTAAAGTAAAAAAATAATTAAATCCTTCTATTAAATTGAATGATTTGTATAATCTATTAAAAAATAAATAAAGATTTTAATAAATACTCACTTTACTAGCTAAATTTTTAAGGGTATCTTATATTCGAAATTTTCACTTGTTTTCATTCTGTTAGTGGTGGTGGCTTTCTTTGTCAATGGCGGCGGCCATTTTAGCATGACATGCACTTTTCATTCGATCTGCTAAGCAGTGTAATGCGATGTTAAACCAAGCTTGTTGACTTCTTATACTATTAGCGGTTGCTAAATATGAAAGAAAGCGAACAACAATAGCACAGTCAAAAACACTGAGATCAGTGGAAACACAGTGATTAGTGTTTTTCTATGTCTTCTTGAATATTATACTTATAAACATGCTCTCTGAATTGATTTCTAGTATGACCATATCTATATCTATGAAGATAAATACTTAGTCTACATTTCCTATTTCTAAATCTATATAATGATATATGTTTATAAACATTACACATACTACATGTTAGATATTGATCAGGATCAGAATAATGATATCCCAAATGTTCTATATAATCTTTAACCTTAACCAAATTTTACATACATAACAAGAATATTCTAATTCTTTACAATTATTACAACATTCTTTCCAAGGTTTATTTATGCATTTATTGCATTTCATTTTCATTTTTCGAAAAATTATTTTTTGATTATTTCCCTAAATAATAAATAAATACATCATGTCTCAATTAACTAATACTAGTGTCATAAACTTCTGCGATGTCTAATCTATCCTTTGAATCAAAGAAGGGTTTATACAGACACCAATCCTATGATCTCAAACATAAGGAACTATTGGAGAAAATGTTTGAGTCTGAAGAAGAAGAAATTTTGGAGAGGGTGTATAATCCGGATGAAGATGATTATATTATTAAAACTAGGGCTAAAACTAAAACAGAAACTAAATCAGAAACTGAAACTGAGAACAATTTCTATTCTAAGATTAGGATTATATGTAAAGAATGTCGTGAAGAATTTAGAAGTAAAGTAGCTCTAACTACTCATTCATATAGTCATAATCGTAAGTATCTAGAAAACACAGAAGACTTCGATATAAACTCCAGTCAGAACATGAGAGAGTTTTATATTACAGAGAAAGGTGGGAATTACATCGAAGACATAGACGAAGCAACTAATTACTCTTTAGAAGAAATTAATAACTGTTACCAGTTTCGTAAAGTTAAGAGTTTTAAATATAAGATCACGGCTGAATGTGATTATAAGAAGAGAACCAAAGAAGAATTAAAACTACTAAAATATTCTTCAATACTGATTATATTAATAATAATGCAATATATGAATATGGTGACTTCAATCGGTGGCTAGATTTCGAAAAGGAAATATATGAAGGTTATGATTATGATTTTGATTTTCTAGGAATAAGAAGTATTCAGTTAAACATTGAAACAACTAAAGCATCTATTGGTATTTATATAGATTTACCTCCTGATCTAAAAAACTCTAAATCGATATTAAATATACGTAGTTATAAATACAATTGCTTACAACTAACCATGACTGCTTGGCTACATCCCGCCCCACAGCATGCAACTCGAGAAAGTAAATATGTAGATAAACTAATTGAACTAAGACACCAACATGAAGATGATTTTGCTTATATAATAAGAATACAGAAATTGTATAATATTAATATTTGGGTATACACACCTTGTGGTAATGGTAAAATAGAATTGTTTAAACAAGTGGATGATTTTAATAAAGATAGAAAAGATGTAAGAATACTAGTTTGGAGTAATGGTCAAATAGAACACTGTGCCCTAATAAAAAATATAGAAACCTTGTTAGAACGACCAAATAAAAACAACATTAAATTTTGTTATAGCAATAGGTGTACCTATTGGTTTAACTCACAAATTAAATATGATAAACACGAATGCAGCACCTCATTCAAACCAGAGATTGTTTGTCCTAAGAAAAAACATATTACTTTTGTAAATGAACACAAACGTCAGAATATAAAAAATAATATAACTGCCGATATAGAATGTTGCATTGTTGAAGTTACAACTAATGATTGTAAATATGTAATAGCTGAACATATTCCGATAGCTGTGGGTTACACCTGGTAAGGTAACTTCAAACACTACTTCGGTCTAGGCTGCATCAAAAGATTTGCTAGAGATCTGTTAGAAATAGAAACTGAGAATAATTTCAAACATAATGAAAAAATGATATTCACAGAAGAAGATAAATTATATCATGAAACTAATAAACATGTGACATATCTGCAGCAAAACATGTATTAATAAAGTAAGAGATCACTGTCATGAAACTGGTAAATATAGAGGACCAGCATGTAAAATATGTAATCTAAGATACAAACAACAAAACTTCATACTAGTAATATTCCATAATGGCTCTGGCTATGACTTCAAACTACTATACAGTGAACTCTTCAAACAGAATAATGATAAAAGAAAAGTAGATAACATACCACTAGCTGCTGGTAAGTCTAAGATGTTTAGCATTGGTTGTCTCAAATTCTTAGATAGTTATAACTTCCTAGCTATGCCTCTAGATCAAATGGCAAAGATATATGGGTGTAAAACTAAACATTATATCCATATGAATACTTTGGTTTAGACTCCTATAATAATCCTATAGGTAATCTAAAAAAGAAGACTTTAAATCTTCTCTACCTAATAAATTACCAACACAAGAGGAAGTAGATAACTTTAATAATGAAAACAGTGATAAAACTGGTAAAGATCTAACTATAGAGTATTTACAGAATGATGTGGAAATATTAGACTATTGCAAGAATGAATATGTTAAACTAAGCATGAAAGAATTCAAGCTCAATCCTCTACACTATGTAAGTCTCCCAGGTTATAGTTTTGATTGTTGGTTAATGTCAAGCGGTGTAACATTAGATACATTACAAGATAAACAAATGCTAGATGATTTTGTTGGAGCAAAGAGAGGTGGTATATGTGGAATAATGGGAGATAGATATATAAATATTAGTAATACTAATACTAATGCTAATATTAATGATAATACTAATACTAATACTAATACCAATACTAATACTAATACTAATACTAATACTAATACTAATACTAATACTAATACTAATACTAATACTAATACTAGTACTAATACTAATACTAATACTAATGATAAAGTTATTAACAGAAATATATGGTACATAGACGCAAACAACCTATATAGTTATGCAATGATGCAAAAGTTACCTTATAAGGATTTTGAGTTTATTACTACTACTACTCCAGATGTAATATTGAATACTCCAGATGATAGTGATCATGGTTACTATGTAGTTTGTTATATTGATTATACTAATGAATGTAAAGAGAGAACAGAACAGTTAACACTAATGCCTAATAAAAGAAAGATAAATGATAATGAATTGGGATATCTGCGAAGCAGTTTCACTGATCAAGAAAGAGATGGAGTCAAAGCAAGATCCGAGAAGCGGCTTCACCGATCAGGGAAACTGCTTCACCGATCAGAGAAATTAATCATAGACCAAAACAACAAAAGAGAATATATGGTTCATTATAGGATGTTAAAGTTCTATGTTATGATGGGAGTAAAAGTAAGAAAAATACATAGAGTAATTAAATTTAAACAAGATTAAATATGTAGCGATTATATACAAAACAATACAAATAAAAGAGCAACAGCTAAAACTGAAGTAGAAAAGGATGTAAGGAAATTAATGAATAACTCATTATATGGAAGAATGTGCATGAATCATCTACACTTCTTTCAAAGCAAGTTCTTGCATGATGAAGAAAAGATAATGAAAAGTGTAAGTAAACCAACATTTAAGAAAATAACTAGACATAGAGAATATAGCCAAATAGAATATATAAATAAAAAAATATAATGTGATTCTCCAGTATATGTAGGTGTTACTATCTTACAATTAAGTAAATTACACATGTATGATGTATTCTATAATATTCTACAACCATCCCTCAAAGATCTAACACTTCACTATATGGATACGGACAGTTTCGTTTTAAGTTATAGTGAAGGTAAAGTTAGTGATGAGCATATGGACTTAAGTAATCTAGACATACCTATAAAAACTAATAATAAAGTCCCCGGCAAGTTTAAGCACGAGCTGGGAAGTAGGATTATTGAGGAATTTATAGCAATGTTCCCCAAAACATATAGCTTCAAAAATTATCCTAAAAACACTCAAGAAAAAGGAATAAAGAAGCATAATAATGGTAGGCACATAGATTATTATGATGCATTAATGAATAATACAAAAAGAACAGTGGATGAATGTAGAATACAAAAAGTTGGTGATAACATGACAAAAACAAAAACAAGTAAGATTAGTCTAAACACATTTGATGATAAAAGATTTTATGTAAATAATATTAAAAGCTATCCTCATGATGAGAATCTATATCTTTTCAAAAGAGATTTAATAAAAATGATCCGCCAAGCATCATTAGATGGAGACAAAGACCTACTGGTTAATAATATTCTAGAACTAACCATTAATGATGATAGAGAGTTAATTGGAGTTGCTATTATATTATATAATGAGCTTTGTTAATTTTTTTAACAAATAATTATAGACCTAATTCATTCATTACATCCATATGGTTGGTAGTTAGTATATTATAAATCATTATCTGAGCCATATATTTTTCCATAATGTCTCCCATGATTGTATTCTTATATAGTGTAGCTCCAGCTATTACATTTTTATTATATTCTAGAAATTTTATTATCTTCTTAGCCCCATCTACATATTTAGAATAAGTTGAAAATATTAAATCATCATGATTTGGTTCCCTAATATGATCAATAAACTCATCTATAGTATTACAACGTCTTTTACAAGCTAAACATCTTTTAAGATTAAGAGAGAAGCTGTTTTCATTATCCATTTTTTACTCTTATTATAATTTTTCATTACATATAAAATGACTAAACTAGATAAACTTATAGAATTAAATAATCTAGAAAAACAAAACAGAAGAAATAGATTAGAAGATAAATCAAAACAACAAGAGTATTATGGTGAAATAAAAGATTTATTTGATCCTCCAACCAAAACTTTAAACGCAAACAATGAACAGAATCTAGCATTAAGTGAACAAACAATAAGAGCAATAGATTGGCAAAATCAAGAGTTAGATAAACAAACAAGATGATCGAGCAAGCTGGTTCCCAGTTTAATGAAACTGCTTTGCAGATGGGTGAAACCGCTTCTCGGGTTCATGAAACTGCTTCCAAGATTGGTGAAACGTTAAAGGGGACCATAAAGCAAACTCAAGATATAGCACCAGTTTATGTTGATACAAAAACAGCCAAACTTCTTCATGACATGGGGGTTCAAAACTAATCCTCAATTAAAATTAAAACTCGTAGATTTACCTAGTAGGAGATATAAAATGAATGGTGTTGATATAACTCTAGAGCAGGGTGCATTTTTAGTTAGGGATAATGTATATGAGTTTTCAGAAGGATTTACTGATTTTCTTACTAAAACAAATGTAACATATGATGATAAGGTTGAGGAAGATGAAAACAAAAGTAAAAGGTTTTTAAAGGATATTAGATATGATTTAGGAAAAGGGGATAAGAAAAGCGCTAGATATAGAACAATAAAACGTATAATGGAGGTAAGAGATGATATATTTGGCAGGGAATTAAATGGCAACCCAAATAATTCAGTAGAAAGACTAGAATTATTAATACTAGAAATAAAAGCTGGTCATGATGGGTTATATGATGAAATGCTAGATATATCTAAGCAACTATTATCTATGAATATTATTAATCAAAACCAACTGGATAATTTTGTTTTTAATTCTGGTAAATAGGTGAAACCATGACTACGTCCATCAGGGAACCTGCTTCGCAGATGACTATGTCCATAAATAAAACGATAGAAAAACAACAACAACAACAACTAGCTAAAGAAGTATTCAGTCCTCAAATAACAAAGTTCAAAAGACAAAGAATAATACCACTATATAAAGATGAAACATGGTCAGCTGATTTAATTGATAAGTCATCTCTAAGTAAATACAATAATAATTATAAGTTTATATTAACAGTTATAGATATATTCACAAATTATGCATGGGCTATTCCATTAAAGAATAAATCTGGTTTATCTATAACTAATGGTTTTAAAATAGTATTAAGTGAACATCCACAAGGTGGCTCTGAACCTAGAAAACCAGGAAAGTTATGGGTAGATAGAGGTAGTGAGTTTTACAATAAAACATTTAAATCTTTACTTAAAGAATATGAAACAAAACTATATTCTACTTATAGTGATTTAAAGGCTGTGTTTATAGAGAGATTTAATAGAACATTATTACACATAATAAATAAACCAATGTTCATCAGTGGTGATGGTAATTGGGTAAATATATTAAATGATGCTGTTGTAACATATAACAATAACATTCACTCAACAATTAATATGACACCAGTTGATGCTTCTAATAATCCTGATAAAGTTAAATACTATGTTAATTCTACCAAAGCAACACCAAAAATTAAAGTTGGTGATTATGTTAGAAATGTAGATAAACGTAATATCTTCTCTAAAGGTTACACTTCTAATTGGAATAGAGAATTATTTAAAGTGAATGAAGTTCTAAAAACACATCCACCAACATATAAAATAGAAGATATTAATGGAGAGATAATAGAAGGCAAATATTATGAACAGGAACTATTGAAATCCGAGTTTGATTTTGAATCTTATAATAAGGTTTTGGAACCATTAAATATAGACCTACGGTCAGCTACGAAGTAGATCAGGGAACCTGCTTCGCAGATTGACCTGTGGTCCTAAGTCTAATTATAATTCTAAGTTTAAGTCTAATTGTAAGACTAATTATAAATCTAATTACAAGACTAATTATTATTCTAATTATATGTAAACAAATACAAAGATGACAAGAAATAGATTCAATCAAGCTAAACATAAATCAACATCAACATCAACAAACAACTTAACACTAAATAAGGCCCGAGGGTTGTTCCTAAAAGATAATGATAATATTAACATGAAGGATACCTATAAAAATACAAATGTTCACCCTCCCACAAATGAAAAAGATGTTGTTAAAAAAGAGTATTGTGACAATAACTTATTATCCTCTTCTAATAAAATAGACATTTTAAGTAGAAACATAACTGAACTAAGAAAGGGTGACTTTGATAAAGTTACAACTAAAACATTACAACTAAATGAAACACAAGTTAATGAAGAACTAATTAATGAGTTTATTGAATCAACAAATGAAGTCAGAAATACTGTTAAGTTTTGTAACAAAGTTGCTGCAGATACTATCTCTAAATATAATCAATTAAAGCAAGAATTTGATAATAATAAATTTAATCAGAATATAACTAACATACACTTAGATGAAATGTTTACTAATGGTCTGAGAGAAATGAAAGAATACAATAAATCTCTTAGAGGTGTTATAGTACAATATATAATTGCTATACTTTTACAAAATAAGTTACTTGATAATAAAGAGAAAGACAGACTTGAGATCCATTATAGGTTTAATCAAGAAGATATAAGGAAAGAAATAGAAAGAATTTTTACTAATGAAAATAAGCAAAGCAATGACCAATCCAACGGCACCGAGTGAGATTACTATATCCAGATTTATCATCAGTATCAGAAAGATTAATAAACGAAAAGATTCAAGCTAATAATAAATTTAACAACAATATTAACTTTATAAAAGATAATAGAAATTATTATGAAACTGAAACTAAGAACTATAATAAGAAGTTAAGTAGATATAAGAATTATATTAACGCAGCTGAGATAACTGAAATAGTATTATCATTAATAGCAACAACTGCAACAACATTAGTTTCATTAACAGGTATAGGATAAGCTTATGCTATACCAACAGTTTTTGCTACAGCAACTGTTTGTGGTTCATTATCAAAAACTATTAATACTAAAATTAGAAATAAAATTATAAAGTATTCACAAATGTATATTTTAAGTAAACAGTTTAGTGATAAGTTTAATAAACTATATACTAAATCAATGAATGATAATAAAATAGATAATAATGAGTATAATGAATTTGTTAAGTTATATGAGGATTATAAGAAGAATAGAAAAAACAAGCTGAGTATTTTTTTAGATTAAAGATATTAGTGCCTAGTAATAACAATGTTTTTAGTAATAATAATATTAGTATTAATATTTATCGATAAATATATAATCATAATCTTAGTTATAATCATAATCATAAATATAATATAATCATAATATAATCATAATCATAATCATAATCATAAACATAATATAATCATAATTATAAGCAAATAATTATCTTTTTTTTGTACCTAAGTATAACCCTCTTCCTTTTTGTACTACTTTTATACCTTCACCAGTAGTTGCAAATTTATTTAAATCAGGTGCGGCTGATAAAGCAGCTCTAGGGTTTCTAGATGCAGCTGCACTTCCTATTTTACTTGCTATTTCTATTGCTCTTACTGGATTATTAGCTACTTTTTTTCCAAAGTTAACTCTAGCCCTACCAACACTTTTAAAGAAATCTTTAAGTCCTTCTGCTTCTATTGTTGCATCAGATACTGTCATTGATTTATTCCTTCTACATAAAACACAATTACCTTTTAACATTTTAGTACCTTTTGAAGTGATAGCTCCTCTTACTTTAACAGTACCAGTATAATGTCTACCTCCAACACAATATGAATTAGTTTTGAACTTATTTAAAAGACTCATTTCTATATATAAAAAATAATGGAAGTTAAAAAGTATAATCACTTTGTTGTAATTAGGCCTAAGCCTACGGGTTCTACCCGCGAGCGAAGCTCGAAGACTGAGCTTAAGCCTAAGGTTAAGCCCAAGCCCAAGGTTAAGCTTGAAGCTAGAGGCTTGGCTCTAGAGAATAAAAAGAAATTAGACATTATTTATGCTAAAGGTTTTGTTAATACTAATAAGAAATAGTTAGGTATTAACAAGAGTAACAATTAGAGCTGACTAGCTATAAATATAAGTATAAGTATATGGTTATGTATAAGTATAAGTATATAATTATAACAATAACTATATTATACTATAATTATAAATTATCGCTAGAGTTATATCTAAAATTATAATTATCTCTAGAGTTACATCTAAAATTATAATTATCGCTAGAGTTATATCTATGACTTAAATTATATCTATGACTTAAATTATATCTATGACCTTAATTATATCTATGATATTATATCAACCATCTTATTACCATCACTATTCACACTAATAACTTTTCTAGTTAAAACTAATGCATGACATATAACATCTGCAACTGCAGCACTAAATTTAAAATTAAGTTGTATTGGTTGTGGACCTATATGATCACTTTGATATCTAGTATCAAATACGTATATTCTATAACTACTCTTGAATGTTCTATGATTTATATATGGTTTTATATTATGTGGTAGCCCATTATAATCTTTATTAAAGCTAACAATCTCTTTAAAAGCCTCATTATAATTATTGGTACCATAATAAATATTCATTCTATCCTCGGGATAAAACTCACTGCCAATCTTACAATAACATTTAGTAACATTCATTACATCAAATGTACTTGCATCATGAGTTTGTTCATGAACATTATTATTTTCAAAACCAACTATTATGTATTGCGGTCTTTCCATAACACTTTCCATACCAAGATCAAACAAGAAGTTAGTAGCATTGGGTACATTCTTATAAAATGTCTTTCTTTCATAATAACTAATGTCTACATTATTCTTTTTATTTAATCCTTTCTGCACAATAATTCTATTATCATTACTAGGATCAATACTAGGTACACACCATGATATATCTCTAATTTCTATATTACCATCATTGGGAACTGCACGAGGATAAGCATTAACTCTATATAGAGCTCTATCATTATTATTCCTTTTTAATATTAGTTTAAATCCTAAACCATATATAATCTTTTCTAAATCATTTACGAAACCAAATAGATCACTCATCTTAATCATCATATACATATGACCTCGTTGTGCAGCAATATGGTCACCCTTAAGTTGACTATCTCTATTGCCCTGATTTCTAACAAAACCACTCTCATATTCATCATCAGTACTAGTTAATAACTTATACATCAAAAGATTAGGATGACAATGATCTATATATTCAATAGTCCTACCACCACTAGTTTCAAGCTTAACTGAACTAAACAATGCCATCATACCATAATTAACTAATCTGATATTAGCATTATTAGCAAATACACCACCAGCATCATCTGATACAACAAACTCTATCTCTAGATATGAATCACGCAAATTTAAGTGATTCTCTTCTCTATTGAGTATGATATTAATGTTAGTATTAACCGTATTCATTGTTGCCAGATTATTTCGTTTATATTTTATAATCTTACTTTTATGTATATCATTATTATAACCATAAGTTGTATCCAAGTTAAAATCCATTTTTATTAGATAAAAAATGACAGACAACTTGATTTTATATGAACTACAAAATATACACGAAGCTTTAACTAAAAGTAAAGATGAGTATACACTTAACTTTAGAATGATAAAACCAAAAGAAAAGTTTAACTTTAGTGAACCTATACTTAATACAACAAAATTAGGTTTAATTAGATTATCTGTTTATAATTCAGTGTTTAATGTGAATAGGAGAAATAATCAATTCTTATATGCTAGTACTGTTATAGAAGATGATGAAGCTTTACCTCGGGCTCTTAGCTCTGACCCTAACCTTAGCCCTATCTCTACCTCAAGCCCAAACATTACATCTATACTTTATTATAATTATAAAGGAATCCCGTTGCTATATTCAACTATTACACCGGGAGCATATGATTTAACTGACATAGCAGAATTAATAAAAGACGAAACTGATGGTAATGCTATAATAGAACCTGATAAGAATACGATGAAATGTTTAATGGAAATAAAACAAGGAGCACTCAGCTTTGATATAGAAAACTCACTAGCCTCATTACTAGGATTTAGAAAAATAATTTATAAAAAAGGTAGATATAAATCTAAAAAAATTATTGATATTATGGGTTTTAGTACTATTAACATTCATTGTAATGTGATATCTGGAGCTAAAGATAATGGTAAAGATACAGACATACTATATACTTTTAACCTAACTGAACCACCAGGTTACTTGATAAATATTATACCAACTATATCTTGTATCAAAATGTAACTAAAGATAGAATAGAATATATAGAATTTCATATTAAAGATGAGCATGGAAGACCTATAGACTTTATTGGTTATGTATTAAGTTTTACTTTACATCTAACATAGTTAGCAGACCGAAGGTCTGTTGGATTTAGACTTATACTTATACTTACACTTAGACTTATCTGTGAAGCAGGTTCCCTGATACTTATACTTATACTTATCTGCGAAGCAGGTTCCCGATACTTAGACTTGTACTTAGACTTACACTTATCTGCGAAGCTGGTTCCCTGATACTTAAACTTAAACTAAACTACAAAACTCTCCGATCCCAATTAATTCCTAGTTTACCATTAATATTTTTTATTTTTAGTTATATCAATGACAATATAATTATAAGGCTCTTTCCATACCTTATTACATATATTAGCAAAATCATTATAACTAAGTTCAACATTATTAAAGAAATCTTAATATATAGATATGAGGACTTTACCTCTCTGTCACAGGTTTTGATTAAGATATATCATATTACAGTTATTATGTCTACCTCTACAAAATCATTCATTAATAACTGGTTCTTTGGCTCTAACATCATCAAATATCATTGGTTTCTTTAAGTCTTTGGGTAGTTTATCGGGAGATGGTAAATCTTTTATATCTTTAATAAATTCAACATCTGCTTTTGGGTTTATTCTTTCTATACCATGGTACTGATCACCAGTAGGTCCAATGATGTATAGCTTATCAAAGTATATACTAGCTAGAATTAGTTTTTTCAATAAGAATGTCTTACCACATTCACTAGGACCAGATATTGTACATCTAAAGTTATCTGGGAATGCGGCTTCAGTAATTATAATATCATCATTTAACCATAAATATAGATCATCATTTATGTTTACAGATATCGGTGAAACCGCTTCACGGATATTATTAGTAGGACTATTACTAATGCTATTACTATTGCTATTCCTATTATATTTACTCCTTTGATATTTTTCATCAAATAGATATATAAAATTATCTCTATCATTATCATTATCATTATCATTATTAGCAAAGCTACTTCGTAGATCATTATCATTAACATTATCATTATCAATATCATTATCATTATCATTATCATTAACATTATCATTATTAGCAAAGCTACTTCGTAGATCTTTCTCAATGACAATATCACTATCATTATTAGCAAAGCTACTTCGTAGATCATTATCATTATCACTAACATTAACATTATCATTATCATTAACATTATTAGCAAAGCTACTTCCTAGATCATTATCATTATCATTAACCTTAACATTATCGTTAACATCACCTCTACTACAATTCAAACAAAAACACTCATTATATATTCCTGGATATTTACATTGATTAACTAGAATATTAAAAGCACTTTTAATTCTAAATCCTCTATCAATAAGATAGATCATATATAAACAATAAGCCCCACAATAAGATTCATCATATTGTTGTATTCTCTCATTAGAGCCTAGATCAACATATTCTTCTAGGAATAATGGTGGAGTTTCTACACCAAAACTATCAAAGTAATACACAGGACCACCTTCTCTTCTTATAACTAAAACCCAATGTGTACCTTCAGTTGGATGTGGATTTACAACAATGTTGAAATTAGGATCCCTGATACTATCTGGAGTTTGATCTCTCATTACAATTTCAATTGGTGTTAGACTTATATCTTTACCTATATCTTTTATTCTGATATCACTCATAGCATTATTATCAATATTAAATTTATTATTGAATTCCTCAAAAGTTAGGATGAGCAATTTTATATAATAAATTTATTAAATCTAAGTCTAAGTTTAAGTCTAAATCTAAATCTAAATCAAATCTATATTTATTATATAAAAATGGAAACAGGTAGTGCAGTTTTTATTTTTATTATTATAATTGGAATTTGTTATATAATATATGATTCAAGACCAAGTAAATATACAAAACTAGAAGAAAGCTTTGGTGGATTTATGAATAGGAGTCTAGTTAGATTTGAAAATGAAAAGTCACCACTACATACTATTGTTTATGGTGGAACTGGAACGGGTAAAATATATTTTATTAGACAATACTTAAAGTTATACTTAGACCATGATCAAGTTCAAGATCAAGTTCAAGATCAAGTTCAACATCAAGTTCAAGATCAAGATCAATTTCCAGATCAAATTCAAGATCAAGTTCAAGATCAAGTTCAACATCAAGTTCAAGATCAAGATCAAGTTCAAGATCAAGTTCAAGATCAAGTTCAAGATCAAGTTCAACATCAAGTTCAAGATCAAGATCAAGTTCAAGATCAAGACCAAAGTTCTATAGTTATAGTTTGTAAAGATGACAGAGACTGGATAGATCCTGAGTCTAATAGGTTTTAAACTGGGTTTAATAAATGTGATATAAATATGATCACAAAAAATAATATGCATAAATTTCAAAATTGTGTAATAGTACTTGATGATATGGGTGATAGGTTAAATAAGGATATAGGTTATTATTTTACTGAAGGTAGACATTATAATATTCAAATGATTGTAATGTGTCATAAACCAGCTCAAATAATTAATACAGCAAGAATGAGTTGTGATACTATTTATTTAACAACTTATAATGGACCTGACCTATTTAAAAACTTTTATGAGATATATAAATGTGAACATGACTTCAATAAAATAATTAGTGAATTAAATAGTTACTATTATAATTGCACAGATGGAATGTCTGATGAACTTCGTTATGGTATAATTAAATATAATAAAAAGGAAAACACTTTTATTATTATTAGTAGTAATAGAACAATGATATATGATTCAAGAGTTAGTTTCCTTGATTTAAAAGCTCTTAGTTTAAAAGATGATTTAGAAAGAGAAGATATAAATAAACTTATAGCATATATGAAACCACTAATGATTAATGCAACAGATAGAAATGTTATTAATCTTGATAATTATCAGTTTTATTTTAATAAACTTCTTACTTTAAATAATATTAAAATTCAGAATGATGTTTTAACAAAAGAGATGATTAAGGGAAAGGGTATGAAAATTTTATCAAATATTGGTGGAATTATAGGCACAGGTTTATTTATATTTAATTGTTTTTATCCCGATTCAATATCAAGAAATGCTGGAACTGTAGCAATGGGAGCAAGCACAATGTTGAGTAGAGTAAATACATTAGTTAATGTTGGATATGGAGAAGAGTTGGAAAGTGAAACACGGACAAAGTCCGATTCCTCGATCTGCGAAGCAGGTTCCATGATCCAAGAGGAATATATAGATCGGGGAAGCAGTTATACTGATCAGGGAAGCAGTTTGGTAAACCACGAACAAAGTTCGTATAGTGATCAGTGTAACTGTGACTTCGTCAATGAAGAGATGGGAATTTTGAATAGAAAAGGAGGAAAGTTTTTAAACAAACTATATATAAATAATGAAGAATTTAGAGAAGAGATTATAAATTTTGTTAAAGATAAAAAAAATTAGACCTTGATTTGATCTTAGATAAGAGATGTAAAACTAATACACTCAATACTTTAGGAAATAAATATTTAGCAGAGTGTATCACATCTAAAGATAATAAAGATTTAATTGAAATCATGGCTAAATATTATCCACAAAGTTTGTACATCGATTCTACAGCATAGATAATATTATCTGCGAATTTGCAAAACAACTCCGTTGAGCAGTTTGGTAAACCACGAACAAAGTTCGTTGGAGAACCACGAGCAAAGCTCGTTCACTGATAATTTTATCTATTGAAAATGCTTTTACAATGTTTAATGTGTAACTATAAATGCGGAAACATTGCTGTTTTAAAATATCATTATGAATCATTTCATAAAGATAAAACTGATAAATGTATGTGTGGTAATATAATATTAAGTGGTATTTGTGCTAATGATTTTTCCATGGGGTTGCTCTTTAAAAAATGAATCTAGTTCTAGTTCTAATTCTAGTTCTAACCCTAGTTCTAATTCTAATTCTAATTCTAGTTCTAACCCTAGTTCTAGTTCTAACCCTAATTCTAACTCTAGTCCTAACCCTAGTTCTAGTTCTAGTTCTGGTTCTGGTTCTAACCCGTTCTAGCTCCAGTTCTGGTTCTGGTTCTATCTATGACTATAACTCTAACTCAGATCCTAACCCCAACCCTAACCCTAACCTTATCCCCAACCCTAACCCTAACCTTATCCCTAACCCTAACCTTAACCCCAGCTCAGAAGTATTAACTAGATGTTGTAATAAGTGTAATTATATAAAACCACTAAATAATTTTGATGAGGGTAAGTATACATGTAGAAGTTGTACTTCAGCTAAAGTTAATTGTCCATATTGTACTTCTGTTGTGAGATATGATGGGATACGGGCTCATGTAGAGAAACAACATCCAGATATAGAATTGACTAGAGGATTTAGTAGAAATATAACTGATCGGTGTAACTGCTTCGCGGATAAAACAATTAATCCTAGTTGGCAAAGTCCTAGAGCTGTAAGTCCTTTAGTAATTAACCAAACAGAGGATCTGCGAAGCAGTTTCACTGATAATTGTTCATGTAAATACTATAATTTGTATCATTTCTTATAAATAATGGAATAAATATAGAAAAAATAAAAGAAAATATAAATTTATTGAAAAGTATAGATAATTTGAAAAAAAAAGTATAAAAAAATATAAAAATATCAAAAAAGAGGGATTCACTCTTTAAGAGCGAAAAAGAGCAATCTTTTCTACTGGGGATCACTCCGAATAAGAGTGAATCACTCTTAAAGAGTGAAATGTAAATTTTGCTTTGATTTTTTGATTTTTTGTTTTTATTTTTGATTTTAATTGATTTTATTGAATTTAGAGCTAATATATAGTAATGGATAAAACAAGGATTCCAACAAACAGTAAAATTTGGCCCGATTAGACATGCGCGATTAGCGTTAGGAGAAAGGGACAAATTTTACTGGTGGTTGGAATCCTTGTTTTATCCACTACTCACCTACTCTTGCATAATTTTACCCCCCACCCAATTACCCCTCTACTCTTGCACCAACCATATTACGCCCCCCCCATATTACCCTCATTATCCACCACTCTTGCATCAAAATACCCCAATTACCCCCAAAAATGATGTAAGAGTTTTGAGAGGAATCGGTTAAAAAATTCCCCCTATTACCCCCTAATCTTACATCTTTTTTGGGGTAAAAATTCGACACGGTTGTTATAGACCAATTTAGTCTTGAGAGGTTTAAGAAAATTTTAGAACTGATAAACAGCTGAACTGGAGTCAATCTTGATTGACATCCAGAAAATACTATATATTTAGACGAAAATAAATAATCTGCTGAAACTAAAATACTCTTGTCTGATTGGTTGAAATTGTTTTTATTATTTTCCTTTTTAGAAATATCTTAAATCTTTCCCTTTCACTCTTTAGTTGGTTCCTTCGGAGTCAGACCTGATATAACAATAAAGTATATGAATCTCTCTCTACTCCTCTCGTGAAATATAGTTGAGACTAAGTCTAGATAGCAGCAGTGGGGCCCGTGCTCTATCCACTAGTACTCCGATTGAAGAGTAACAGACTAGAGTCATCGAACTTTAATTAATCAGGTAAGCCTTAAGATTACTTCCATTCTTGAGACGACCATAAGACAGTTCGGATAATTTCCTATTAGAAGGTAAGCTCAGAACATGTCTTGTCTGGTGCAACCAGTGTTGGTAGCATACAGATATTAAACCATATTTTTATTTCATTAACCTGCTATTAATACTCACCAATATAGTACTATCACCTGTACTATAGCATAGAAATCACCTGAGATTAATAAGCATGAAAAACGATATATCGTTAACACCTTTTGATATAACAACTGATTGTCCACCAGGGAATAAACAAATAATTCAAAAAATAGTCAAAAATCTAAAAAATAACCTATTTTTTAATATTAAACCTGTAACCCAACACACCTTAAAGAAACACCAATTGTCACACCATATACCGGCAATATTTCTAACAACATATCAGTTAAACAAAAATTATATTTTTCAATTTACTGACGAAAAAAATACAACAATTACTCATTATAATAACCACGCAGACTGTGCTCTAGAACAAATAGAACGACTTTTTATAAACGGACATGAAATAAAACAAGACAGAAATAAAGTATCAGCCATCGCAGAATCAACCTTCAAATTGATAAAAGACAGCACGCCTTACTTAAAGGAAGTTAAAGAAACAACAAAACAATCAATAAACGAAACATTACGACAAAGTATTAAAAAATTTGAAAATTTGTTAATTAGAATAGCAGAACTCAGAAGAGAGATAGATGACAAAACAGCAGCAGACATCTTGACATTTGCATCCGATGTATGTTACCTATATTGGTTAGATAACATTGAATACATCAACGACGCACGAATAATAATTGAGAAAATCTACGAAAAGGAAACACCATCTTTAGAAAAACAAGAACTACAGCAACTCTGGGATTACAAGTATAAATCTCCTTATTACGAAAGCATCCTACAAATCAGTTCCACCAGTATAAACTATATACAAGCACAACACCAAAAAGTTAGTATTTATGGTAGAGAACAAACAGGATCACTTTCAATGACAGCACCGACGAATATAACGTCAACCTACACATCAAAAGAAAACTATACAGTACCACTAGGAAAACAAAAATCGACACTTGTACCAGACAAATACCTAAGTGGAAAACTATTTAACAATAAAATTGTTTAAATGCAAAACCCATTAAACGATACAGATGACGAAAGTGATAGAGATTCTTATCCCAAAGCACCGATAATAACAGAAAGACCAAGAAAATTACGCGCCCCACGACAACCTATTCATTTCGGATTCGATAACAACAATGACGACACAATTAAAACTGCAACAACAAATTTAAACGAAAACGCGAAAAAAATATCACTGAAAATGTTAACAAAATATTAGAAAACAGGGAGAACAGATTTCATCGAATGAGTAAAAACTATCAAAAAAGCAAGCAGCACAATTGAATGAAGCATTTGAACAAATCCAGCAAACAAAAATAGAATTTAATACGCAACAAAACCAAAGAACTGGAAATAATTATCCTCAAAGGAGAAGTACTCAAGTACACGAATTCAGGCCACAACGTTCTGAAACACAGAACAACGATACCCAAAACAATTCCACTATGGAACCACCACTACCTTTTTATAGACCTTTTTAATCTCAATGAGTATAAACAAAGAACCACAAATAGAAACACCAAATTCAAAGGGATCAGTACCTACAACAATAAAACCATTCGACAGCACTGACCCAGGATATACAGTTGAAGAATATCTGAATAGTTTTTTTGCAGCAATTATATTCAGCAACGGTATAGAACCAGTTAACCGACCAGGTCAACACCAATGGAAGGTAAAACGAGCAGCATTAATCTTACACACCTTACAAGGACCAGCTCAAAAATGGTACTCCTCGTTACCCAGTGAAACTAAATTGGATTGGGAACTATTTTGCAAAAAATTTTCAGATATGTTTGACTCAGAAAAGTCAAAACAACAGGCAAAAATAGTACTACAACAAATCCAGAAACATACTAACGAATCCTTGAGATCACTCGCATTAAGAATCGAGACACTAGTAAAAACTGCTTACACACTATACATAGAAGATTATAAAATAATGTAATGAACCAAACCACTATCCCATGTCCGGATAAAGAATTAAAAACAGCAGCCTTGAAAAAACGTGCAAATCACAAACAAACACCGAGAGAACCTGATATGCGATTCAAAACTCTAGTTGATAAAATAGACCAAATGGACTTAACCAGAACAATAAGAAACAATCATAAAATATTGTATGAGATAAATCAGAGCACCAGTAACCAACTGATAGATATAAACCAAATATCTGAGATATGTAGTAATACAGATAACCTAAATCAGAATATCCTTGATAAATTTGAGAATGCAGTCTGTAAGGTTCTGAACGGAATAAATAACACAGACGACAGAAAAAATTTCAAAGGAAGACCTAATTTGCACTATTTTGTAGCTATTGTATCTCACACGGACATACAAAAGGCAGATGTTTCAAAAGATCACGAAGAGAACAACAACAAAAACCACGAGAAAGATCATTCTATGGACATATGAGGAATAACCAAAACCTACCAAATAGTCAAATTAACTCAAGGTAAACTCAAAAACAATGTAAATGGTAGACAACTGCCACCAATTTATAATAATCATAAAAGCAGAAAACCTAATAGAAGTAGCAGATACCCAAGTAACCAAAGTAATAAGTCATACAATAATAATAGCATATACTCGAGCAGATCATATAGTAATAATCGATCATATAGTAATAACCAATCTTATAGCAACAATAGATCTCGGAACAGATATTACAATAATAACCGCAACAGATCACAAAGCTATAATAGAAAAAATAATACTAATAACCGTAACTGTTCAAATAACAGAAATCGCAGCAATTGCTATCACCGTAATAATAACTATAACCGTTCAAATTACAATAGCCGTAACAATTCAAGAAACAATTCGCGTTCACCATATCACTCCCGATCACCTTACAATAGAAACAGAAGTTCAATGTACAGAATAATCATAACACTAACAATAACGGAAGTAGATACAGTAGTAACGATAGAAATAGACATTCAAGTAAAAGAAATCAAACCTACGGACGAAATAATAATACAGATAACCGCAACAGACAAATTAGTTCCAATAATGTAAATGGTAGACAACTACCGCCAACATCACCTGACTATAACAACCATAGAAGCAGATCACCTAATAAATATAACCGATACCAGAGTAACCAAAGTAATTGATCATATAAAAATAATTATTAATATTATAGCAGATACTCCAGCATGTCAAATAGTAAAAAAAGATCGTTCAGTAACAACAGATCTTACAGTAACAATAGATCGTGAAACAGATACGATAACAATAACCGCAGATCACAAAGCTATAAAAGAAGTCATAATAACAACTCTTCAAATACCAGAAATCGCAGCAATAGTTATAATCGAAATAATAGCCGTTCAAATTAGAATAACCGAAACGATTATATGTCACGAAACAATTTGAGACATAATTCACGGTCACCATATCAATCTAGATCACCTTATGATAGAAACAGAAGTTCAAATAATAATAATAATAAAAATAATAATAATAATAATAATAACAAAAATAATAACAATAATAAAAATAATAATAATAATAATAATAATAATAATAATAAGAATAATAATAATAATAATAAAAATAATAATAATAATAATAATAATAATAATAATAAAAATAATAATAATAATAATAAAAATAATAATAATAATAATAATAATAAAAATAATAGTAATAATAATAATAATAATAATAATAATAATAATAACCGAAGCAGATACAATAGTAATGATAGAAATCGACATTCAAGCAAAAGAAACCAAAGTTACAGACGAAATAACAATGACGATAATCGCAACAACCTGAAACCATACCAACGACAAAGCAGAAATGGAATAAATAACATAGAAGAACAACAACGAGATAATGAAACAGATCCACTTGGTATTGAAGAATATCAATACTCAACAGATTCATCAGATGAAGATCAACAAATCCTAGATAAATTTTAAACTGCACAGGAAGAAACTTGTAATTCAATACAAACCATTGAATCAAACCCTATTGGATACTACCAATGTACAAGCTTGGAAACTGATTTCACCAAACAAAAGCCGATACTAGAAATTGATTTCCTACTGGATTCAGGAGCAACTTTAAATCTCCTAAATGAAGGCACTTGGAATGAATTAAAATATAATAACCCACACTTAGAATTAACAAAATCGACTAGAACCCTAACAGCAGCAAATAACACAAAAAATCAAACCTTGGGAACAATAATTTTAAACTTGACACCAGAAAGAATATACAATAATAGACAAAATCCACACACGATTTTCAACATATTCTTCTATACAACACAGTGCAATCACAACATACTCGGAACACCATTCTTTAAAGAATACATAGAAACTATTAATGTCAATACAAACAAATTAACAATAAATACATCAATAAACATCGATAACGATATAATATTCTTTCAAAACACAACAAAAGAGTATCCTTTTTACTCGAGAGTATATCCAGTATACAACAAGGAAACTCAATATTTCCAACCACACGAACACAAATGCCTAACATTTCCAATCCTTATATTCCGAAGAATGGAAAAATCAAATGGAAAATTCTTGTATGGATCACTACATTATTTTGAACCGATCAATGAATATCAAAACCTCTCATTCACCGATATTAATGACATGACAAAAGAAAACGAGAACTTTGCAGATATTTATTTGATAAAAATAACCATAAAATGATCCTAAAAGATGAACTTATTGTATTCATATATCAAAACACAACGTTCAAAACGTTCCCCATGGAGATTTACCAAAAAATTCACTAGATTTATTGTCAGTATTATATCACCTCACCTATGAAAACGAAAACGATATTGACAAAATTCTTCAAATCCAGAAGACAGAAACTATAAATCAATTTGCAACAAGTGAAAGAAAACCAAATTTCAAATGTAAATTCAACATAACCAAATACCCCGATAACGATCGAGAATTCAAACAAATGTTAGATTTTCAACATTCCCACTTGACACAAGAACAATTTGATAAAGTAGTAGAAACTATCTTGAAATACAGAAATGTATACGCTACTACAAAATTCGATGATGGCAAAACAAAAATAAAACTGAACCTCCCTATGAAAAAAGATGTTATTTTCAAAAATCAACGAGCTAGCAAAGTACCCATTCACCTGAGAGATCGAATACAGAAACTACTTGACGTTTTAAAGAAATACAACATATCACCTGTAAATAAGGAACAACTCTCAACCAGTAATACATTTAAAAATCCAGTGATTATCTTACGGAAAGGAGAATCACTAAAAATTGCCTTAGATGCACGGTACCTGAATAGTATGATAGACGAATCTAAATGCAACTGGCCCATTGAACCAGTAGACGTAGCACTGACCAGAATAAACGGATCAATTTTCACCCCTGCAGATTTAAATAGCGCTTATAATCAAAAACCATCAGATAAAGAATCAATGAGGTATACACACTCCACCCTTGGAAACGAACAATAATGTTTCAAAAGACTCTTTTACGGTATATCCATTGGACCAGCAGCATTTGCTTCAATATTAAAAAAATTTTCCTATACCCATTGATACGAAAAGGAACAGTAATCACCTACGTAGATGATATCTTCATCCTAACAACAACATATGAACAAATGTATGAAACATTGGAAGGATATCACAAAATTCTCCAAAAAGAAAACTTGAAAGCAGCACCTGATCAAACATATTGTATGTTGAAATAAGTCAAATTTCTTGGACATATAATAGAAAACAAGAAAATTAAACCACTCACCTCACGAATAGAAGGATTTCAAAAACTGGAACCACCAAAGAGTATGATATCACTACAGAGAAACCTTGGAACCATAAATTTTCTAGCCAAATATGTCTATGGAATGCAGCCAATGCTTCAACCTCTTTACAAATTGTTACACAAAGAAACAGAATTTAAGTGGACAAAAGAACACCAGATAGTATTCGAAAAAAAGAAACAAACGAAAACCAAACAACTTGAAATTACAATGCCTGATACTAGTAAAACTTTTTATTTTTAACAGATGCATCAAACACCGAAATAGAAGCACCATTATTGCAACAACACCCTACAGAAAAGAAAATGAATCTCATTTCAGCTAATTCAAGATTATTTACAAATATTGAAATGAGACTATCAACTCTCATCCGGGAAAGCAGTGCAATCATATTTGCATTGACAGAACATGAATTTTTTTTAACAGGATCAAAACATCCAATAAAATTATTCTCCGATCATAAACCTATAATATATCTATTCACCCAAAAGAATAAACCAAATCATAGATTGTACAGATTTCAATTAATCCTAATACAATTCCCAAATCTCCAAATTATATGGACAGAAGGAAAAAACTTAGCACTACCTGACCTACTTAGAAGAACAATCAACGAAGAACAATTTACAAAATCAAATACATCACAGTTGAAATTCCTGAGAATATAAAAATCTTCTTAGCAAAAACACCCTTTGGAAATAACATTGAAAGCCAATATAGTATATGCTACAACAATAACGACGAAAGACCAGATCAAACCCATTACTTGCCAATATCCATAGCAATTTTTTTGAATTCAATATTGATAAAAATCACTACCAAACTATATCCTATGAAAAATTCAAAAACGAAACAGCCTCATATCAAAATATAAACCAAAAAGAAAAAACTGAAATTTACCGATAATTGAAAAAAGTGACCTAATAATAACCAGAAATCAAAAGGGACCCTATACGGAACATCGCGACGACAACTATCTTCGCTTGCTGAACAACATTAAATCAGCTGAACCACAATTTGAAAACGTTAAAATCAATGACATCTTTTATGATGAAAAGACGAAAAAAACCAACTCCTTGATAAAGGAAACACAACTCCTATACACCGTACTCCATAAAGTGAAAATGTGGAAAATACATAATAATAAACCAAATTCAGTTAGACCTGAATTCAGAGGAAACAAAGGACTATTTGCTTATTACAGAAAATTCAAGTAATAGACGAAAACACCTCACTTATGACAATGTTAAAAACAATAAAAAAAACTATTAATCCGAATTTGTTTACCTCTAAAACTATTTTTATGTGCATTTTTTGAAAACCATTGCACAGATACAGTTGGCCACACAGGATTACAGAAGACGAAACGAAACATGATGGAGAAATACTGTTTCCCAAACATACATACTTGAATAAAAATTTTATTAGCAGATTCTATCAAATGTCAAACTAATAAAATATTTGCAAACAACCACAACAAAGCAAATACCGAACGCCTAGGATCCACGAAAGCTCACTTTAACGAAATGATAATGATAAAAACCAAAGGACCAATAAATCTACCTTCTGACGGAAATCAATATATTTTTGTAATCGTTGACGCTTTTTCACACTTCGTAACAATTATTTGTGCACCAAAAAAATAATGCACATTATGCATACACCGCATTATTTGAACATTGGTTTATGAAATTTGGACTACCAGAAGAATTACGATCAGATAACGGATCAGAATATATAATTACTGAATTCACACACCTAGGCAAACATTTTGAAATTAAATTTAATCCAAGCAGAACGTATGCTCCTTGGACCAATGGCCTTGCAGGAGGAACAAACCGTATTATTGGACAGTTTATAAGAACACTAGTAGATGGGAAATACAAAATGCAAAATTCTTCCCATACGTTACAACACACAATATCAAACCAGGTTAGTAATTTCACCATATGAAGTATTACTTAACCAAAAATCTGAAAAACCAACACTCGTTAAACTGGGAAAAACCACAGATGAACTTGAAAGTTGCAAACCATCAGACAATAGCAATTGTAAAATACAACCTACATATACACACCTGGAGTAACAATTTAACCATCCTAAATTTGCAGAATTGCAAAAAGGAACATTTGCAAAACGGTTCTTGGATAAAGAAAAACAATTCAATGAAACATATCAGACGATAACACGAATTCTACAAAACCAAAAAAAGCTCACCAATGAAATGATCACTAGATTCAGAACAGCCAAACGATTACAAAATCTTACGTTTGTATTATTAACAAACCAACAACAAATAAAGGGAGTCTCGAAAAATCTGTTTCCTCTGAAAACAGGACCATACTTAATAATTGAAAAACCAACTGATGCAACGTACATATTACAAGATCAGAAAAAAGAGAGAATCACTATACATCGAAATCATATAGTCACATATTACCCAAAAGAAAAACATTTTAAAGAAGAATTATAAAATTACCTACCGGATAACCACGTTCCAACTTTGGAACAACCGACAAAAACAATCATTAAAAATACCGATACTAATAAAAAATCTAAAGATGATAAACCAAAACAAAAAATTCAGAAAAAACAACACCGTATAATCGCAGAAAAAAAGTGTTGAAACAAAATAATAGTAAATAAAGTAAGTAAAACTTTAAATAACCTTCTTAAGTTATCACCGTAAAAACTTTAGATAACCTTATAGACAGCTCAGTATTTCTACCACAATTGGTGTACTCCCAACTATACCTACAACCTACCACTCTTTAAGGTTTTAGTAACCATACATTTCTCTAAATTCAAATATTTATTCAAAAATTTCATTATATGATATCATATAATTCGCCTATTTAATACAATTAACGACTAAAAACCATAACTATCAAACTTCATACCTGTGATAGTACGGTAAATTTCACACCAAACTTACTCCACCAATATAGTCCCTATTATGCGTTCACATTTTAGACTGCACCATTAGTGAATATATGAATAAAAAAAAACGGAAGGATTACAATTCATACACTGTTACATTTGAAAAGAAGATAAATAACCAATCACCCAAACAATTAAAAACAAAATTTCTACTATTTAGCTGAAAGTTCACTAACCATACCATCTAGACGAAGGTTCACTAACCCTAATTGTTTCTACGTTTCTTCTTACTTAATTCTTTTCCCCCAACTTCTAACTTTCATACCTTCACCGCTTTCTCACTTCATTCATCACTTCATTTAAATCATCCACTCATTTTACTTTCGTTTAAATCTCCTCCGTAATCATCCAATATTCTTTTTCTCCCAATTTCACTAATCTCCTTCCACTACCCCCACCCCCCATATCACTATTTCAACTCCAGTCTACTCTTTCAACTTCAGTCAATTTCATTATTAAAGATTCAGTCCATTTCAGTCTACTCTTCAAATTGACTAGTTTAATGTTGACAAGTTGATTAGTTCAATATTGACTAGTTCAACGTTAATACATCACCATCTTTCACAGTCCAAAGTTTACATCACCATCTTTCACCTACTTCACTTTACTTCGAGTGAAAAGTGATGCAACACTTCACATTAATTTAATAACAACTTCTCTTCTTCAAATGTCAGACGCTTGAAACTAGGTCAGAAAACGCAAAATGAAAATAAATTAATAAATACATACAAAGAACAAATGACAAAATGATAATATGTTTAAAACAAAAGATAACAATTTATAAAGTTCACCATGAGTTAATCCACAGTTTAACAACAGTTTTACGCCAAAAACTGTACTCGTATATATCTATCCATTACATTTGTCCCAAACTAAACTTGTACAAAAATTGTATCTATCCATTATTTAATTCTGCTCGAAATAGCTTCACCCATTAAGGAAAATTTTACGGTTAGAAGTTCTGAATGAAGAGGGCAATTTGTTCTATTTTTTTTACCCCTTTTAAGATCAAAGATTTGTTACTCCTCTTTGTTTTCGTTCTCTTTTTTATAATAATATGATTTTTTAAAAAGCGCGTATCAAGAGCTCATACCCTTCAAGACATTCTACGAACTGGGTAAGTGAAGAGCCCCATCAGTAGTTGACTTTCTAGATTGGAAACCGAACAGTTTTTTCTTCAAGAGTGCATACTTTTCAAGACATTCTACGAACTGAGGAAGAAAAAATCTTTCAAAAACTTTCGCAAAAGTTGGTTTTACGTAAATTGAACGGTAATAATTTTAAACATAAGCATCTACTTTTTTGAAATTTGGTGCGATGGCTGCATCCTTAAGAAGTGCTGGAAAACTTTTCTCTTGAATACAAATGTTAGGACTAATCTGAAGGGGTGTTCCAATCGCATAATATCCGGACTTCAACCCCCAAGTATTGATGTAACCTGGCCCTGGTGCTTTGTTGTCGTCTAGATTTTCAATAACTTTAGAGATTTCCCCAAAAGTAAAAGGTCTAATGTTAAACTGTTGCAATTTGCGCTCTATTTTTGCGACTTTCAATGGAACAACCTGCCATCTGTAGATGCCCATTTCACTGAAAATTCTGTTAAAGGCGTTACAGATTCGTTTTTTGTCGTTCGATTTTGAACATTTTTTTAAATCTTTCTCAGTGATGTTTGGACCTGTTTTTTCCGTTCAATTTCTTTTCTTAATGAATTTCCATTTCTTTTTGAGGTTTCAATTTTCTTGAAAAATTCTCTGAAAGTTGATATTGTGGTTGTTTTAAATTTCTAATTATAATTTTGCGATACTTTGAAAACTCGGCAATTAAATTGTCTAAAAACGAAGTCACCCAGGCTTTGATGTGGACATTAGGAGATTTTGATGAGATATTTTTCCGCTAAGGGATTGCCTAGATCCAGCCACTACGTTTCAAAGAATCTCGAATCAGCTAACTCAAATTCTCTTCTGCGTTTAAAGTTTCTTTTCGTATGAATCCAAACTCGTACACCCGCACTCTTAGCTTCTCTTGTTTGATGTGACCAATTTTTATGAACAAAATTGTGCTCAGAGCTGAGGTTTATAATCAACCTTTGTTCTTCGCTCATCCAAATTTCAGTAACTATACGAACAGTTTATGAGTAGAGCTGCTGAAGAAAATTTGATATATCGTACGTAATTAGTATGCTGTGAGCGTTGAAAAATAGAAATTAAATGCCACTTTGTTCAACAAATAAAGCATCATAGAATTATAATTTTTTGAAGCATCGGAGGTTCCAGTATTTTTTCTATGTCACCACAAAGAAGCATAAAGTTTTTTTCAGAAAAGGTGAGAACTTCCGAACAGCCGAAATGAAAGATAAAATGAGCGTTCCCTGGAAATATATAAGCACTTTTTCTAAATTGCCATATGTCATTTACTTGAGTTAAGTGACGTTGCCTAAAGAAAACTTGGTCTTTCACATTTCCCAAAAAACATTTCTTAAGGAAAAGTGAAACGCTACCAACAACCGAAATGAAGAAGAAAGTCATTTTTATCTCATTATTAGCATAAATAAGTCAGTAAATTTTCTTAATTGTCATGTTTCTTATTTACTTGAATTAAGTAACGTTGCTTAATGTATACCTGGTCTTCCACATTTCCCAAAAAAACAGAAAGTAAAAACAAATGGTAAAAATATCAAGTCAAACAAAGTTACTCATCTCAAGCAAAGTTGAAATTTCTATGTAATTTTTGAGTTTGAATTGTGTTTTATGATGCTGGAAGGTTATGTGTTACATTGTAGTGACGAAAGTTTTCTACCAGAGTTTTTATAACGCCATTATTCTCATCAAATCCATCAAAACAAACATCACCGAATGATAGCGCATTTTCCAAAACCTCAATCAGTGACCAAGGATGGGAACCATCAACCTCCATCAACCTCCATCAACCTCCGTAGGATGTTGATGGGAACCTCCGGGTTTATCATTTCCAGATGATCATTGAATTTAGATATTTGCCAATTGTTTGTTTTTCTTCCATAGCAACCATTTTTTACCGGAACAATTTCGCATATTGCAAAACGATGAGGTTTGAGTTTTAGCATACATTTGTCGACTGTTTTTTTGAGTAGACTTGCTGCCTCCTGCCCAGAAACACTTTTGTGAATTGAATAATGACAGACATGTACAATTAATGTTTCCGTTTTGGCTCCAGGCGAGTAGTAATCAACCACATTAGAAATACCTCCTATTGCTGCAGATCAATATGAGTGGAATGCATTCTGCTTCAAAACGGCTTGCTGATTTACGTTTCAAAAAGTACTATCAGATATAACTAATTGGTTATCAAATCGGGTTATCAATTTTGGTTGATAAATTATCAGTGGAGAATTAACACGATTGCTGCTTTTTGACGTGTCCTGTATCTCAAGTAAATTATCAAATACTTTCAAAGTTTGTGTTTTGAAAAATTAAATGTCACTTTCCATGTAACCAATGGTCTCTTTTTGCTGTCCAACGGTTAATTTTTATATTTTCATTGTTTTCTAATTGACGAAACATTGTTTCCCAACTCCAACTACGTTCTCAACTGACGACACACTGAACATCACACAGAAGGTATACTCCAATAATTTCATCTGCATCATCAACCAACATCCTCTTAGTGACGCAATGTTTGAAGAATTATGCCTAAGTAATGAAAGCACCGACGATATTTAATATAGACGAACATCACTCTCTGACTCCATATTTAATAGCTACATTATACACTACATTTTTGTTTGTTCTATTTCAGAATGTAATTTACTTATTTCACTTTCACTTTCAAAGTAAATAAGATCTTTTTCAAGTTTTGTTATGATGTTGGCTTTTTCTTGAATTTTTTCATAGGTCGACAGAAGTTTTGCAATTAGTTTTGCTTTGTTGCATTTCTCGAGAAATTTTTTTGAAAACATATTTGTTTGCTCTAGTTGAGACTTTTAAAAAATCT
Source organism: Convolutriloba macropyga (assembly GCF_964194025.1). Lineage (NCBI taxonomy): Eukaryota > Metazoa > Xenacoelomorpha > Acoela > Convolutidae > Convolutriloba > Convolutriloba macropyga. The sequence continues at coordinate 42,241,740 of NC_134472.1, forward strand.
AAAGCTTATTTATTTTTCGTTTGCTACCTGAAAATGAATTTAAAAAATGTGAGTAGAGATAAGATTGGAATTATCTCACCAGTGATGAGACTGGCAGAATACCCAATTAGAATTTTATATCCTCATTTATTTCGATGTCTTTAAAAAAAGAAAAATGTTCAAGATGAATTCAGAATCAAAAGATTTTTTTTGATTTTCAAATAGTAGGATACACAAAAACCGGGATTTTCAAAAACTCCGGAATAAAGATTGAGATAATTTTGATCTAATAATTGTAAAATCGTCTGCAAAATGGTACGCAAAAATTGTACATGGAACACTAATGGATATAGGGATTAAAAAAGTAAAGGACTTTCTGAAGGATCAATTACTACTAGCTGTACCTTTTGATAAAAGTTGTGGTTTTTTTGTTATGAAGGAGACAATTTTTTCTGATAAACAATAACTTAAATCCTTAGTGCCAGTCAGTTCGAGTCTCGTAAAGGAGAAAGTGATGATCTAACAATAGAAAATGAGAAACTGATAAATGGCAGTTTGCATCAACTAATGAAACAGGGAGAGATACGTGAAAAGTTTCATCATAGGCTCAGATCAAATGGATCGCAACCGGCTAGGCTTTATGGACTTGCTAAAGTTCACAAAAACGGTACGCCGCTTCGGCCTCTACTGTCAATACCGGGTAGCAGTTACGAGAACCAAATTAAATTCCTGACACCCTTTTGCAGTGGTTACCAGTTGCAAATATTGAAACTAACTCGAAAGATGCCAGAGCCGCTTTAAAGGCTACTGAATTGGAGGAAAATGAGCTAGTAGTATCTTTCATTGTTAAAAGCTTGTACACAAATGTACCAGTGGAGCAGGCAATTGAAATTGCGCCTAAGGAACTGTACTCCAGCGACAAGAGTCCTGAGATTCCGAGGTCAACTATGAAGAGCCTTTTGAGACCAGCCCTAACGAATGTTTACTTTAAGGGTAACAAAATCTGGTACACTCAATCGGACGGTTTAGCAATGGGTGCTTCGCTAGCGGTAAATTTTTCAAATTTTTGGATGAAGTCTTTTGAAAACTCCTTGCAGAAACCAAATGAGGGAAGGGAGAACAAAAGTCCTCAGGGACAGGAGTCGAGCGCGAATCATGCAGAAATTGGTTTCATGCAAAAGTCAAAGTATCACTAACACGGAGCATAAGAACATGCAGGAAATTGTATGGATCCATTCGTATTGTGCCGAACACGCTAAAACAGAGGACACACAAGAATTGAAATTGAAAGAGGTATGTGGATGACATAATGTGAACTGTTAAGGGGAACCCTCTAGATTACATTGAGTAAAAAAATTCTGTACAAAAAAAACTTACAATTCACTCTTGAGACACCCAACGGTAGTGGAGACCCGGCATTTCTAGATCTGAAAATGAACCTCCACGTTGATAGAAAAACTAGCGGTCATTGGTACCAAAAATCGACAGTTGACGGCATAGCCCTAAATTTCCTTAGCTCTGCACCGTTTCAACATAAAAATATGTAATTCAATTGATTGTACATAGAATTTTTAATGCAACCAGTGACAGAAAAATCTTTGATGTAGCTGTTAAGAGAAATCAAGAAATCAGGACTGAAAATTGGTATCCAACTGAGTGGTCAGACATTAATGTTAATGAGACATTGGATAAAACAGTCACAAAGTAAAAGGTCACAGCAACCCCCCCAAAAAACAATAACAACATCTGAAAACAACTAAAATTCTCAACAGGATTGAGCTGAGTCTGCTGTTTTTTGTTCAAAACAGAGGAAACATCACCCAAAATTTTGCAAGTAGAATGAAAAAATGGTGTGATATTCAGATCATTTTCAAAACAAGAAAACTAAGACCTTGCTTGCCCGACCTGAATTCATGTTTTGATAGGAATCGAATCTGAAATCCCGTGTGGTATATAAAAAGACTTGTAATGGATGCAGTTTCATCTATGCTGACCAAACAAGCCTACATGTTCCCACTAGAATTTCGTAGCATCAAAAGAAAGATTCCCCTTTGCGACAACACAATGTTGAATGTTGTGGTACAGCGGATGATATTGAATGCGAGATCCTAGATTCCAGATCCTAGACTCGGGGTTGAGATACTAATAACAATAGAAGTGATCTACATCAAAATGCTAAAACCGCAGCTAAATACGCGCGACGACTACCGGGAGCTGGAATTGACATTGAAGTATTAGTTCGAATGCAAAATTTGATTTTTGAATTGCAGAATCTATTCTGGTAAATGTTAATTTAAAAATTTGTCAACCCGAATAACTAGATGAAAACAACAGATCAGAATGAAAATAAAAAAGCCTTTTCAGAAAAAAAACAATACACCCGGGATTTGCAAAAATTCCAGAATAAAAATTGAATTAATTTGATGTAATAAATGTAAATAAAATGTTGTAAATGTGATTTTAACTGTAAATAATTTCAACAATTTGTTGTTATTTTAACTCATTTCTTAGAAATCAATAGTCTTAGACAACTTTCTACACTTTGTAAATGATCTTATTTGATCGTTAAACCAGACAATGAACGCAATGATCAAAATCGTTCGTTTTTTTCAATTTAAATTAATTTTTAATTAACAATTCTTCTCTGTAGCAGTAAATGCGTTGTTCTGTGCAATTTATCGTCTAAGTGGAAGGTAGACAAAATGGTGTTAATCTCACTGGTATATGCGCTTCTCCTTATTCAAGAATACGTCCAATTAAATTACAAAGCATGAAAAACTCTTCATTATAAAAGTTTCCTTTCTGCGCTTATCTGAAGTACTATTAAATGCGTTGCTTTGTGCAATTTGTAGTCCAAACAAGGGTAAACAAAACTCACTGGTATATGCGCGTGTCCTTATTTAAGAATACGTCAAATTAAATTACCAGAATATGAAATACTCTTCATTATAAAAGTTTCCTTTTTGCGTTTATCTGTAGTACTTTTAAATGCGTTGCCCTGTGTAGTCCAAGTGAAAGGTTAATAAACCTCACTGGTTTATGCGCTTGTCCTTTTTTGAGAATACATCAAGTTACATTACAAAAGCATGAAAGATTCTTCAGTATAAAAGTTTCCTTTCTGCGCTTATCTGTAGTACCACTCCTTGATTTGGTAATAATTAAACGCAGAGTTTGGATTGGTATGGGGAAAATCGGAAAAAATATGCAAACTCACACATCCGATGTGTGTTGCCAAGATATTGTTGAGAAAAATTCTGCAAAAAAGAGACTGTTGGAAACCATACTTGGACTATGAAAACAATGTTTGTAAGCACAAAAGTAGCAGATGCAGAACAAATTTTCTTAAAACTTGTCTTAGCACAGATATAATACCGGATTTTTTGAGATTTCGTGTTCCAGAAACAGATGTTTTTTTCGGGTCAAGTGTTGCATAATTTTCAACTAAAATTGCTAAGCTCGTAAGTTTCCACAGCAGCTGACACAAGTCATAAATGTGACCAAAACCGAGCTGCTAGTCGAAAAGTACTCCTGAAGAATTTAGATAGCCACCTATTAACCTCCGTTATTTTTGTTTTGCGCAACCGAGCTCGCAACCATGTAGTTAGTTTTGATCAAAGACTGCAGGTAAAACTTGCCCAACTTTCGGAAAGGCAACACAAGCCGCTAAGATCATCTAATGAGAAGACTGTAGAGGTTCTAGTTAATAGCATTTTGCCGGGATTCGTCAAGGATTTATTCGTTTTTGATCCAAAGAATCCAATAAGGGATAAGTTTAAAGAGTTGCATTTCTTGGCGGACATAGACAGTTTGATACGGAATCTGCGTGAGAACAGTGTACCAGGTGAAAAACTGTTCGAAATTGAAGCGGCAGCAAAATTTTACTCAAAAAACATCAGAGAAACACCGTTAGATAGAGCATTAGCAAAAAGGCAAAATTATCTGCGTGACAACGCCCTGATTGCTGTTCCTTTTGTTAAAGGTGTACGGTTTTGTGTTATGAAGAAGAGCACGTACGCAGAAAAACTGGAAAAAGTGAGATTGCGAACAGTTCAGAAAACTTGAAAAAGAGTTCTGATACTATCGTAACGAAAAATCAAAAAGAACTAATCATAAAATTTTTGGATATGAGGAAAAAAGGGAAATTACCGGTTAATGTTTACGAAGCCTTAAGGTCCACTGGATTACAACCGGCAAGGTTGTATGGATAAGCTAAAGTAAACAAAAAAGAAACCCATCAGAGACATGTTCTCTCTCTCCCGGGAAGTTGTTTCCATAAAGTTAACAAGTTTTTAACACCCTTTTTCCAAACGATTGAAGGAGCGAACATAGAAACTAACACCAATGAAGTACGAAAGACTCTGGAGCAAACAAAATTTGAAAATGACTAACAAATCTTATCATTAGACGTAAAAAGTTTATACACCAAAGTTGCCGTAAAGGAAGCCATTAACATTGCCCTGCGATCGCATTTTACTAGGGACGATAAACCAGACATACCTAGAACAAGAATGAAACGTCTGCTCGAATTAGCCGTCTTCAGCGTCCATTTCAAATGCAATGAAAGTTGTCACTGTCAGGAAGACGGGTTGGCAATGGGTGTGGCCTTGGAAGTGATTTTTTCAAACCTTTGGATGAAATCGTGGGAGGCACAACTGAAATTACAAGCATCTAAATTTAAAACCTACACACAACCCAGCACTTGTCGCAATTGCAAACACCGTGTGACAGTACGTTCCAGGGGTGTTCAGTGTGAAATTTGCAAAAGATGGTTCCACGCAAAAAATCAGCAAATCAGTGACACAGAAAATGATAGCAAGGAAAACCAGTTCTGGACGTGAAAATGATAAGACTTACATTAACCATTCGTCCGAAAGAAAATTTGTTGTAGGATATTTGGACGATAATGTGAGAACAGTTAGAGGTGACACAAAAGAGCTATTAGATGCCGTCGATAACCTCCATCCAAATCTTCAATTTAAGTTAGAAACAACAGATGACAAAAACAGTTTGCCATTTCTGGACATGTCAATTAACGTACAAACAGAGGGGACAATTTTTTGCACATGGTATCAAAAACCATCAAATACTGGAACAATTCTGAACTATCGTAGCTGTGTACCCCTACAACATAAGAAAAGCATAACACAGTGAAAAATACACCGCTTGTTCCGAGTCACCAGCAATTGGGAAGCGTTCCATGAAGCATTGACAAAAAATGAAGAAATTTTGGAACGTAATTTTGGACACTGAAAGCTTTGTTTTCCCTGAGTTAATTTTGCAAATCTTTGAACTTTTTATAGATATGTAAAATTAACTATCTTTGAACTAGTAGTAGTAGTAGTAGTAGTAGTAGTAGTAGTAGTAGTAGTAGTAGTAGTAGTAGTAGTAGTAGTAGTAGTAGTAGTAGTAGTAGTAGTAGTAGTAGTAGTAGTAGTAGTAGTAGTAGTAGTAGTAGTAGTAGTAGTAGTAGTAGTAGTAGTAGTAGTAGAAAGGACGCTTATTTGATGTCAGAACGGGCGTTAGGCAGGGTGATGTGTGGTCCCCAATCCTATTCGGCCTTGTCATCAACTACATTTTGGCTAACTCGGTGCATGGAGGATTAGACATTGGGAGATTGGTGGCTGACTTAGATTTTGCTGATGATGTTGCTCTCGTGGGGGTCTCAGACAGTGAGAGTCGCTAGAAAATGAGAGTCGGTCAGTGGTGGCTGACCAAGAGTCTTTAAGATGTCAGAATTGTCAGCGGCAATTCAGTACAGTTACCGGACGCAAAGTGCACCAAACAAGATTCTGCAAAGCCGGTTTGTCAAAGAATGTCGTCGACAAGTCAAAGTTCGAGCAACTAGAGGCGAGCCTTACCTGTGACAAGTGTGAAAGAAAGTTCAAAACAGTCAATGGCCGAAAAGTTCACCAATCGAGATACTGTGGCAAACCTAAAGCAGTTGCCACACGCGTGTTTTCCTGCAAAGTACAAGATGTTCTCGGAAACGAGTTTGAAAACATAGAAGCGTTCAAGTATCTCGGATCATATGTCAGCCTCAAGCATGGAGACCTGCAGGAAGTCAATTGCAAACTTGCAGAAGGTAGACAACGGTTTGCTAACTTCCAAAATCTCTGGAAGAGCAAGCAGCTCAGCGTGCACCTCAAGTGCAATTTGTACAAAGCACTCGTTTTATCAGCCGTGCTGTACAGCTCAGAGACTTGGACTCTTTCGAAATTAATGGAGAGAAAACTTGAGAGTTTCCACTGTGGTTGTCTTCGGAGAATTCTACGTGTGTCATATCTGGAGAAAGCAGCGAACGAAGAAATTATGTCAAGATCACGAATGCCCCAACTATCCACGATGATCATGCTCAAACGGATAAAATGGTACGGACACATCCAGAGAATGGAACCAGGAAGATTAGCCCGCAGTGCCTTCGATTGGGACCCGCCCGATCAATACGTCCATGCTAGACGCGCTCCTGGGGGGCAACGGAAAACGTGGATGAGTCAAATCGAAGGAGACTGTGTACGAAACAAAGTATCGTTCAACAGATTGCAGGAGAAAGCAGCAACCGGCTCAAAGAAGGCCTTCAACAATTTCGTCTTACAGCACTTCACAGAATAACCAAACAAATAACTCTTCTTATTTTGTTTGTATTTGTTGCCAACTGTGCCTTTATTTCATATTTGGAATTAAAGTGTTGAAACAGTAGTAGTAGTAGTAGTAGTAGTAGTAGTAGTAGTAGTAGTAGTAGTAGTAGTAGTAGTAGTAGTAGTAGTAGTAGTAGTAGTAGTAGTAGTAGTAGTAGTAGTAGTAGTAGTAGTAGTAGTAGTAGTAGTAGTAGTAGTCGTTCAAGTATCTCGGATCATATGTCAGCCTCAAGCATGGAGACCTGCAGGAAGTCAATTGAAAACTTGCAGAAGGTAGACAACGGTTTGCTAACTTCCAAAATCTCTGGAAGAGCAAGCAGCTCAGCGTGCACCTCAAGTGCAATTTGTACAAAGCACTCGTTTTATCAGCCGTGCTGTACAGCTCAGAGACTTGGACTCTTTCGAAATTAATGGAGAGAAAACTTGAGAGTTTCCACTGTGGTTGTCTTCGGAGAATTCTACGTGTGTCATATCTGGAGAAAGCAACGAACGAAGAAATTATGTCAAGATCACGAATGCCCCAACTATCCACGATGATCATGCTCAAACGGATAAAATGGTACGGACACATCCAGAGAATGGAACCAGGAAGATTAGCCCGCAGTGCCTTCGATTGGGACCCGCCCGATCAATACGTCCATGCTAGACGCGCTCCTGGGGGGCAACGGAAAACGTGGATGAGTCAAATCGAAGGAGACTGTGTACGAAACAAAGTATCGTTCAACAGATTGCAGGAGAAAGCAGCAACCGGGTCAAAGAATACCTTCAACAATTTCGTCTTACAGCACTTCACAGAATAACCAAACAAATAACTCTTCCTATTTTGTTTGTATTTGTTGCCAACTGTGCCTTTATTTTATATTTGGAATTAAAGTAGTAGTAGTAGTAGTAGTAGTAGTAGTAGTAGTAGTAGTAGTAGTAGTAGTAGTAGTAGTAGTAGTAGTAGTAGTAGTAGTAGTAGTAGTAGTAGTAGTAGTAGTAGTAGTAGTAGTAGTAGTAGTAGTAGTAGTAGTAGTAGTAGTAGTAGTAGTAGTAGTAGTAGTAGTAGTAGTAGTAGTCGTTCAAGTATCTCGGATCATATGTCAGCCTCAAGCATGGAGACCTGCAGGAAGTCAATTGAAAACTTGCAGAAGGTAGACAACGGTTTGCTAACTTCCAAAATCTCTGGAAGAGCAAGCAGCTCAGCGTGCACCTCAAGTGCAATTTGTACAAAGCACTCGTTTTATCAGCCGTGCTGTACAGCTCAGAGACTTGGACTCTTTCGAAATTAATGGAGAGAAAACTTGAGAGTTTCCACTGTGGTTGTCTTCGGAGAATTCTACGTGTGTCATATCTGGAGAAAGCAACGAACGAAGAAATTATGTCAAGATCACGAATGCCCCAACTATCCACGATGATCATGCTCAAACGGATAAAATGGTACGGACACATCCAGAGAATGGAACCAGGAAGATTAGCCCGCAGTGCCTTCGATTGGGACCCGCCCGATCAATACGTCCATGCTAGACGCGCTCCTGGGGGGTAACGGAAAACATGGATGAGTCAAATCGAAGGAGACTGTGTACGAAACAAAGTATCGTTCACCAGATTGCAGGAGAAAGCAGCAACCGGGTCCAAGAATGCCTTCAACAATTTCGTCACAGAATAACCAAACAAATAACTCTTCTTGTTTTGTTTGTGTTTGTTGCCAACCGTGCCTTTATTTCATATTTGGAATTAAAGTGTTGAAACAGTAGTAGTAGTAGTAGTAGTAGTAGTAGTAGTAGTAGTAGTAGTAGTAGTAGTAGTAGTAGTAGTAGTAGTAGTAGTAGTAGTAGTAGTAGTAGTAGTAGTAGTAGTAGTAGTAGTAGTAGTAGTAGTAGTAGTAGTAGTAGTAGTAGTAGTAGTAGTAGTAGTAGTAGTAGTAGTAGTAGTAGTAGTAGTAGTAGTAGTAGTAGTAGTAGTAGTAGTAGTAGTAGTAGTAGTAGTAGTAGTAGTAGTAGTAGTAGTAGTAGTAGTAGTAGTAGTAGTAGTAGTAGTAGTAGTAGTAGTAGTAGTAGTAGTAGTAGTAGTAGTAGTAGTAGTAGTAGTAGTAGTAGTAGTAGTAGTAGTAGTAGTAGTAGTAGTAGTAGTAGTAGTAGTAGTAGTAGTAGTAGTAGTAGTAGTAGTAGTAGTAGTAGTAGTAGTAGTAGTAGTAGTAGTAGTAGTAGTAGTAGTAGTAGTAGTAGTAGTAGTCGTTCAAGTATCTCGGATCATATGTCAGCCTCAAGCATGGAGACCTGCAGGAAGTCAATTGAAAACTTGCAGAAGGTAGACAACGGTTTGCTAACTTCCAAAATCTCTGGAAGAGCAAGCAGCTCAGCGTGCACCTCAAGTGCAATTTGTACAAAGCACTCGTTTTATCAGCCGTGCTGTACAGCTCAGAGACTTGGACTCTTTCGAAATTAATGGAGAGAAAACTTGAGAGTTTCCACTGTGGTTGTCTTCGGAGAATTCTACGTGTGTCATATCTGGAGAAAGCAACGAACGAAGAAATTATGTCAAGATCACGAATGCCCCAACTATCCACGATGATCATGCTCAAACGGATAAAATGGTACGGACACATCCAGAGAATGGAACCAGGAAGATTAGCCCGCAGTGCCTTCGATTGGGACCCGCCCGATCAATACGTCCATGCTAGACGCGCTCCTGGGGGGTAACGGAAAACATGGATGAGTCAAATCGAAGGAGACTGTGTACGAAACAAAGTATCGTTCACCAGATTGCAGGAGAAAGCAGCAACCGGGTCCAAGAATGCCTTCAACAATTTCGTCACAGAATAACCAAACAAATAACTCTTCTTGTTTTGTTTGTGTTTGTTGCCAACCGTGCCTTTATTTCATATTTGGAATTAAAGTGTTGAAACAGTAGTAGTAGTAGTAGTAGTAGTAGTAGTAGTAGTAGTAGTAGTAGTAGTAGTAGTAGTAGTAGTAGTAGTAGTAGTAGTAGTAGTAGTAGTAGTAGTAGTAGTAGTAGTAGTAGTAGTAGTAGTAGTAGTAGTAGTAGTAGTAGTAGTAGTAGTAGTAGTAGTAGTAGTAGTAGTAGTAGTAGTAGTAGTAGTAGTAGTAGTAGTAGTAGTAGTAGTAGTAGTAGTAGTAGTAGTAGTAGTAGTAGTAGTAGTAGTAGTAGTAGTAGTAGTAGTAGTAGTAGTAGTAGTAGTAGTAGTAGCAGTAGTAGTAGTAGTAGTAGTAGTAGTAGTAGCTGTAGCAGGAGTGTAATATGGACCATTTTTCACCCATATTACACTTTGGCCACAAAATGTACCCTTACCCATATTAAGATGACCAAATTAAGCTTTGAAATAGGTACCCATATTAAGATCCGAGGGTGCCCATATTACACTTTTATTTTTTCGACCAGTTTAAGTTTTCGCCCGATACCCATTTTCACTCACAGTCATATGACTTATTTGACTAGAGTAAAATTTGGGTAGTATTTTGTAATTTTGTGGCCAATCACAAAAAAATGGCCGATAATAGGTCTAGATAAAGCAATTTTTTGAGGAAAAAGCTGAAAATGTGTCGTTACTCCTGAATTGTGTTTTTTTGCTTCGAAAAAAAAGTTTTTTTGGTGAGTTGTCTTTTCGTTTCATTCGCGTAAGAACAGTGCTCAGCTTCTTATTTTTTGCTGAAAATTAGAGAAACCTTACAAAAGCTAACTTCAGAAGACAAAATTTAATTGATTCCGAACTCACAGATAATTGAGTGCTTTTTACAGAAGAAGCGTAGACAATTTCAGTCAAATTCCATCTGTCTGTTTGAAATGTGATGTCACATTTTTACAACAAAGGCAGGTTTTACTAATTAGGCTCATTTACAGCGTAATTAACCTTGTGGGTTGCTCTTTCATCGCAAAACTTGCTGGCATTTCGGACTACGAATCAATTTTATGGAATTCAAAAAAAGAAATTGGAGAAAAACGTTAAAAATCATCTTGATTGTTGCAGTTTGTTGTGTTTCTTACCACACGTTTTTCCGTTCTCTCAGTAACACTGTAATCTATGCTGCAGATTATGTTGCCCGCTTTACCATAGTTTTATCAGTATGTCAGTAAGGTGTTAGTAAATTCAACTTCTCTTTTCGATATATAGAATTGTTCATCAACAGCTAGACGGCCACCTCTTCTGAATTTCCTGCATTTTGTCTTCTTTACCTTAATTTTCAACTAGTTCCTGCTACAATACGTGTTCAGATCATTCAAACTTTGTTGCAATAGCTCCCATGTAATAAGTCATCAGCGTAAAATATAACATCTAGACCCTTGCATTTCAGCTCAAAATACAAATCAGCTATGAATAAACTAAACAAGAGTGGTTAGAATTTGTCTCCTTGTGCTACTCCTGTTTTCTGTTCAATCTCGTTTGACAAGAAATCTTCTGGACCAAGGATCTGCTGGAAGTTGCATTTTAGCACTGATTGTGTTCTGTGTATAATGGTCCCATGCATCCCCACTTTTATCAGTTTTGTAAGCAGCATGTTCCTGTTCGCTTTTTCGTAGTCAATGAAGCAGGCATAGTATTTGCCACTGCAGCTGATGTTATGCTTGATTGCTCTTGTCAAGTGCGAAACTGCGTCGATTGTTGACAGTTTGTGTCTGAAATCATATTGGCTTGGTGGTAAAATTTGATTTTTCTCGACCTATGTTCGCAAAGGCTGGTAAATGATACCCGTGAACAATTTGTTCATGCAACATAACAGGCTAATGCCTCTGTAGGAACTTGGTACACTTTCAAAAACTCCTATTTGTGTTCATCATTTTGAGCCTATTTCAGAATCCAGAGACTCCTCCAGCATAAATTGTGACTTGTATTAGCTTTTGTCCTGATAAAATTTTGCTCAACTGTAAACGTTAAGGTTGGTTAAGGCAAAGCTTATGTTGCAAGCTTTAATCTTTTGTAAGCGTCAATGGCTCCGTATTTATAGTGAAGTTATCACTGTGTGTGTTTTTGATCCATTTTAGAATTGCTGGCCTAGGTCTCTTGCGATAAGGTCCATCTTTTGTATCCAAAAATTATTTTTCTTGTTCTCTTTTGCCCATTTTTATTTAAGTTTTGCAGCAAAGTGTAAAAATTATTTCTTGGGTTACTAATAATAATTTCAAAATTGTGTTTAGGCAACAGTGTGCTTGTTATTGGCAAAAAAAATTGGGTTAACTTGAAAAACTTGAAAAAAGAAGAAAAAAATTTCAAAAAAAATGGGGGACCGCCGGAATTGGAGGCTTGGCCTCCAATTTGGGATGGTCCCCCATTTTCTTTGGCCGCCATAAAAACTGCTATTTGTGTTTGTCATTTTATGCCTATTTCCTGAAACCAGAGACTCCTCCAGTATAAATTGTGACTTGTTTTAGCTTTTGTCCTGATAAAACTTTGCTCAACTGTAAACGTTAAGGCTGGTTAAGGCAAAGCTTATGTTGGAAGCTTTAATCTTTTGAAAGCGTCAATGGCTCCGTATTTATAGTGAAGTTATCACTTTGTGTGTTTTTGATCCATTTCAGAATTGTTGGCCTAGGTCTCTTGCGATAAGGTCCATCTTTTGTATCCAAAATTTATTTTTCTTGTTCTCTTTTGCCCATTTTTATTTAAGTTTTGCAGCAAAGTGTAAAAATCATTTCTTGGGTTACTAATAATAACTTCAAATTTGCGTGTAGGCAACAGTGTGCTTCTTATTGGCAAAAAAGTTGGGTTTTACTTGAAAAACTTGAAAAAAAAGAAAAAAATTTCAAAAAAAATGGGGGACCGCCCGAATTGGAGGCTTGGCCTCCAATTTGGATGGTCCCCCATTTTTTCTGGCCGCCATAAAATCTGCTATTTGTTTTCGTCATTTTAAGCCTATTTCCAGAATCCAGAGACTCCTCCAGTATAAATTGTGACTTGTTTTAGCTTTTGTCCTGATAAAACTTTGCTCAACTCTAAACGTTAAGGTTGATTTAGGCAAAGCTTATGTTGCATGCTTTAATCTTTTGTAAGTGTCAATGCTCCATATTTATAGTGAAGTTATCGATTTATTTTATTGAGACAACAAGAAAGGCTGCTTTTTGCTGTCAAATTTTACAAATACTTTCTTCTCATTTTCGTCCAATTGACCTCAAATTTTCGTAATAGCTGTTTTTTTCGCTTCAGAAACGTTGTTTTGATCCGTTCGACAACTTCACTACCTCTCAAATAACAATTGGAGAACCTCAGCGTTTTAAACTTGGCATTTTTAACTTGTCTTTTTCGTAGACATATCTGTAACCCTGGCCCATTTGAGTTCAAAAACCTCACCATTACCCATATTCCACTTTCCGGCCAAAATTGAAAAAAGTACTTTTTTGTCTCAAAATTAATTAGAGGAAGTATTTGATTCATAATTGTTTTTTTAAAATCCTGAGAAACAGGATAGGGCGTTGAGTTTTAACAAAAACAAAGTTAAACAGCTTCAAGTGTGGTTCAATTTTGTATATATTGTTTTAACAACTGTGCAGATTTTCGCAATTTTCTTGCCGATTTTGATTTGTTTTTATTCGAAAAATGGTTTCTCGATGCCCCGAAAGAGTTTGAGTAAAACTTAAAAGATTTTGTTGATCAGAGAAATGAAAATAATATAACTTTTTTCGTTTTTTACTTTTGCTGTGGTAGAATTGTTCTCTGACGCATTAGGCTTTTTCTGTTTTTTTTTATTTTTTATCGAGTTTAGTTTTGGCCAATATGGAGAGGATTCTTCAAAAATAAACCAGTTCCAAGGAATAGTACGATTGTAGTTCATTCTTCTTTAGGGAAAAACTTTTTTGAAATGGCCAAACGAACATCTCGAACAAGTTACCCATTTTAAAAAAAAAATTGATTATCAGAGAAACGTGCTTTAAAAGGTTTCTTCAATAGATTTTTCCAGCTGCACACAGAGACACTAGAATATTATTTTGTTTATTTTATTTAGAAAATTGGAACAACTTCTTTCTGCTATCAAATTTTTCAAATAGTTTTTTTCTCATTTTCGTCCAAATGACCTCAAATTTTGGTAATAGCCGTTTATTTTTGCTTCAGAAGCGTTGTTTTGATGCATTCCATAACTTAACTTCCTCTCAGATAACAATTGCAAGACCTCAGCGTTTTAGAATTTGCGTTTTTGGATCATTGTATTGTTTTTTTGTAGACTTTTCTGTAACCCTGGCGCATTTGAGTTCAAAAACTTCACCCTTACCCATATTCCACTTTTTGACCAAAATTAAAAAAAGTACTTTTTTTGTCTCAAAAATAATTAGAGGAAGGAATTGATCCATAATTGTTTTTTAAAAATCCTGAGAAACAGAATAGTGCGTTGAGTTTTAACAAAAACAAAGTTAAACAGCCTCAAGTGTGGTTCAATTTTGTATATGTTGTTTTAACAACTGTGCAGATTTTGGCAATTTTCTTGCCGATTTTGGTTTGTTTATATTCGAAAAATGGTTTCTCGATGCCCCGAAAGAGTTTGAGTAAAACTTAAAAGATTTCGTTGATCAGAAAAATGAAAACACTATAACTTTTTTCGTTTTTTACTTTTGCTGTCGTAGAATTGTTTTCTGACGCATTAGGTTTTTCTGTTTTTTTTTATTTTTTATCGAGTTAAGTGTTGGCCAATATGGAGAAGATTCTTCAAAAATAAACTAGTTTCAAGGAATAGTACGATTGTAATTCATTCTTCTTTAGGGAAAAACTTTTTTGAAATGGCCAAACGAACATCTCGAACAAGTTACCCATTTTAAAAAAAATTGATTATCAGAGAAACGTGCTTTAAAAGGTTTCTTCAATAGATTTTTCCAGCTGCACACAGAGACACTAGAATATTATTTTGTTTATTTTATTTAGACAATTGGAACAACTTCTTTCTGCTATCAAATTTTTCAAATAGTTTTTTTCTCATTTTCGTCCAAATGACCTCAAATTTTGGTAATAGCCGTTTATTTTCGCTTCAGAAGCGTTGTTTTGATGCATTCCATAACTTAACTTCCTCTCAGATAACAATTGCAAGACCTCAGCGTTTTAGATTTTGCGTTTTTGGATCATTGTATTGTTTTTTTTGTAGACATTTCTGTAACCCTGGCGCATTTGAGTTCAAAAACCTCACCATTACCCATATTCCACTTTTTGACCAAAATTAAAAAAAGTACTTTTTTTGTCTCAAAAATAATTAGAGGAAGGAATTGATCCATAATTGTTTTTTAAAAATCCTGAGAAACAGAATAGTGCGTTGAGTTTTAACAAAAACAAAGTTAAACAGCCTCAAGTGTGGTTCAATTTTGTATATGTTGTTTTAACAACTGTGCAGATTTTGGCAATTTTCTTGCCAATTTTGGTTTGTTTATATTCGAAAAATGGTTTCTCGATGCCCCAAAAGAGTTTGAGTAAAAATTAAAAGATTTCGTTGATCAGAAAAATGAAAACACTATAACTTTTTTCGTTTTTTACTTTTGCTGTCGTAGAATTGTTTTCTGACGCATTAGGTTTTTTCTCTTTTTTTTAAATTTTTTATCGAGTTTAGTTTTGGCCAATATGGAGAGGTCTTTTCAAAAGTAAACTAGTTCCAAAGAATAGTAAGATTATAGTTCATTCTTCTTTAGGGAAAAACTTTTTTGAAATGGCCAAATGAACATCTCGAACAAGGTACCCATTTTAAAAAAAAATTGATTATCAGAGAAACGTGCTTTAAAAGGTTTTTTCAATAGGTTTTGCAACCTGCACACAGAGACACTTAAACATTATTTTGTTTGTTTCTTTTAGACAATTGGAAAAACTTCTTTCTGCTATCAAATTTTTCAAATATTTTTTTCTCATTTTCGTCCAACTGACCTCAAATTTTGGTAATAGCCGTATTTTTTGCTTCAGAAGCGTTGTTTTGATGAATTCCATCATTTAACTTCCTCTCAGATAACAATTTAAAGACCTCAGCGTTTTAGAATTGGCTTTTTTGGATCATTACATTGTTTTTTTGTAGACATTTCTGTAAACCTGGCGCATTTGAGTTCAAAAACCTCACCATTACCCATATTCCACTTTTTGACCAAAACTCAAAAAAGTACATTTTTTGTCTCAAAAATAATTAGAGGAAGGAATTGATCCATAATTGTTTTTTAAAAATCCTGACAAACAGAATAGTGCGTTGAGTTTTAACAAAAACAAAGTTAAACAGCCTCAAGTGTGGTTCAATTTTGTATATGTTGTTTTAACAACTGTGCAGATTTTGGCAATTTTCTTGCCGATTTTGGTTTGTTTTTATTCGAAAAATGGTTTCTCGATGCCCCGAAAGAGTTTGAGTAAAACTTAAAAGATTTCGTTGATCAGAAAAATGAAAACATTATAACTTTTTTCGTTTTATACTTTTGCTGTCGTAGAATTGTTTTCTGACGCATTAGGTTTTTTCTGTTTTTTTTAAATTTTTTATCGAGTTTAGTTTTGGCCAATATGGAGAGGTCTTTTCAAAAATAAACTAGTTCCAAAGAATAGTACGATTGTAGTTCATTCTTCTTTAGGGAAAAACTTTTTTGAAATGGCCAAATGAACATCTCGAACAAGGTACCCATTTTAAAAAAAAATTGATTATCAGAGAAACGTGCTTTAAAAGGTTTTTTCAATAGGTTTTGCAACCTGCACACAGAGACACTAAAATATTACTTTGTTTATTTCATTTAGACAATTGGAAAAACTTCTTTCTGCTATCAAATTTTTCAAATATTTTTTTCTCATTTTCGTCCAACTGACCTCAAATTTTGGTGATAGCTGTTTTTTATGCTTCAGAAGCGTTGTTTTTATGCATGCCATAACTTAAATTCCTCACAGATAACAAGTGAAAGACCTCAGCGTTTTAGAATTGGCGTTTTTGGATCATTATATTGTTTTTTTTGTAGACATTTCTGTAACCCTTGCTCATTTGACTTCAAAATTCTCACCGTTACCCATTTTGCACTTTCGTGCCAAAAAAAAATTTGAGTAGAAAAAATATTGATATATTGATTTCTGAACCAATTTTCATACTGATCATTTAGAGATCACTAGATTTGCTTTTCAAAAAATCATTCTTTGGATAAGGAAACGGTCGAAATCAAGGATTTCCCGACAACACATAAAAAAAAATATCTTGTGTTTTTTCAGAATTTGGGGTTGTTTTTGAACAACTTTTTTTGCCTGAATTTGTCTTTTTTAATCTGAGATTTGAAACGCAGCATTTTTAGTTTATGGAAAAGTTAGTTTTCCAACACTAGCACAATTCAGATCGAAATGGCCACAGTTTTTTATGAAAAACCTTTTTTTTTAAATTTGTATTTAAACTTTTTACATCAGTAAAACATATTTTTTAACTTTTTTACACATGGCCAGCATGTCACCTCCTACTTTTCATCTTTGCGCTTCCAAAAAATTAAATTTGAGGCAAAAATCTGCAATCAATTAAAAAATATCAGAATTGGGCCAAAAATTATCCAAAAACTATTACCCATATTTGAAGGCCGTTTTTTTCAAAGTGTTTTTTCTGCTTTTTCACTACATAAAAAGCTCCCGTTTTTTGGGAGGTGGGTTGTCGTACTATTGCGAACTTGCATGCCAAATTTCAGAACTCTGTGGTCATTTATCAAAAATCACCTCATTTCGGATCTGAGGATGTCCAAACGCACTCGACTTAGTCAAACCGATTTCATAGGCCGAAATTTTCACCGTATCTGAAAAAGCTACGTCAAACATTCATAAGACCAAAAATGACAGAAAGTAGTCATACAAGACAGGAACAAAAAAAATTTTTGAAAAAAATTAGTTTTTCGTAGAGAAACTGCCTGTTCAATTTTCCTTACTGTTCGGCCAAAAAAGGCACCCTACTCCTATAGCTCAATATCTCAAAGAATACATAACAGAAATTTAAAAAAATACATGTTTCAGAAAATAGAGATAAAAATCTATCAAATAACGTTCAAATTTAATGGTCTTTTACTGTTAAAAAAGGAGAAAAACGCTAGAAAAGAAAAAACAATTAAATTTTTTGAAAGGCTAAAGCACGAGCACCACTGGTTTGTTTTTAAGGCCGTTTCGGTAATCGTCAACTATAGCTCATAATAATCAATCTCAGGGGTTGATTTGAGTTTAAACATCAAAATTGAGGCGGCTCGGACGTTTTCCAGAAACCGCGGCCGCCCTTACCCAAATTGCTCTCCGCTACAGTAGTAGTAGTAGTAGTAGTAGTAGTAGTAGTAGTAGTAATAGTAGTAGTAGTAGCAGTAGTAGTAGTAGTAGTAGTAGTAGTAGTAGTAGTAGTAGTAGTAGTAGTAGTAGTAGTAGTAGTAGTAGTAGCAGTAGTAGTAGTAGTAGTAGTAGTAGTAGTAGTAGTAGTAGTAGTAGTAGTAGTAGTAGTAGTAGTAGTAGTAGTAGTAGTAGTAGTAGCAGCAGCAGCAGCAGCAGTAGTAGTAGTAGTAGTAGTAGTAGTAGTAGTAGTAGTAGTAGTAGTAGTAGTAGTAGTAGTAGTAGTCTCCGCTCACATGGTCGAGCTAACGAGGCACTGGTCTTCTAGTTTGTGGCGCAACTAGTCGTATCTCAGACTTCAAACACCAAAGCAATGAGTAAGGAAGTCAGAAAAGCTCTACGTGCAGACAAACGGGCATGGCTTGAACGCAAAGGCCAAGAAGTGCAGAGCTTTGCGGACAGAGGCAACTTGAAGGAGGTTTTTGGGGCATCACAGCAGATTTGCCGAAACTGGAGTCCCCAGTTGACCAATTTAGTTTCAAGCACTGGCGTCAACTTACGGACGAAAGAGGAACGACTTGAACGCTGGACGGAACATTTTAGTCAACTCCTGAATCCCTCAACATCCAGTTGCAGTACGAGATTGGATCCCGAAGAAGCAGCTGAAAGCTTGTCGATTGACCTGAGCCCAATTCGATTTGAAGAAGTGCTTGAAGCTGTCCGCAGGTTGAAGAATGGCAAGGCAAGTGGACCCGATAACATTTCCTGTGAGATGTTGAAAGCACACAAGGGTATTGTCGAGTGGCTCTGGACATCATAGATAAGTGTTGGTTGACGGAAGTTCTGCCCGATGACTGGAAGGTAGCAGAAATTGTCCCATTATACAAGAGTAAAGGAAAGAGGTCAGAGTGTTCGAACCACCGAGGGATCTCTCTATTGTCAGTACCAGGCAAAGTGTTCGCTTCCGTTATTCTCAATCGATGCAAAGATTCAGTGGATCGCGTCTTAAGGGAAGAGCAGTGCGGCTTCAGAAAAAGCAGAGGATGCGCCGATCAACTCTTTGCCCTGCGTCAAATAATAGAGAAATCAATGGCGTTTCAATTGGATATTAGCTTTTGTTTCATAGACTTTCGAGCGGCATTCGATTCTGTCGATCGTGAGCAGATGTACCAGATAATGAAACACTATGGTCTTCCGCAAAAAGTGATAAACATCATAAGAAACAGCTATGATGGATTCAAATGTCGAGTCAAAGCCGAAGGTGAGAAAGGACGCTTATTTGATGTCAGAACGGGCGTTAGGCAGGGTGACGTGTGGTCCCCAATCCTATTCGGCCTTGTCATCAACTACATTTTGGCTAACTCGGTGCATGGAGGATTAGACATTGGGAGATTGGTGGCTGACTTAGATTTTGCTGATGATGTTGCTCTCGTGGGGGTCTCAGACAGTGAGGTGCAAGAAAACCTACATCGAATCGAGGCCCTTGCGGAAGCCGCTGGTCTGAAGATTAATGTGGCCAAAACAAAGAATATGGGCGTAAAATGCGACAGCCCAAATGTTGTTGCAGTGCCTAGTATCCAACAGAACGTGGAGATACTCACTGGAACACACAAAGGCAAACTAGGACTCCTGGCAGAGACATCTAGCCAGTCACGACTAACCATCAGCACGGAGGTGCTGCTGGGAACGAAAAAGAAAGCGGGCTGGTTCGAAACACAAGATGGCAGGAAGCTAAGATTGAAAAGCTTAGCGGTGGCTAAGCCAGCGTTGGTAGCTTCACAACAACAATCTGCGGTAGCAGATTCAGAGTCGCTAGAAAATGAGAGTCGGTCAGTGGTGGCTGACCAAGAGTCTTTAAGATGTCAGAATTGTCAGCGGCAATTCAGTACAGTTACCGGACGCAAAGTGCACCAAACAAAGCCGGTTTGTCAAAGAATGTCGTCGACAAGTCAAAGTTCGAGCAACTAGAGGCGAGCCTTACCTGTGACAAGTGTGAAAGAAAGTTCAAAACAGTCAATGGCCGAAAAGTTCACCAATCGAGATACTGTGGCAAACCTAAAGCAGTTGCCACACGCGTGTTTTCCTGCAAAGTACAAGATGTTCTCGGAAACGAGTTTGAAAACATAGAAGTGTTCAAGTATCTCGGATCATATGTCAGCCTCAAGCATGGAGACCTGCAGGAAGTCAATTGCAAACTTGCAGAAGGTAGACAACGGTTTGCTAACTTCCAAAATCTCTGGAAGAGCAAGCAGCTCAGCGTGCACCTCAAGTGCAATTTGTACAAAGCACTCGTTTTATCAGCCGTGCTGTACAGCTCAGAGACTTGGACTCTTTCAAAATTAATGGAGAGAAAACTTGAGAGTTTCCACTAAGGTTGTCTTCGGAGAATTCTACGTGTGTCATATCTGGAGAAAACAACGAACGAAGAAATTATGTCAAGATCACGAATGCCCCAACTATCCACGATGATCATGCTCAAACGGATAAAATGGTACGGACACATCCAGAGAATGGAACCAGGAAGATTAGCCCGCAGTGCCTTCGATTGGGACCCGCCCGATCAATACGTCCATGCTAGACGCGCTCCTGGGGGGCAACGGAAAACGTGGATGAGTCAAATCGAAGGAGACTGTGTACGAAACAAAGTATCGTTCACCAGATTGCAGGAGAAAGCAGCAACCGGGTCAAAGAATGCCTTCAACAATTTCGTCGTACAGCACTTCACAGAATAACCAAACAAATAACTCTTCTTGTTTTGTTTGTATTTGTTGCCAACCGTGCCTTTATTTCATATTTGGAATTAAAGTGTTGAAACAGTAGTAGTAGTAGTAGTAGTAGTAGTAGTAGTAGTAGTTGTAAAAAACTTAAGTGCCTGCTGAGCATTATATATCAAAGGAAATCAAAATAACCATATAAAATGATAATTGTCAAATTTTCATTAACAAGAGCAAGTAAAAGTGTTTTAAGTTTACTTTTAAAAAGACAGGAGTCCATAAAAAAATTGAAACTCGTGCAAATTTGAACTAAATTTCCCAGTCTCACAGCACTGAACAGAAATTTTTTTCACATATGGATTTTTTTGTTCTATTCAAAATCAAAATTCGTATGAACGAGCTTCGCAAGCGTTGAGTGTATTCAATTTGAGTGAGCTGCATCGCAATTAAATCATATTTGCCCGTCAACATTCTATTCAGCATCGTAAGCTCTTTGAACTGCAGCATGCAGCAAATCGGCATTAATTTACACTTCAAAATTCTGTCTCCGATTCGAGCTTGCTGAGCAGATCCACTTAGTACTTTTAATTTGAAAACTATCTAATTTTGTTAGTTCAGCACAGGAGGGAGACCAAATTTTAGATCCGTAAAGAAGAGTTGACAAAAGGATGATGTTTACATTGTTAACTTGGTCTGAGGTAAATCAAAACGTAAATTTCTTTTAAGTGATGTCAGAAGAGAGAAGGGCCAAACCTTCTCAATATATAGACGTTCCATAATACACAAAGAGCAGTGGTCCTTGGTCATTCCAACCGATAAAAACTGAGTTTCGGAAACATTAAACAGCATTGAGTTTCTCGTGGCCCAATTCAAATAGGAATGAACGTCGTTTTGTAAAGTCTGCAAATCATTATTCAATGCTTTCTCATCGTCAGCAAAGAGGTAAAAACTTGACATAACAGCAGAAGTTTGGCCAATAATGAAGACTAGAAAAAGCAATTGTCCCAAAATTGAACCCTGTGCAACTCCGCTTGAAACTGAAGCCCATGAAGATAAACAATTTTCAGCCTTGACGCACTGTTATTTGTTCGTTAACTAGGAAGCTAGCAAATGTAATTAATTTCCACCAATTCTAAAGCTTCTCAATTTGTTTAAAAGTATTGAGTGTTGAACACAATCAAAAGCTTTGCTGAAATCTAGATATAGGCAAAATACATCATCTTTTTGTCATAAGCTTTGTAAACTTCATCAAGATACAATATAAGTTGAGTTATTGCTGATCGTCCTTTCATAAATCGAATTGACGAGGAGATTTTCTCTTTCTGATGAAAGGATATAGAGCAATAAAAATAATTCGTTCAAACACTAGGAATACTTTACTTAAGTTACTAATTGGACGGTAAGATTGAATACCGAATTTGGAACCCGTTTTAAAAGTTGGTATGATCATTATTTTTTCCATAATTTTTGATATGTCGAAGTTTTAGCAATGTTTTGAAAGAGTTTCATGACATGATAAGTTAAACTATCTGTAGCCATCCGAAGAAAGTCACCTGGAATTTTGTCAAAACCTTTACCGAGGGAAGCTTGAGATAAGGCGACTTGAATATCGTCCATCGTTAGGCACAGCTCATTTAAGGTTCGTTGTTCACGGTCGTCAAAAAAACCAACGCCAGTCTGATAGATTGTCATGAAATAAGCATTAAAAGCATTCGCAATGGACGGATACCCATTATGAATTGTACTTTCAGATCTCATTTCAGTAGGTAAGAGCTCAATCTTGAGTCTCTTAATAAGACGAAAATAACTTGACGCGCCAGTATTATTTGAGACAAACTGATCAAGATAAACTGCAGTGTCAATTTCTATTGACACGTCTACATCTTTGCTAAGTTCTTCTACCAACGTAGAAGGAAACTTCTATTGATTTTTAACAACGTTAATGCATTTATTCAAAGCATGAATAGTGTGGGACGAATGGAACCATGGTAAGTTATTCTTTTTTGATCGTATCATAGTTGTATAATTGCTAAGAACATCATCCAGATAATTCAAAAAGAAGGGTACCAAATCCAGCAATTTTGTCTCTAATGCTAAGGAAAACAAGCTATAAGACAAAATATTACTGATAGAGGAATAGCAGTCACGAAAAAGAAATTCAAAGCTGGAGAGTTTTTGAGAATTGAGCTCTGGCAGTTCAATGCTAGTTTTAACGCCATAATGGTCACTGAAATCATAATGTAGTTCAATGGTAAATAAAAGTCGTCAAAATTAGAAAAATCTAAGTCCAGCATATTACCACTCTCGTGTGTGCCATTCTGAACTATCTGTAGAAAATTATTTTGTATTAAAAGGTCGAAGAAACTTTCGATATCATTATGAGATGTTGATGTGAAGGAGACCCAATCAACAGTTGGCTCATTGAAATCGCCAGTAATAATTGCTCTACCATTGATTTGTTGCAACAACCTTCCAAGTGATTCAGATATTTGTTTTCATGGTGGACAATAATTGCTTGTTTTAAGGGGAATATACAAACATATTACAAGAATGGGACAAGAAGCGGTCTTTACTTCTACAGCCCAAATAAAATTATCAGAGGAGCAATTTTTGACATTGCTAATTACATTATTGCTTTGGAGAATGGCAACACCGCCATGAGCACCTTTGTCTCTGTCAGCCATGGCTGTTACAGTCTAGTTAGTATCGAAGGTGAACTTCGATTCAAAATCAGAATCAAGACAAGTTTCTGTGAGGCAAACAATCTGCGGACCATGTTTAGATAAAAAATTAGTCAGCTGAATTCGTTTCTTAGCAGAAGCAATGCCCCGAACGTTGATAGTAATGAATGACAATTGTAGTCAATCAAGAGCTACCTCTTGATTGTCGTAAAATAGCTTTAATATGTGTATCTTGAACTTATCTTTGATGCAACCACTTTGTATCATTTCGAACTTTTTCTTCAACAGCTTTTTGTCTTTTTTTTATCAGCCGCAGATAACTCCTGTATGAATAAAATCTTCTTAAGTCCATGTAAATTGCTTTCAACGGTTTTACCTAACCATAACCTAGCATCCCAAATAGACGGACACGTCACCAAACCTGGATGTTATTTCGTAAAATCATACTTTTCTAATCGAAAGCAATCTTCAATAGCTAACTGAACGCCCATTTCTTCAGCTAGATTTGGTATTGATTGCTTGTCCTTGAGCATACGTTCATTAGAAAACTTTTCGTTGTTTTCAGGTATACCAATAACTTTCAGTTGTCGTAAAACTTTGTTATTGTTTATGGCTGGCTTAATAGTTTGTCTCTCATCTGTCTTGTATGTTTACATTGGTTTGATACTAACTTCAGTTAACTTTTGTTTTATTGGCTCGGTAACCATTTCTTGTTCATCAAAAATTCCATTCAAAGCGTTCATTCTACTTTCAACAAGATTCAGTGTTTTTGAATGTGACTTAGCTTCTTTTAAATGCAGTAAAGAGTCTTTCAGCAAGCAATGTAGCCAGTCTTTTGTGAGCTTCCCAGTAAGAGACTTGTAGTAAACATCATTGTTCATCGCAACAACGAGTTGTTCCACACTTGGATAGTATTCAGAAGTTCAGTTGACTTGAGGCCACTTGGTTGCTCGCATCATCAGTAGTCATCATTCAAAATATGAAACTATTTGATAAGTTTATCTCAATAATGAAAAAGAAACGATTTGTCAAATCAAAATAACTTCCGATATTTAAAACCAACGTTTTCGAACTTTACGTTCATCGTCAGGTTAAAACTGTTTTACAAATTGTTAAAAGATAAAAAAAATTGTATTTACTTTTGTCTGAGACCACACTTAGAACAATTCTAGGAACTATTCTAAAAAATTCAATTGAAAATTTTTCCTTGTTGTACAATTTTTAGCCTATTTACAACTCATATTTACATTCGTTATCAATTTATTTAAAAACATTCCTATTCCGGATTTTTTGATTTTGGCCATGTTCATGTATTTTTACGGTTATTCCGAATTTGCCCTAAACTTAAGTATCCCTCTTTTGGAGGTTTTGCAAATTTCGTTTTGTCATGCACAATATGTTTTGTGCCCTATGTATCCTAATCTAGTCAAAATTATAATTTGAACTAATATTTTAACGTGAGTTCCCGCCCCCTATATTCATCGCGTTTGTTTGGTGCCGGCTTCAGCTTGCTGAAGTATATAGATTCGATAATCATTAGTTTTTCTACCGTCCGACAGGCGTCCAGAATTTTCCATTCAATGTCATTCGTGGCGCCACGACATTCAACCAGATGTTGATCCACCTGTGAATCCTTCTTTTGAAGTTCTGTTATCCTTGTGGTATCATGCCGGCTTGTTTGCCCAACATAGATGGATCCGCATTCATTACATTTAATCTCATATACGACGTGGGATTTCAGGTCTCTATCGAAAGATGATTTCAGGGTGGAGAGGCATGATCTTAATTTCCGCGTAGTAAGAACCACTTGCAATTCGTTCAGTTTCTTCAATTTGCTTGCAAAGTACAAATCCAAACAACATCCTGCATGTTTGGCGTATTCTTCATTCGATATAAATTTTGTCACTAATTTTCATTTGCTTCATTATTTGTTGCAGGCTGTTATTGATCTGTTTTTCATTTTTGATCACAATATAATTATCACAACAATTTGGCTAAAGTTTGAGCTTGTCCTGAGTTCTACAGTCGGAAACAGGTGCAACTATTGATAAGCATAAAATTATAAACAAAGAGCAATTCGGATTACAGAAAAAAAGTCTGCAACAGATGCAGTTCTAGAACTGGTTGAAACAGTTTTTGCTAATTTATATCAAAGCAAGGAAACTGTTGCAATTTTTCTAGACCTTGCAAAAGCGTTTAATTCCATTTCGCATAACATTTTCCTTAAAAAAATTGAAATGTATGGTTTTTCCCAGGAAGCGAGAGAATAACTGTTTTCATTTCTTGCCAACCGCAGACAAAAGGTAGAACTTAATGGCATATTCTCTAATTGTGAAATTTTGAATCACAGTGTGCCACAAGGAACTGTTTTATGACCACTCATTTTTCTTTTATATGTGAACAATTTTTCATCAAGTATAAGCACAACGGAAAAGGTAATTCAATTCGCAGTTGACACAAGTATTGTCTGTTGTGGACAGAAAGGTAGCTTACACGGAAAAGTCACGGAAATTTTACAAAAAACAGAAGAATATGTAGAGATGAACAAACTACCTTTGAATACAAACAAAAGCGAACTAATCTTTTTCTCGCGCGATAATTCAGATTTTGGATCTATTTTGTACAAAAACCAAGTTCTCACAACGCAAAAAATTGCAGATATCTTTGTATTCAAATTGACAGGAATCTTAGTTTCGAGGAGCAGCTGAATAAAACCTTGAAAAAAATGGCTCATGCTATAAGATCAATTTACCTTATAAGACATTAAGTTCCCCTGAACTCGAGAACTTCTAAAATCACTTGCGCTTTAACACTTATCATTTTCGGCAATCTTTTTTCAAAATTTATCTGCAAAAAACCTAAAACTCCTTAACCGACAGATTAACTGGGGTGTAAAGGTGTGCTTTCTACGCAAAAAAAAATTGACAAAGCGAGAGATCTGCTTATCCAGGCAAAGACCCTACCAGCTGAGCTTAGCAAAAATGTCGCTAATCAAATTTCGTTATGATATCGCTAGGCCAGAAATTTCTGAAAACTTTCACGGGTATCTGAGTCTTCATCAAAATACTCGGAAAACAATTGAAAATTAGACAAAATGCCAAAAACCAGCTTTAGAATGAATTCGATTGTTCGTCAATGCGTACAAAAATGAAATAAATTACCACATTGGCTTCGGTTGGCAAAAAATGAAAACGTTTTTAAGAAAACGTTGGATGATTTCTTGCTCTCACAACATGAAAAAATTCCTTTGGATAGTAACGTAGGAGCTTTTAAAAGTTTTGAATTTTAGGAAGAAAACAATCAAAAGAAAATTTTAAAATGCGATTCTTTAAGAAATTTGTTGATATTTATTATATTATTATTGTTATTGTTTGAATGATTTTGAAATATTTTTTGTTTCAGGTATATTTAACCGTATGGTTATAATTTTAATTTACTTGTTGCAAAAAAAAACACTGCGTTTCAAATTTTTGTTTTTAGATAAAGCCTCTTTTTAGCAATTTTTGTGATTAGGTTTTCTGGAATATTTATTTTTATGGGAGACATTTAGCTTTTCAATGATTCATCATTTATGCCTCTGTAAAAATTTCGATCTGCCAAAATTGATGGAACAAAAGTCTCAGCATAAAGTTCCCAGCCACGCAAAAATTTGAATGCTTAGAGCTACAATTTGGCTCACCATATTCTGTGCGAAGTTGTGGTATATTGCGTGAAAGGATGATTTGTTACGGGTTGACCTTAGATTAAACTTTCCGTGAGGCTCGCTAAAATGGCTAAAGTGAAGTTCAGTATCATATTATAATTTTTTTCTTCAGATTGTTTTTGTGCGATAATTAATTTGAAAACAATGGCTTCCTCTTCAGTAAGCAGTCAAGTTGAGTTATTAGGCGACTGGCAACCCGTAGTCATGCTTGAACAAATTGATAGCAACACCGAACAGCATACGGTTTCTGAACTGGAATCTAGAGGTAAGAGGCCAGCAGCAGCTATTTGTCTGGAAAAAAGTGAAAGTATTAGCTCAAACAGTTCACAGAGATCGCCTCCAGTTGCTAAAAATGAGCAACAGCCGAATGATGAACCGGATGATGGAAAAAATGAGGTCGAGAACTTCTCTCTTTACTTCCGGCAGAACATAACGAAAGTTTCAAAGTTAGTCACACTGAAATTACTTCCAAACTTCAAATGACAAGGAGGAAATGTTTACTAATGGTGTTAGATACTCACCCTGCCGTTAGTGCGCCCCTATTGTTTGGATTTGAATAGGAGTATTGGTTGAGTGAGTTATTTAAGTCTTGAGGTTTCTTAAATATGTTTCTTGAGGTTTCTTAACTATATCAATAAGACCACCGGTACCAGTTATTGGTTCCAACGGTTTATATCTATCTTTCCTTCAAGCCCCGTCCAATTCCTAGCTTGGACGGGTGAATAAAAGAAGACTGAATGCGATTTCATATCTTTAAAACTTCCAAGACCAGAAACATAATTTTTGCAGATTCCCAATTGAAACATCTCCGATTTCCAAATTTTAACATCCTATCACTTCCAGGAGCGCAAATTCGACATCTATCAGAATTCTTACCGGAAAAAGGCAATACGACAATATAGTTTTATTCATTGGTGGAAACGACATCTTCACCGGCTCAACACCATCGAACAAAGAACCAGAAGAAACAGCTGAAGAACTTGCCTTACTAGCCGAAGAACTTGTGCCCCTTGCGACAGAGAAAGTATTTGTAATTGGCATCCCATCACGAGGAAGCGACAGTGCGAGTAAAAAGAAGGCCAAAGCAACAAACGAATTCATCAACAAATTACAAAAAAAAGAGTAAAAAGTGGGAATACAGAGGCATCACTGAAGAAGTTTATTCCCCGGAATTACACCTGAGTAACGACGCCGTCCACCTCAACGGGAAGGCCCTTGGAGGAATCTGCTCCATATTAAAGAACAAAATCCTACGCACAAATTTCAGCGCAAACATAGACAAAAAAAGACCATCCAAAGGAATACCACTGTGCTGGGAACTGCGAGTGTGGTTCGTACAACCCCACGAATTACCAACGGTACCAGTAATTGGTTCCAAAGGTAAATAAGTTTTTCTTTCCCCAATTTATTAGTTCCACCCGTTTAAACTTCGAATTTTTCTATAAATCACACACACAACGGAATGAGTTCCAAAACATCTGGTAAACAAATTCAATTAGAGGGTATGAGTATCCAATGTGAAACCTGTTCTAAGCCAATTGGTAAAAAAGAGGCAATCTTCCGTTGCGTATGCTGTGCCAATCATGCACATGTCCCCAAGCTGCACAAAACTTAGCATCGACATAATAAATGCACTTCAACAGGTCAATCAAAACGTTCTGCTTCTATGCAACGCTTGCGTACAGCAGAACAAACGTGATGTGATTCTGGAAAAGTCCAACACAAAAACAGAACAATCTAGAAATAAAAGAGGACATTCAAACCACAATCAAAGAAACTATTAGCAGCAAAATAAATGAAATTGAGAATAAACTGCCAACAGCTAACAACAACATTGAAAAAAACCCCACAGTAAAGGCTAGAACTGCAAATGACCTGGCAATCAGAATAAGAGGAATAGATGAAAGTAAGAAAGAAACCGCTCGTGAAAGAGCTGAAGAAGATATACAAGAAATACAGTCAATCCTCAAATTCCTCAAGCTAGACTGCCAAATTACGGACTGCAGGCGCATGGGTGCTTTCAAAGATGGAAGGCATCGTACCATTCTTGCAACCATGCCATGCATGTATGACAAACGCATCTTACTACTCTCACTCTCAAGATTGAAACGATATAGCAAAACAGTGTACATTAGCAAAGACTACTCCCTACAAGAAGAAGAGCAGCTGAATAACTGTCTGAAAAAGCGAAAAGACTTAATAGACGCAGGTTTCCCCAGAAAAAACTTGAAAGTAATGAATCTGACATTATACGAAAAACAAGATGAAAATTGGGTCGAGTACTTAGACAATGCTCGGTATTCCACCTGACTCGCAAAAAATACAGACAAAAAACAAGAGGTATCAATTCTAACGTTTAATTTACATAGTTTCATTGATCTACCACGAAGATTTGCATTTGCAAACGCTTTTGTCCCCTACAATCCAGACATTCTTTGCCTAACCGAGACATGGCTCACAGAAGAAGTTCCAAACAAAGCACTCTTTCTCAAAAATGATGTCATTCACAGAAATGACAGAACTTCAAAATGCGGTGTCTCAAAACATGGAGGTGTTCTAGTGGCGGTAAAAGACAACATTCAATCTAAAGAATTGTTCGTTAAGAACACATGTGAGGGTTGCCTAATCGTAAAAATTAACACTAAAAATGACTCAATCCTAATTGTCTGCATTTACAACCCACCTAAAGGCAGCCCATACAGATGGTGCAAGCAGAAGTTTGAAGACCTCACACAAACGCTAAAGTTTTTAGAGAAGAAAACAAAGCCAAGATCAATCATCATTACAGGAGATCTCAACTTCTCAACCACTGACTGGAAACAAATGTCGTCACCAGATGAACTTGACAACACCTGGCTCAACTATTTCGTAGATGAAAATTTTGAACAAATGCTAAACTTCACTGACCTTTTGGGGTACAAAAAACAGCTAGATGTCTTCCTAACAAACGAACCACAATTTTGGATCAATTTGAAAATCGAAACCAAAATTAGTAATAACTATGCCCTCAACAACAAAAAATGCTCAGATCATTACGCTTACATAACACGATACGAATGCAACTACGATCAAGCGACCGATCGCAGCAGACCAAAATACGCTTACAAAAGAATAGATTGGATTAAATTCAACTGCAACATCTCAAAAAACCCATTTAACCCCTATTGTTACAGTAACGTTGACGAACTTCTTAAACAGTGGTATGAATGGTTCAATCGCCTTTTCGATCAAAATGTCCCAAGAGTAACTCAGCACAGATCACAGCTCCCCCCGTGGGTGTCAAAAAGCACATCCCATGAAATGAAAAAACTATCAACTTTGAAACGAAAAGCAATTGCCCATCCAAGTCCTGCTCCAAGCACACTAAACAAAATAGATTGTCTCGAAGAAAAAGTCAACACACTTTGTAAAAACGATCAAGTCATCTATGAAAGCGAGATTTTCGCAACACGTCAATTCAGCGTTATTCAAAAATATTTACGATCAATTAAAAAAAGTCACACCACTCCCAAGCGAGATGCACCTAAATGAACAAACTGCTAACACCAATGAAGAGAAAGCCGAGTTGTTCAATTTATTTTTCCAGAGTGTTTTCAATTCAAAAATATCAAATGTTCAATTTTGAAGAAAAAGATCTTAATCGCTTTGATATTTCAGAAAAAGAAATTGAAAGTATACTAAACAAACTTGATACTAGTAAAGCCAACGGCCCTGATGATATAAGTAACCTGTTTCTGAAAAATCTATCAAAAACAATAAGCAGATCCTTACTTCTACTTTTTCAAACATTCATTAACAAAGGTAAATTTCCAGCATATTGGAAACAAAGTGACATAACACCAATACACAAAGAGGGCGATAAAGCCGCAATCAAAATGTATAGACCAATTAATTGCCTATGTTGCCTCTCAAAAGTTTTCGAGAAACTTATTTTCAACAAACTCTATGAGCACGTTAAAGGAACACTTCACGATTCCCAGTTTGGTTTTCGGCCTCAACGTTCAGCAATTATTCAAATGTTATGCTTTCTAGACCAACTGTACAAAGAAGTCGACTCAATTGCACATGATGAACTTTTCGTTTTCTACCTAGATTTCCAGAAAGCGTTTGATACAGTACCCCACCACCGCGTTGTTGCAAAACTGTCAGAATCAGGGATCGGGGGAAAAGCGCTCAGATTAATAGCCAACTACTGTGACGACAGAAAACAACGTGTTCGCATTGGAACCTCAACGTCGAGCCTTCGTGACGTCACTAGCGGCGTACCGCAAGGTTCAATCCTGGGGCCACTACTTTTTCTCGTCTACATAAATGATTTACCACAAAAAATCGAATACAGTCAAACCTACGGTTATGCAGATGATTACAAATTGCTCTCTAATAACAAACAAACTTCAAACTGATCTCCAGAAATTAAATGAATGGTGCAATAACAACGAAATGCGCCTCCATGAAAACAAATGCAAGATCCTTTGTTTCAAGAAAAAGTCGCTCTTTACAATAAAAAATGAAACTGTCAGCATCTCGTCTCATCAAAAAGATCTCGGAATACAAGTTTGTGATAACCTCACTTGGCATCAAAACGCAAGCACACGAGCCTCCAAAACTCTTAAAGCACTTTGGTACCTCAGAAGAAATCTTCACCACAGAACTCTCCCTCAAGTTAAATTGAACGCATACAAGGGTTACATTGTACCAATTATATCCTACGCCTGTCAAGTGTGGTATCCATCTAAATGCGATCTAGTACTCATCGAAAGAATCCAAAAAAGTGCGACGAAATGGATAATAGGTTTTTCTCTCACATATAAGGAGCGTTTAATCAAACTGAAAATTCTACCTCTATCGTTTTACTTCGAACTTCACAGCTTATTACTACTATGTGATCTCATAAACAATAAATACAACATTGCCATAGAAAAGTATATACATTTCAACAACAATAATCGGACGAGACAAGGCGCGAAATGTGAAATCAAACTTACGAAAAAACGATTATTCAAAAGCGACGAAAATTTCTGGTCGAGAACAGCCTATCTCTATAATATTGTCAACAAACACACAGACCTTACAGACAACAAAAGTATAAAATATCGGATCAGCGACATTTATTGGAAATTCTTTTTTAGAAGTTTTAACGAAATTGACATGTGCACTTGGAGAATTTGCTGCCTGTGCAAAAACTGTAACCCTATTTCGAAACTATCTCATTTATAACGATCAACAAGGGTGCTTCAACCCGTGCATTGCAGAAGCCTGAACTACTACTACTATATGGCGCGCTTTGTTGTGACTCGGAGAGAAGGTAAGATGATTTGTTTTTCAGCCCTAAGAGGAGTATTGATATCGTCCTTTTTGGACGACTTGGAGGTTTTTGCCGAATGATATTTGTTTCCATCCAAGATGAATTGACGTGTTGCGATGGTTTTCGCAACACGTCAATTCAGCATTATTTAAAAATATTTACGATCAATTAAAAAAGTCACACCATTCCCAAGCGAGATGCACCTAAATGAACAAACTGCTAACACCAATGAAAAGAAAGCCGAGTTGTTCAATTTATTTTTCCAGAGTGTTTTCAATTCAAAAATATCAAAGTTGAACCAGTTCAATTTTGAAGAAAAAGATCTTAATCGCTTTGATATTTCAGAAAAAGAAATTGAGAGTATACGAAATAAACTTGATACTAGTAAAGCCAACGGCCCTGATGATATAAGTAACCTGCTTCTGAAAAATCTATCAAAAACAATAAGCAGATCCTTAATTCTACTTTTTCAAACATTCATTAACAAAGGTAAATTTCCAGCATATTCGAAACAAAGTGATATAACACCAATACACAAAGAGGGCGATAAAGCCGCAATCAAAATGTATAAACCAATTAATTGCTTATGTTGCCTCTCAAAAATTTTCGAGAAACTTATGTTCAACAAACTCTATGAGCACGTTAAAGGAACACTTTACGATTCCCAGTTTGGTTTTCGGCCTCAGCGTTCAGCAATTATTCAAATGTTATGCTTTCTAGACCAACTGTACAAAGAAGTCGACTCAATTGCACGTGATGAACTTTTCGTTTTCTACCTAGATTTCCAGAAAGCGTTTGATACAGTACCCCACCACAGCGTTGTTGCAAAACTGTCGGAATCAGGGATCGGGGGAAAAGCGCTCAGATTAATAGCCAACTACTGTGACGACAGAAAACGACGTGTTCGCATTGGAACCTCAACGTCGAGCCTTCGGGACGTCACTAGCGGCGTACCGCAAGGTTCAATCCTGGGGCATATACTTTTTCTCGTCTACATAAATGATTTACCACAAAAAATTGAATACAGTCAAACCTACTGTTATGCAGATTACAAATTGCTCTCTAATAACAAACATGAACTTCAAATTGATCTCCAGAAATTAAATGAATGGTGCAATAACAACGAAATGCGCCTCCATGAAAACAAATGCAAGATCCTTTGTTTCAAGAAAAAGTCGCTCTTTACAATAAAAAATGAAACTGTCAACATCTCGTCTCATCAAAAAGATCTCGGAATACAAGTTTGTGATAACCTCATTTGGCATCAAAACGCAAGCACACGAGCCTCAAAAACTCTTAAAGCACTTTGGTACCTCAGAAGAAATCTTCACCACAGAACTCTCCCTCAAGTTAAATTGAACGCATACAAGGGTTACATTGTACCAATTATATCCTACGCCTGTCAAGTGTGGTATCCATCTAAATGCGATCTAGTACTCATCGAAAGAATCCAAAAAAGTGCGACGAAATGGATAATAGGTTTTTCTCTCACATATAAGGAGCGTTTAATCAAACTGAAAATTCTACCTCTATCGTTTTACTTCGAACTTCACAGCTTATTACTACTATGTGATCTCATAAACAATAAATACAACATTGCCATAGAAAAGTATATACATTTCAACAACAATAATCGGACGAGACAAGGCGCGAAATGTGAAATCAAACTTACGAAAAAACGATTATTCAAAAGCGACGAAAATTTCTGGTCGAGAACAGCCTATCTCTATAATATTGTCAACAAACACACAGACCTTACAGACAACAAAAGTATAAAATATCGGATCAGCGACATTTATTGGAAATTCTTTTTTAGAAGTTTTAACGAAATTGACATGTGCACTTGGAGAATTTGCTGCCTGTGCAAAAACTGTAACCCTATTTCGAAACTATCTCATTTATAACGATCAACAAGGGTGCTTCATCCCGCGCATTGCAGAAGCCTGAACTACTAGTACTAGCTGAAGGCTAGATATGGTGATCTTTTTGAGGCTCGAAGAGTGTCCTTATCGCTTTCTATGTTGTTACGACCTGAAAAGTGGAGCAAACATTGAAACAAAAGTTCGTTATGTGGAGAAATTTGTGACATATCTGATTCATGAAACAAGAGTAGTGATTTTACTGAGATCGATAACTTATTTTTATAACAATTGTTTCAACTCAACCTGTGAGGCGTCAACTCTAACACCTGCGGACAGCCGGTTGTCATACAATAACATGGAAAGTAATGGAATGCGTCTGTTGACTTAGTGTGAAATACCTCAATTGACGACGCTGTGAAAAAAATGAAATGAGTTTAACTAGCAGTTTGAAAAGCCGACTTTTTTGGTTAAATGTTATCAAGTGACTGCATGATAGAAAAAGTAATTATAATTCAATTTTTGTCACATTTTGTTTTACCTAGCTTGGGAAGTCTTCTTGCAGGGCGATATTCTTCCTAGTGTCGCTGTTTGAATAGGAGTATTGGCGGGGTGAGTTGTTTGAGTCTCGAATTGACTTCAATTTGGCTAGCTGATAGTAATGTGGAGACGGTTACCCCCACAACATTGCGTAATTGCGTATAAGTTTTTTATGTAAAAAACGCATTTTAGCGTGTTTTTATTTATAAATGATTTTTTAAAAAAAAGTTGTAAATTATAATTAACTTGGTTATCATAACTATGGTAATTAATTCAACAGATCAGCAGTTCAATAATTCTAAATTCAAATTTCCATTTCAAATTTCAACGCGTGAAATGTTCGTTTATATTCTCCCCACTTCGGTCAGGTAAGAATAAAAACTCGTGATTGAAGGATTTAACAAATTGTGAATGCAGTTATACTTTCAATTAGATGTCTTTGAGGAAATTCGTTCTGAGGACAAAAACTATTAAAATTAACTGAAGTCCCCACTCATTGGGTGACATTTAGACACAGAAGGGCTCCCCTCTCATAAAGCGAGTCCGATATCACTTGAGGTTAGTGAGTTCTTGAACCGGACTTTCTGGACCCTCTCATTGGGCATAGCGGCACATTTGGATGCGACAGTCCCCATCATTTCTGGCTCATAATCGCGAACCTCTTGCAATCAGCATTGTAGCTGAGCCACGCATGACACTTATTGATACCGCTTGAGCGAGGCGATTGAAGGCTACTGATAGGCCTGAGGGCTGCAAACCTCTATTATCAGATAAAAGAGCTATTATTTTCAATGTTTTTGGCGTTGTTTCGGATAGTCCGCTTAAAGTTTCTAACGGCAATGTCATGAAGTGTATGCCCATATCGCTGCACTTCTGGTGATAATGCCCAATCTTTCTGTCTTCCGCTGGGGTTAGAGCAAAACCACATGTCCTCGCCGCATCTGAGATAAGACTGGCTTGCAGTGGGGACGTAATGGTAAGGTCTAAGGCTGCGGGTGCGGGTTGTCATGCTATAAAACTGGGCAAATACACGTCGCCTGGTCTTGAATTGTTTTCCGGCAAAAGATGATTTTGTTCACATACAGGGGAAAGATTGGCCGACGAACAAGCTGCCAATATTGCGTCTCGTACTCTGTCACGACGAGAGATAATATCGCCACGCCCGTGACATGAAACGGCATGATCTCCAAATATGTCCAAAATAGCTGACTTACAAAATGGACATCTCCTATCCGAATCATAGTGGAAGTCCTAAACGGTATTTCAGAGCAGCTCAATTAGGAATCCCAAATTAGGAATCCCCGAAGTGCTACACTCCTTCACTAGCTCTGTGAAACTACTTTTTTGAGTTGGGTTCACACCAGTAATTTGTTCTACTATGTTTGCTGACTGGGATAAGGAACCAACATCAGCTGCTTTGAATTGCTCCGAGAAAGTCGAACTCCAGCTCCTGTTTTGTTTATTGGCAGGCATGCTTGGTCCCATGAATTATCGCTGATTACAGAACCCAATATAGTTTCAAAAGTTGGTTGTTTGAAATAATCAAATTTTTCAAGTATTTTGTTACTCTCAGTGGATGGAGTGTTGCATCTCATCGAATACACCAATTTAGATGCACCCAGACAGCTACGCAAAATTCCAAGAGCGCACTGAGGGTCCTCTATATAGCCTAGATTGTCTAACACTTTCTCGAGTTTTTTAACCCCTTTTTCTAAACAAGATGCAACAGAAGTGGGTGTTCCGATTGCTGCGCCCAAGATTTCGATTCCTGAGTGGCTGTTTCTATTTATCCTGCTATCAACAGCATTAAAAAACGCGGTGGACCACAACTCGCACTTGTCTCTTCTGAGTTCAAGGCCACACTTGTTGCCAGGAGTTGCTAAAATTTCTAATGATTCACATAGCTCCTCTTCCTTACCTCATACAGTTCCATCATTAAGGTACCAAGAATTCTGCATAAGGTTTGGTGACTTATCGTCGAGTTCTTTGATAATGGGCCAAAGTGCTAAAGAAAACAATAAGGGTCCCAGTGGGTCTCCTTTTTGGACTCCTGATTGACTTTGAATATGAGTTGCATTAAGAAAGAGCATGCTATGCTGAGAATAGCAAAAAGAAGCAAAAGGGGCTAAAGCGGGAATGAATGTTCGCGCTGCATCTGTCACACTGCTTCTCGTAATGCAATTGCAAGCATTGTTGAAGTCGATTTGAAGTAGGCCCGCTGTTTTGTTGTTGAATAAATTTTGAAAGGTTTGTTTTGTTGTATGTACAATGCTTTCTGCGCCGCATTTAACTGCCACACCAAGTTGTTTGATTGAAAAAAGTTCAACAGCCTCAGACCTGGCCTCTTGAGCAATACATTTGGCTATGAGACGTCGAAAAACTTCTCCCACAGCGATTGGCCGTACACTTCCTTTTGTCTTCAGCGCTCTAAGCGAAGCAGGGCAAAAAGTTGGTAAGTTCAGTAAGTAGCCGAGTTCAGTAATTTTGTGATGCTTGAAATAGATTTTTTGGACTGATCGGGGACTGCGCACGTTAAGGCATGTAGAAGGTGCTCAGGGTACATTTTGGATGGGCCGGCTGCTGTGAAGTTTGAGAAAGATTGCAATTGTTTAAACACAGACGCTTCGTCAAACTGATAAGCATAACTACTGTCATCATCAGTTTCCCTCGGTGGCACTTCTTCTGCTGGATGCAAGTTCATCAACTCTTTCAGCGTTTCTCTATAACCAGGGGCCACTCTATCCGAAGACAAGTGGAGTCAATGTTGACTTCCAACAAAAGACTTGAAGACTTTATATATTTAAATAAATAAAAGACTGAAATACTCTACCCTGATTGGTTGAAAAAGGGAAAATACCTTTCCTTAAATGTTTATCTGTTTTCCCTTCAGAACCGTTTAGTCGACCCTGTTAGTCGGTACTAGTCACAGACCTGATATAATAATAAAGTATATTTCTCTCTCTCTACTCCGCTCTTGTTTAGTA
Organism: Convolutriloba macropyga; assembly: GCF_964194025.1. Taxonomy (NCBI): domain Eukaryota; kingdom Metazoa; phylum Xenacoelomorpha; order Acoela; family Convolutidae; genus Convolutriloba; species Convolutriloba macropyga. The sequence continues at coordinate 42,279,337 of NC_134472.1, forward strand.
TTGAGATATACGTTAGACTTTAGCATTGGGGCCCGTGCACTGTCTACTGAAGCTCAGATAGAAGAGTAACAGACTAGACATCTAGAACTTTAGTTTGTCAGGTAAGCCTTAAGAGTATCCTATATTCTTGAGACAACCATAAGACAGTTCCGGAAGTAGCCTATAAAAAAGGTAAGCTCAGAACACGTCTTATATGGTGCGACCAGTTCCGAACTAAACCAAAGAAAATAACAAATTTCAAATCCCCATAACGGAAATAAATTAACAATATTATCACAAATAATAAAAACAAAAGATGGATAGCCATCAACCACAGTCGATAACAAACCATTTCTTAACACCATTTACAATTGCTAGCGACTGCCCGCAAGAAAACCGCGTTATTATTTACAGAATAATAATAAATTTGAAGAATAACCTCTTCAAAGAAACAAAACATACAACAAATTAACATTCATAGAAATCGCTTGGCACACTATCTACCAGTAATACTACTGGATAGAGATCAACTTTATAAACATTATACATTTAGCTTGACAGACGAAAAAGGTAATAGAAAAACAATCTATAATTTCCAAAATGAAACAACATTACCTGATATGTTCAAAACTTTCTTAAGACGACATGAAGACTCACAAGAAAGAACAAAATTAACAGCAATACCATCTACAACGTATGAAATATTACGAAATACAACCGTATACTTGAACGATCAAAAGAAAACAATACAGTCAGTAAACGACAAACTAAGAAACGATGTAATAAATTATAATAATTGGTTAACACAAATCATGCAATTAAAACAAGAACTAAAAACAGCAACATCAGACATAATAAAAATTATCTCAGAGTTCACATTCCTATTCTGGTTAGATAATTTTGAACACATTAATGATAAACGAATACAGTTTGGAGAAACATTCCACGAACAAATTGAAAACTTATGTGGCGAACTTAAAAGTATTTGGGACAGTGAATATTTTTCGCAACAGATTGAGAGCACGCTAAAAGTATGTTCAGATAGTATCAACTACATAGAAGGATTAGAAAACTATGTAAAGATTGAAGACCAGGGACAAGCAGGTTCCTCATCGTTTATGTTGTCAAGAAGTCTAACGTCAACATCAACACCAAAAGATGTCCAAATAAACACAGATTTACAAACAAAACAAACATCAACAATAAAACCAAATAAACAGTCAACATCAGATTATTTGGAAATCAGTAGAACATAACAGATGAAATAGATATATCTGATTCAGAAGACAAAGATGCGAAAATCGGAAACTTGCTACCACCATTAGTAAATCAAAAAGTTAGACGAAAGTATCAGAACCCAACACAATATAATTATAACAGAAATAACACATATATTGGTTCATTGAACGATAACCGTGAACACAATGAACTTCTCTGGGAACAACAAATGTACAATTATCAAGATCTCAAAGAGGAAATAACAGAAAAAGTAACAAACCATACAAATAAACCTATTGATAATATAGAAAATAAATTTAGACAAATTAACGAGAACATAGAAAGAAGACAAGAAGAAGCACTAGAAATGGTATTCGACAAACTTGAAAGAACATTAGATAACATTAGTAGACAAAACAATCTAAGATCAGAAATCGGAAACTCAAACAATCTAAGATCAGAAACCGGAAATTCAAACAATGGCAGAAATTCAAATAATAATAACATAGAAAACACTAATATTCAAAACAATAGACAACAAGAAAATCGTACTAGAGGATCAAATTCAATCACAACAGAAGAAAGAGAATCGACAGTAACAGAACCTCCCTTACCCTTCTATAAACAATTAACATCAATGAGTATAAACGAAGAGCCACAAATAGAACAGAACATTAGTAGTGGCTCAGTACAAACAACAATACGACCATTTGACGGCACAGATCCAGCATATACTGTTGAAGAATACTTAAACAGTATAGTTGCAGCAATGATATTTAGTAGCGGCATAGAACCAGTAAACAAACCAGGACATCATCAATGGAAAGTAAAAAGAGCAGCTTTAATTTTACATACACTACAAGGACCAGCTCAAAAGTGGTATTCCACTCTTCCAAGTGAAACCAAATTGGATTGGGAAACATTTTGCAAAGAATTTTCAGACATGTTCGACTCAGAGAAATCAAAACAACAAGCAAAAATAGTGTTACAACAACTACTAAAACACACAAATGAATCATTACGATCACTTGCACTGAGAATAGAAACACTTGTAAAAACAGCATATTCATTATATACAGAAGATTATAGAAATAGCGTAATGAATCAAACATTCATTAGATGCTTAGATAATGAATTAAAAACAGCAGACTTGAAAAAACATGCCAATCATAAACAAACGCCAAGAGAACCAGAAATGCCATTCAAGACACTAGTTGACAAAATAGATCAAATGGATTTAACAAGAACAATAACAAACAATCACAAAAGATTATATGAAGTCAACCAAATAACAACTAACATTAGTGAAGATCTCAAACAAATGAATGCAGCTTGTAACAACATAAACGATCTTAACCAAAATGATTTAGAACAATTTGAAGGAACAATCTGTAACGTTCTAAACGGAATTAATAACACATACGATAGAAAAACTTTAAAGGAAGACCAAAGTTTGCACTCTTTTGCCGCTATTGCAGTTCACACGGTCACACAAAAGGAAGATGCTTTAGAAGACCACGAAGAGAAAGCATAGCACGACCAAAAGAAGGATCATTTTACAGTCATATGAGAAACAATCAAAATTTACCAAACAGAATTGATTCGAATAACATCAACGGACGACAATTACCATCAACATCACCAGTATACCACAATTCCCGAAGAACACCATACAGATCACAATCAAGAAACAACTCTAATAATAACTCGTATAA